>NW_006159775.1:6121162-6298731 GCF_000334495.1 Tupaia belangeri chinensis | reverse complement strand
AGAAAGATAGAGAGAGACAGAGAGACAGAAAGAAAGAAATCACCCCCCAGGTGGGATGGCTATGCCACAATCTCTTCTCCATTCTCCTTTTGGGATCTTGGACACACACGCACACGTGCCACATGCTGGACGTGAATTTAAGCCACCAGATCTGGGACTTGAACCATGGTCGACTACATGGGAGTCCAGCGATGTAACCATTAGGCCATCTGCTGGTCCCAATGAATGCTATTTCATATAAATTATAAACAATTTACTTTAATGTTTTTCTGTACTAAATTTAAGTAGAAGCAAGAATATTTTAAGTGTTTTCTCTATTAAATGTGCACCAAACTCTTTCCATATATATACAATAAAAATCAGACCAAAAAAGATAAGCTATTTTTTTAGCAGTAATTTAGGCATTATTGCTTAATAACCATTTAAATACAGGTTACCCAGAAGCATAGTATACAGACTTAAGAATTTGATTTGGGATGCATTGCATCGTAGTTTCAGTAGGTTTTCTATTGAATGAAAATAGGTACTAAAACCATCTTCAGGATAAGATATGCAATAGTTTTTCCTGTTGCTTCAAATAAGAAGATTGCATCTTGAGTTAAAAAAAAAAATCCTTTCTATGGGGTCAGCAGGTGGTGTGGTGGTGTAGCAGTTGAGGCACTTGAGTCCCATAGTTAGAGTCCCAGACCAGGTGGCTAAAACTCAGCTGGGCTTATGTGTGCATGCTCAAAATCCCAGGAGGAGAATGTAGGAAAGGTCTCAGAGAGTCCATCTCGTCTGGGGGATGATTTCTCACTTTCTGTCTCTTTGTCTCTGTCTTTCCAGCAAGTGCCTACACCCTATAGCAAAAATCTCTCAAATAAATAAGGTATTTCATGAAATGCCATTGATCAGGAATAACGTTGCACAGACTACGCTCTATCAGAGCTGGAACAAAACGTGGTGGTCTAGTTCAAACCACCGGTTTAACACTGACTGTTACTGTGTTGAATTTCTTCTAACAAAATTCCTTGCCTTCTTTACACTGGCTCAGACTCCAGCAAAGTTACACGCAAACTCACCTGCAGATCATGACTTGAATTCCTCATATAGGAAATCTGGCAGCTGCAGAGTTAACAACAGCAGAACCCAAATATTAATAACTCAGTTCCCCATAATTTTTGAGGATGGTAACAAAAACTAGCAAGATGCTAGCCATAAATAAACATCTATTTCTATGTTGAAAAGGCTCATTTAATAGTATTATCAAGCAAAGATTTACTATCAATTTATGGTTGTTTTTATTTTTTTGGTCAGTATTTGGCAATTTTTGCTCTATTCTGACATCATAAAATTCTCTTTGTCAAATCTTATTATGGAGAGATGGACATCGACCACAAGCCCAGTTTTTACTAGTCTGTTTTATTCACCTTCTTAAATCTTTAGGTTAATAAAACTTTTAAGGAGAAGTTTGGCATAAAAATGGCAAGCAGCACTGAAGCTCAAGTGTTATATTGTACTATGAAGAGAGAATATAAAATGCTTCTGAAGGGACATATCAGAAATCTGAGGCATAAAGCAAGCATACATTCTTCTTTTGGAATTTTATTGATAGTCTGGACCTAAGAGCTCTATAATGCTATATGGGAGCCCCTCATGGATTACAGGTGTTAGGGGTGAATTCTTTAGAGATAGAACCATGAATAGATTCCATTACAGCAGTTAAGCATATTATATTTTATCAGCCACAACAGTTTAAATAGTCCAGCCAAAAACACGTAAAAAGAAGTATGTTAGTTCCCTGGGATTTGGCATGAATGTTAATAGACTAAATGCCTAGACAAATATCATTACAACAGATATATGAAATAAAAATAACATAAGATGTAGATTTTTGGCTGCTAGAAAATCAGTGAGTATTAATTAACATTATATTGTTAGACTATTATGCTTTCCGATTAAAAGCATAAAGTTTAAACATTATAAATAGAACTTTATAATTTTCTTCTTTACTCTAATAATATCATATATTTTCATATTCTTAAAGTCCTGAAGGTAAAACACAAGATTTCTTTATTCCACATTGATGAAGTGAGATGTTAGAATAATGACTTGAACTGTGGTGTTAGTAACTTAACAAGTAAAAGTTGAAAATATATCTAATGCTTTGGCATCAGCTAATCTAAATACACAGCAATATTTTGAAAGACCATTGTAAACACTTTTTTTCAAATACAGAATATGCAATTCTCTTATTTGTAGTTTCTCAAAATACAGGGTCTTTTTCTAAATATAAAGAAAAGTAATGTTAGGACCAGCAGTTAGCATAATGGCTATGTTGCTGAATTCCCATGTAGTCGGCCACAGCTCGAGTCTTGAACCTGGTGGCTTAAACTCACGCCGGGCATGTGTGCGTGTGTGCTCAAGATCCCGAGAGGAGAATGGAGAAGGGATTGCGGCATGGCTATCTCCCCTGGGGGGTGGGGGGGTGATTTCTCGCTTTCTATCTCTCTGTCTCTCTCTGTCTTTCTGGCGAGTGCATGCGCCCTATAGCAAAAACTTCCCCCCCCCCAAAAAAAAGGAAAAAAAAAATAAGAGAAGTAATGTTTAATTAATACTGCATTTTCAAAGACATATATTTATTTATTTATTTATTGTATATGTAAATATATGTATATAAGATATACATATAGGGTCTTCAAAGAGTTCATGAAAAATGTGCATTGTGAAAAAACTGAACCAGCCCATCGCATGGTGGTTACGCTGGCTGAATTCCACGTGACTGTACTGTTGGAGTTCTGGAGCTGGGGGCTTGAGAAACACACCAAGTACATGCTTGTGGTGTCCAATATACCTACAGGAGGGATAGATGGAGAAGAAGGGATTGTGAGCATTCTCCATGGGCAATGCTTTTGCACTTCTCTCTCTCTGTCTCTCTCTATATATAGTGAATCCACATATCCCCTGGCAAAATTTAAAAAAAAAAAAAAACTATGCATGTATTTTAAGTTTTTACATCAAAATAAACTTGTGCTTTAGTTTTCTATTTTCCATGAACTTTTTTGAAGCTCTCATGTGCATGTGCACATAACATATATTATTATATATGCATATATTATAAATGATTATGTAAATGAAATATAATTAACAAGTACAGGCTGTTAAGAAATTTTATCACTTTAGAGGCCAGGTTATACATATCATAGAAAATGAAACTGCATGATAGATAAAGGGGTTCATCATGGTAGGTTATGGAAATTCAGCATACACGAGGCAAACAGGGTTCTTCCCCACAGGGAGCTTACAACATAGTAAGGAGTGAAGATTTATGTAATTAAAACTTTTTATAACTTTATATAAACAGAAAATCAATTATTTCCAATTATAAATTCCATGAAAAATGGGTATTTTAATGGTCTGTACATGACAGAGTGAGAATAATACTTGTTGGCAATGGTTTGCAGTGGGTTCTCACTGAAGAGGTGATAATTGGGTTGTGACTTAGAAGATGAGAAGGATCAGGGATTTAAGGAGCCTGCATGAAACCACTCAGGGAGTGCTATAAGCAAATGCGAAGAGACTGAGGTCGCTGAAGCGAGTAAGTGTGAGCTAAAGAAGTAGAAGAAAACCCAGATGAACTGTATTTGGAAAACTGCCATCTCCCTTGGAGTGTCTGTTGAGAGGTAACGTCTAACAAAGAGGAAAATGGAGTCTTTAGGGTCCATAGTAATTAAAAGGGAATGCAACCTTATTTTGAAATCTCAGAAGGCTGAAAGACTGAGGTCTGTGGCATTTGTGTTTGTTGTTGTTGCTGTTGTTTAATTTATTAGAGGAGAGAAAAGCAGAGAGAGAAGAAAAGTGAGAAAAGCATCCCCTATAGTAGATAGTTATGCCACAATGTCTTCTCCTCCGATTCTCCTTTGGGAATTTTAGGGATGCACCCTATGTTTTTTAAGCCACTGGTCCAAAATTCAAACACATAGATGGGCCACATGGGATCCAGCCACCTTACTACCACACCACAGGCTGGCCCAAGGCATCTGGTTTTACAGGCTGTGCAGATAGATAAACATTATTCTCACTTTGGGGTAACACTAAATCGTGTGACGACTTTCTTAAAACATTCTTGTCTTTGAAATAGTTATTGGAGTACAGACTTAAAATAACAAGTGATTGATTCTATTTGACCTCACTCGTTCATTCGATTACTCATCCTCCATACACATGTGCTTGTTTGTCAGACCTTCTTTCTGTTTTCAAGGGGAGAAATGGGTACAATGTCTTTCCCAGGAAAGCTGAGGAGGCATTATGTTAAGGAAGAACGCGGCTGATCCACTGGAGACCTCAGATTTCTAGTCACAGAACCTTGCTCACGATACGGTCATAATCACAGCTGAGGCTGAACTGAGAGTGCAACAGCAGAACTTACATCTGACAATTTCCCTTCATCTCTCTCTTTCCATCTTTCTTTCTTTAGCAATTGTGTTCTTGATTGTCTATTGGCTGCTTCCTTTTATTCTTTGTATTTTGTTTTTAGCGGATATTTCTTCAGATTAGTCCACCATTTTTTCCCCCATAACACTGCCTTGCCTTGTGTAAGTCATACTTTTATTGAAATGTCTTCCTGTGAACCATAAGGATAAATAATGTCTCCCATAGGGACTCCAATTGATAAGCTCATCAAAACACTGAAATGTCAAGATGTCAAAAGGAACACTCACTTACCGGGCACCGTCACAGAGAAAAACAGTGTGACAGGAACTCTTTCATGAATACAGTTACAGGACCAGGATGTGGGCTGATGAGTGAATTTTGTCAGATGTCAAAGGATCTAAGTTTCTGGGAAAGAGAAATGAAGAGAAATGACTTGAAAGTCACTCTGGGGAGTAAAAAAGATCATAATTCCATTTCCTGACCCTGACTAACTTGAGAAGTGTGAGGCAAGGAAGTATCCTCAGGAAGTAGCCAGATTTAACTCAGGGCTGGAAGTCACGAGAAAAACAACTGAAGAAACTGACACGCCGGAAAATATAGTGGCTTGAACTCAGGCAAAGAAGTGATAGAAAGAAATATTTGTCAGTGATTGAAATATGCCAAGTTATTCAAAGGCCGGAAAATTTAAAAGCTGAGAAAAAAATAAGTTTGTGGAAAGGATTACATAATGACTGGGGCAGGTATTTTGGAGGATTAACAACAGCAGCGCCATTCCAGATTTCTATGAATAATTCAAAGACGGAGGCAGGAGAAAACTTTCAGCAGCAGGCATTATTTAAGAGCCCAAGCATCAGTTGCCATTCAAGTGGACTGAAAGTAAGTAAATAAATAAAGGACCTGAGATTTAAACATTCGAAGGGAAATCAGGATATCTGTATACTGTCACATACGGTATATTCCTAAAGACCATAGACAAGACTTCCAGCTGTCAGTAAAAACGTACTCTCCGCTTCTTCGGTTGTAATGAATAGCCTGATTCAAGTCAGTCCAGCTTGCCTATATTTTCCAGCTCCCTGGCAATTAGGTGTGGTCATGTGTCTGAATTTAAAACAATATGACATAAATATTATTATGAAGTTCTGAAATATTTTAATATATTTCTAGAGTTTCTTCATGGCAATATAAACAAATATGAATAAATACTTTCTTTCTTCACATTTTCATACGAATGTAGCACTATACCACAGTCCGTACTCTTTTATTTTTTCATATACAATAGATCTGCATAAATTCCACTGAAAATAGAATGCATATTCATTGACTTCTTTTTATAAGGCATACTATTGTGCTTTATGGATGCTACTATATTTTACCTAAACATAACTTTAATGGATGTTTGGATTCATTCACTTAACAAACCTTTATCAAGTCCTACTATGTACCGGAATTATTTCATACCTTTATCAGTGAATAAAACAAAGATCTAAAGCTTTGTGGAATTTATATCAGGTATGTGAGAGGCAGGTAATAAGGGAACAAAGCTTCCACTCCAGCACATTGGAAGAGCATTATTCCAGCACTTGCGTGGCACATTTGAAGCACATCAGAGAAGTCAATGTGCCTGGGCCTTGGTAGACAAAGGGAAGAATAGTAGAAGATGAAACGAAAGAGCAGCCATGTCAAAACGTGGATATTCTCTCTGAGTGACACACAGAACAGTGCAAGCAGTGCAGACGAGTTGATTTGACTTGTGTTTTGCTTCTGTTTTAACAGATACACTTGTGCACTTGTCTTTTGTTCTGTTTTCATTTGCTCCAGGGCATGTGCACTCACTGCAGACAGACGGAGAGAGAAAGAGAGGGAAAGCAAGAATGCACCACCCCAGGTGAAGGACCACACTGCACCGCCTTCTCCTTCATTCTCCTCTTGAGATTTTAGGCATGTGAACACACTCCCCTGCTGTATTTTTCAGGTCATGTGAGATTCAGCCACCTTGACCACCACACCACCTGCTGCC
Organism: Tupaia belangeri chinensis; assembly: GCF_000334495.1. Taxonomy (NCBI): domain Eukaryota; kingdom Metazoa; phylum Chordata; class Mammalia; order Scandentia; family Tupaiidae; genus Tupaia; species Tupaia belangeri. The sequence goes on along the minus strand of NW_006159775.1, from coordinate 6,292,301 downwards.
CTGCACTTGTTATTTCTGTATTCAAAAGCTTCTCTGCAGTATAACTCGGTAAGTATACGTGCTTATGGAAATCTGCTAGACATTACCACAATATCTCCCTATGGCAATGGGATTATTTCACACCCCCAACAGCAGTATGTGAATATTTGTTTCTATGTTACTTTAACTTCTGTTTTCCTTCTTGGTATTTATATATGGGTATTGCCACTTTTGCTTTAATATAAAAGAACTGGGTTTGTTTTTGGTTTTTGTTTTCTATTTGCTGCAGTTGTTATAATGCATAGAATCAGACTGATAAAAAGATAGAAGAGTTTCCTGGATAAGAAGAGCAGGTTGATATTTTAGAAGAACGTAAGGTGATTAATAATTTGAGGGCCTTAAGATTCAGGACAGTACACAGCTTATAAGAGTAAATATGGGCCTGGAATTGTGAAGGGACTTCCATTTTAATTAAAACAACAAGTATGTAGAGATGTACTAAGGAGTGTTGGTTCATTGGAAGCCAAAATTAAACTTTACTTCTTTTTTTTTTTTTTTTGAGAGTTTTTTTTGCTATAGGGCTCGTGCGCTCGCCAGACAGAGAGAAATATAGAGACAGAAAGCGAGAAATCACCCCCCAGGGGGGATGGTCGCGCCGCAATCCCTTCTCCTCCATTCTCCTCTCAGGATCTTGGGCATGCATGCACACGCACCTGGCATGAGTTTTAAGCCACCGGGTCGGGATGCGAAAGGCGGTCCACTACGTGGGAGTCCAGCGACATAGCCATTACGCTAACTGCTGGTTCCCAAACTTTACTTCTTGATGTATGCTATTTTCTTTGTAAAGTGGAGAGAGTGGGGAGAAGACTGGATTATATATTGAGAATGAAAGAGATTGGGAAAAGAGAAGCAAGCACAGAAGTTAAAATATCTCTTGCAGAGAAAGAGAAGGAACCTTACCTAGTGAAACATAATTCTATTGAAATCACGGTTAGAGCCCTGATCAAACAGGTGTCCCTGAGTGGAGAGTAGCACCAGCTGGTTCAGATGTGCAATATTTTCCAGCCATCTCCAAAGTCTGTACACAGATAAAGAGAACACAGGAAGTAGGATTTACCAAAGACTAGATTCTTGTATCGCAGATAAGATGAAACGACATCAAGTGAAAGTTGTTTAGAAATTCTTCACAGAAAGGTTGAAGTATTAGACTGTGAAATCTAAACTAGAAAGAAAAAAATTCTAAAAATGTTAAAGACAACTTTAATTCCCTCCTTGTGCTTAGCAATACCTATAACCTGAATCACGCATGTGTAGTGTATGTGTCATCACAGCCTGACCTCTGCCGGATAGATACAGCAAAATATTCTAAATACATTAATTTTTAACTCACAAATTAAAATAGTATATAGTAATCTTTCAAAATGTATATACATTGTAACATGTTTCAATCAGGCTAATTAACATATGTATTACTGTGCACACATGATTTTTTTTGTGTGTGGGGAGAACACTGAAAATCCACTCTCTTAGTTTTCTTAAGGAACACAATACATTGTTATTAATTAAGGCTACTATGCTATACAATAGATCTCTGGAGCTTATCCCTGCTATCAAACTGAAACATTGTATCCTTTGAATCTTCACTGCAGGGGCACACACACACCTGGAGTGTTTTTCAAGCTGATGGGGCTGAGGCTCAAACCCTGGTTGGTTATATGGGATGTGAATTCCTCTGCAGAACTTGTACCAGATGCAATACGAGTTCATCATTTTTAGATTTCACATGCAAATAAGATCAAGTGCTATTTATCTTTAAGTATCTGGCTTATTTCACTTAATATAATCTATTCCATGTTCATCCATGTTGTCATAACAGATACAACACTTTTTTAAACTTTTGCCAGAGCACATGGGTGCCCACTAGAGAGAGAGAAAGAGAGAGAGAGAGAAGGAAAGTTAGAAAGCAATCCCTCACCAATGGGATCTGGGACTTAATCATACAGTCAGCTTTGTGGGATCCAGCTGCCTTAACCACTAAGCCATAGGCTGGCTTGATAAATCAAATTGTTACTGCTGTTCTTAATTAACAAAACTCTTCAAATGTAACCAAAACGAACTTGATTCTCTTTCTTACACATCCTTCAAATAGTCTCAAAGAGTGACAAGAATGTCTCTTGTCACTCTTGCAGTTCCTCAATATTGCTCTGTTAGAAAAAAAAAAAAAAAACAAAAGAAAACTTGTTTTTACACTCATTTTAAGTTGCAGTCTCGATTCATCAACACGGTGAAGATGACAAGCTTTTTATTTTTCCTCACCAAGATGGTGTTTGATGTATCCGAGAGATTGTAGACTCTTCTGTGTGTGTGCTAATTTCCACCTGCACAACTAGATGCCATTTTTAAATTCATGGTGAAGCAGGGCCAAAGAAGCAGTATTAAGTGCAGCAGAAATTTCTTATTAACTACTATGTTCAAACTTCCTATGCGATCTTTGGGCCTCAACAAAATTTAAACTTCACTTCTCCCATGGAGCAGTATTTGTATGTTCTTCAAGGAACCCGACCCTGCCACGGGTCTTTCACTATTAGTTCCACTCATCTAGGTGGATGTGGTGTGTGACTTTGTCTGGGATTGCCCTTAGAATCAGGCAGAAACAGCCCATCTCTGATTTCCCCTCTGTTGAGGCTTGAACAACATCCTGATGGCCGTGGAACTCTCTCCTCTCTCGTAGAAGTTGTCTTAGGGACACAGGAAACCCTGTCAGTCATTACTTTACTTTCAGTGCGAGGTCGATCCCTTCTCTGCAAAACCTCAATCTCTCTTCCCTCTCATTCTCTTCTGTTCTCTTTCTCTCTCACTCTCTCTCTCTCTTGCTGCTGCCTCAAGTCAGACTTCTCAGTCATATATCAGACACCAGGATGACCATGGAAATTCAGAGCACATATATTAAGCTCTTCTTCCCCAGCCCCCACTGAGAGCCCAGTCTCTACCCTGAATAGAAGGTGCACATCCCAATTATCCCCTTGCACACACTGGAAGGTGGTTTTGGTGAACCTTAGATACCACATCAAGAGACTTCAAAATTTCATGAAGCAATCAAATAAAGTACAAATTTATTTTTGTGCAAAAAATCGAAAACCATGAGTAGTTCTTACATGATACTCCTTTTCCATGACCATTTTGAAGATTCCTCTTACTTCTTTAAACAATATTCACTGTGAGTGTGGCTAGGCCAGCCCAAGGCTGTGTGATCCCCAAGTAAATAGTCTTTGTGGAGATTTTTGACTCTAAAACAATTTAATTTAATAGTTATTACAAAATTCACAAGTCCTTCTAATGCATAATGATTCCTAGGTGAAGATTTAGGATAAGGGGTGGAGAAGGTATACTTACATGTTTGCTGATTGTGCAATCAGGACACAATGTGAAGGTTAGACAGACTATCTGGGCATTAAGTTTTCCTCTTCAGATCCTCAGGTGCAGGCACTATCTTTTCATGTTTTGTTTGTTTTGTGTGTGTGTGTGTGTGGGGGGGTTATTTATCGAACACAGCAGTTTTGGTTACTTTTATATCTAAAGTAAAAGGTTGCAATAACCCGGTTGCATGCCATGCCCTAGTTCCTTGGGAAGTGTTTCTGTTGAAACAACAGAGATCTTGCATTTATAGTTCCCTCATGCCATGTATTTAATCATAGTTATGCCACTAGGCATGATGTGGTATTACTCATCCTGCTGTCCCTGGATACTGGCTTCAAATAAATATCTGAAAGTTTGTTCCTATGCTTTCTTTGCCATAAACACACGTCTCTTTCCCAGAGAAAACGAAGAACAAACATTTCTGATCACCTCTTCTCTTGAACCCTTTATGTGGTAATCTCCACATGTGATATCTTTGAATGGTAACTGCTTTCATCTTTCCAAATCACAACCATGAATACTACAGACGAAGAGCAGGTGGTAGGAGCAAAAGGAGTAAGCTTCCACTGGCAAATTAGTTTCTCTTTCATTCAAAACAGGTCAAGGCTGTTCCTGAAAACACCAAGTCACCATATCAGTTGTCAGTAAGAGAGTTCATGACTAGATAGGTCCACTGGAGCCACAGGGCATGGTCTTGAACATCCTTGAAGGACATGTATGTGGTCACTCTCAAAAGGCTGACTGGCTCATAGCACCCAGCTTTCAGAGGAGGTGGATGCTTGCCCTGGATGTCTGTAGTGACAAATGCACAGGGTAAAAGAGGACACTACCCTTCTGTCGATGTCAGTGCTATGGACCAGGCACAGCACCAAGGTCAGAACATAGATGGACTAAAGCCAACTCATGGACCCACACATGTGGCTAAAACCAAGGATTGTTGATAAATGGTTGACACCCTGCAGCCTTGAACTTGCCCTGCTCTGGCTAAAAAACACTCAAAAATCAATGTATTAGCACAATTCTGGGAGTCTAATCTTGGACAGTTGTACACTCCCACCCAAAATACTGTGCTGGTTAAGGGAGACAATTCATGTGCCTGGTTGCTTTCCTGGATCATAAGGGTGACTCTATGGGTGTGAATCTTGGAATTTATTAATACTTCACCAAGCCCCTCTGTAGAAATGAGGGGCTGCAAACAGTCCAGTGATAAAAGACTTGGAGTTCTTCGGACTCTGGTCAGTTTAGAAAAACCCTGCCTTGACTGCCTAACTGGCCTCAGATGGGCCTAGACACCAGAGGGTAACTTGGAAAATGTTAAAGAAATCATTCCGAAGTGCTCTCTATATTGGTTTCCTAGGACTGCTATAAAAATTCACCGCAAACTTGGTGGCTTGAAACAGTAGGAATTTATTCTGTCACAGTTTAGGAAGCTATAAGTCTGAAACCAGGTTGTGAGCCCAACCATGATCTGTCCAAAGGCTTTAGGCAAGGATCCTTGTGCCTCCTAGCTCCTGCTGGGTACTGGCATCCTTACATCCCTTGGATCCCAGGTGCATCACACCCATTTCTGCCTACGTCTTCACATGACCTTCTCTTCTCTGTGTCCAAATTCAAATTTTCCTTTTCTAATAAGGATGTAGTCATATTACATTTAGAAACCACCCTAATCCAGAATGACCTCATCTTTATGACCTTATCTGATTACATCTGCAAAGGCAATCTTTATGAATACGATCACCTTTGGAGGTCGTGAGTAGGCATGAATTTTAGGAGGATCGTATTCAACTCGGCATAATTCCTGTGGCACAGAGCCCTAGATAAAGATGCCATTTACCAGAGCCTAAGGATGGTATATGCGTATGAGACAATAAATTCTACTTAGAAATCTGGGGTATTTTCTTTAAAAAATCAGCTTAATGTAATCTGAATCATATTCATTTTGAAATTTTACATCTATTTTACCTTATTGTTATATTCGACTTTCTATTAGGGCATGACCTATGGTGCAGCAGTTAAACCAGCAGTAGAGAGCTGGATCTTTTATGGAGGATCGCATTTTGAATCCTGATCCCAGAGACTTGAAAATATACCAGGCACATGTGCATGCATGCTCAGAATCCTGAAAGAATGGAGAAATGGATGAAAAAAGGATTGTGACATGACCACGCTTCATTGCGCAGTTCTCTCTCTCTCTCTTTCTCTTTCTCTCTTGGAGGCACAAATACCCTCTGGCAATAAAAGGAAAAACATCTTTCAATTTAAATAGCCCATTAGAGCATATATTCCAACCAATAATGAACTTACAATTATGTCAGGAAAACAATTAAATGCATATCAAATAATTAGGAAGTAAATCTATTTTATAATCAGTGATACAATGATGCAACATATAAAAAATGTTGCAAGAGCAACACATGAAAATACAGGGGATGCAGCTAAAGATAGTTGGTAAAGGCTGCAAAACTCTGTGAGTATACTAAAGATCACAATGATGTAGTTTAAGAGGTAAACTTTACATGTGCATTTTTATCTCAATAAAGCTGTTTTTAAAATGATATAATAATTGTCAAACTAAGATGAGGTTAATTGAAGCCTACCCTGCAGAGTAAATCCACTTTAAGATGTATTCAAGAAACTGAGAAGTGTAAATTGAAAATTGTAAGATGGTTTTTGAAATAGCTATATGCTACGGTTGTGTGTGTGTGAGTGATAGCGAAAGAGATCTTTCTGGTTCATATTTAAAATAGTGAATGATTGAAATGCTTATTATTATGTGATCTTATGCAAATATGACAGATTTACAGCAATTAAGTTAGACTATTTTATTCTCAATTTATATATTAATACATGACAGATTGGAGAGAGACTTCACGAATCTCCAAGTTATCAAAGACAAGTAGCCTAATTCTTCACAGGAAATACATTGAAACTACATTTTGCTTCCGTCAGGAAAATGTAATGCTACCTAGCTGAGGAGACACACAGGTAGCGTAGGGAGGGCATTGTTATTAAGCTGTAATCTTATTTAACATCTCTATTAATCATCTAGTGGAGAAAAAGATTCAAGCTAATGAAACTTAAATCACAATAAATTGTCAAGAGTTTTTAACACCAATTAGTACAGAAATGACAAAAAGAGACTTACAGTGATTAAAGGGCAACCACAAAATGAGATTCAACCTGGAAAATGTAATATGTTTGGCAAGCAGCCCTTGAGAGTGAAAACAAAAAGGTATAACTGTTTTTACGGTCACCATTCTAAAGATAAGTGGAAGGTACTTAGTGAAACTTGCCAAGACCTTTCTTTTACTTATTTTTTTAATACTGATTTCAATGTCAGTTTTGTATTTTAATGACTTCATTTTAAATGATTAAATAGAACATTTTTTCAAACTTAGCTTATGGAATTTGTGGAAGGATTGATTGTTATTAACTGTTTTTGTCTTTAGATTAATTTTTTTTGCTGCCTATCATAAAACAAAAAAGTGAGGATGAGAAAGAGCCTTGAAAAGCTAAAGAAAAATAAAGAATAGGGCCGGTTGGTCACGTGAAGGTTAAGACACTGGATCCCACATGGCCCACAGTGCAGTTTGAGTCTCAGGCCAGTGGTTTGAAGAGCACACCCGGAGTGTGTGCATCCCCAATTTCTGGAGAAGAGACCGAAGGGATTTTTGACATGGCCATGCCCCCTGGTGGTGATTTTTCACTTTCCCACTTTCTCTTCGTCTTTCTGGCTGGTATCCTATAGCAAACCTACCAGCATGGTATCTTCATGAAACATCACATAGAAATTAAACAAATACTTACACATATTTGTTAAAATATTTAATTAGTTTGGTTAAGAGAAGTTTTTAAGTTAGAGAAACCATCTCAAAAATTAGGCTTTCAATGGTTCATCAAACAATTCTTAATGTTTTTGTGAACTATTCAGGATGGATTGACACTTGATCTTTTACACTCATATAACCAATTACTGAAAATGGTGCTAATTATTATTTGATCTACAAAGAGAATAATAAATTAAGTCCAAACAAGACAATTTGAGAGATCAACATCTCACAGGTTACTCCAATAATATGTGAGGAAGGATGATCTACATTTTCAGGCAATCTCTGTTTTTCTTTGTTTCTTTTTTATTTCTTCTTCTTCTTTTTTTAACTTTATTTATTTATTTTTGCCAGAGATCATATGTACTCCCCAGACAAGGAAACAAATGGAGAGAGGGAGAAAGGGGCTCACAGTGCAATTTCTTCTCCACTTCTTTATCCTGCCAGGACTTCGGGCAACCACTCACAGTGCCTAGTGTGTTTTTTAAGTTAGGATTCAAACCACGTGGTTGGCTATGTGGGACCCAGCACCCTTTACCACCAGGTCAAGGGGCTGGTTCGCATACATTTTAATGTTATTTTAATCATTAGCTTTAGAAAAGGCTTCCAATATCAAACATAACATCAGTTTATTATATTTTTCATAATCTGATAAAAGAGTGAACTTTAAAGCAGAACTTACAAGTGCACGTGAAACACTACATCTACAATGAACAATTTCATGCTTTTAAGTCTGTATGTCTACAATGACATGTCTCAAGAATAATTTTTGAAACATAAAATGATAAAAATCATAATATATATGAAAAGTGCCATTTTCCACATCTAGATATTTTATATTTGTAGGTTTGCTTTGTAATGTAAAAATTACAAAGCAATTATTCACCTTCAGAGTATAGATAACTCTTAGAAATCTTAAAATAATAAAATATGGTTTTATAAGAAATATGATTAACAATAAAGAATAAAGTGGGACCAGCAGTTAGCGTAATGCTTTGTCACTGGACTCCCATGTAGTCGACCGTGATTCGTCCCGGACCCGGTGGCTTAAAACTCACATGGGGGGCGTGTGTGTGTGCATGCCCAAGATCCCAAGAGGAGAATGGAGGAGAAGGGATTGCGGCGTGACCATCACCCCTGGGGGGTGATTTCTAGCTTTCTGTCTCTATGTCTTTCTCTGTCTCTCTGGTGAGTGCACGCGCCCTATAGCAAAAACCTCTCCACAAAAAAAAAAAAAAAAAAAAAGAATAAAGCAAGTTTTCTTATAGCGATCAATGTTGAGTACATATATATTGCATTACTTTCCACAAAACATTGTTTACTTTTAAAAGTGAGAGTTATTTGGAGCCGGCAGGTGGCATAGTGGCTAAGGAACTAGACTCCCAACATGATCAACTGTGGTTCAAGTCTTAGACCTGGTGGCTTGAAAATCATGCTGGTGTATGTGCATAAATGTGCAGAATCCTGAAAAGAGGATAGAGGGGAAGGGATTGTGGTGTAGCCATGCCCTCTGGGGAGTGATTTCTCACTTTTCCTCTCTATGTCTCTCTGGGGAGCCCATGCAATCTATGGCAAAAGGCTAAAAACTAAAATAAAAAATAGTGAGTTATTTCACTGGAATCAAAACTGATCCCATAAAATATTCAAATGGTTGAAAAGGCGGAGATATTTTGAACTATCTTATAAGAGTCAATTCAATTGCTGAACTTCATGAATTTATTTAGAAAAGTACAAAAATGCAGTGACTGAATATTATGAAACTGAGTAACAATTGTACTCAGGAATCGAGCTCCCCTGCACCTGATGTACAGCCACTTCTGTGTCCCCTCATATCTTCCAGGTATATGGTCCTCACTTTGAACTGGAAGACTGCATGAGAGCACAGGAGAAATAACTGGGTTTTTTTCGAGAAAGTAATAATCTGTTTTTATAGACATTCACATCAAAATACATTAGACTACACAACAAAATATATAAATATATAAAAACTGAAGTTATATTAGAATAATAATTTACCTTTGAATTATGTCTGTTTTACACTTTTTTTTTTTTCAGAGAGAGTAATTTTTGCTATAGGGCGCATGCTTACCTTGAGAGACTGAGAGAATTAAAGCAAGAAATCACCCTCCCCATCCTCCACACCCCAGGAAGGATGGCCACACAGCAATTCCCTCTCTTCATTCTCCTCTCAGGGTTTCGGGCATGCACACACTTGTACCTGGTGTGAGTTTCAAGTCAACGGGTCCAGGATTCAAACCATGGTCGACTACATGGGAATCTAGCAACGTAATCATTATGCCATCTGCTGGTCTCTGTTGTACACTTTTTGAAAGTTTAAAAATTAGTCTAAACTTTTGCCCTAGGAAAGGACCTGAGTCAAAATTAGGTCTTGACCCTAAATTCTCAGTTCATCCTGTTTATACTCTATTTTGGCACATAGGCATTCTACTTTATCCATAATGACATCGCCATGTATTTGAGGAGAAGTTTTTAGTATTTTCTTACTTTTTCCTCTTTGCATTGCAGGGATATTCTGCATACTGATTAGAGGCTGTCCCCTCTGCTTCGGTGCCATGTTTGGTACAATAGTTAATAGCCTCAATACATAGACCTGTCCTTCCCCCAAAGTACATATTGGTAGGAATCCAGGCATCTCTCACCTTTACATCCAAAATAAAGGGCCTATTTCAAGCTCCAAAAAGTGTACAGAACAGTAGTCTGGAGTACCATTAGCATGGAGAGAGGGAATATTTAAATTTGATTATTGTCATCTTTCCAGAGCAAATTCATGGAATTCTCAGGACTCCTGAAAATTTTTGAATTCATTCTCAGAAGTAGCCAAAAGCAGCACTGTTGTTAAGGGGTGTCCATCCTAATTCGGAAAACACTGGAGCACTCGCAAAAGCCCTCGTACAGAGGTCACGATGGCCAATATTCTTTCCAGTGTCTAAAACACCCTCTTAGTGTGCTTGTGGAGGGAACATCTGAGGGATTCCTAGGATTCTATTTCTCTCTCAGGGCTATGTTAGATCCTTTTTAGCAAACTTAAATGAGTAAGTAATTTAAGTAAAATTAGCTTGCAATATAACAAGAGGATGATTTAAAAAATACTTAGATATGAATGAAAATCATATCAGAGGAAAGATTTCACAAGAATGATTATGATCAAATGACTATTTATTAAAGTAAGCTAATTCTGGGACCAGCAGACGGTGTAATGGCTACATCGCTGGACTCCCATGTAGTCAACTGCAGTTTGAGTCCCAGACCTGGTGGCTTAAACTCATATCAGGTGCGTGTGCGTGTGTGTACCCATGATCCCAGGAGGAGAATTGAGGAGAAGGGATTGCGGCATGGCCGTCCTCCCTGGGGGATGATTTCTTGCTTTCTGTCTCTCTATCTCTCTCTGTCTTTCTGGTGAGCACATGTATTCTATAGTAAAAACCTCTCAAAAAAATAAAAATAAAAAGCTAATTCTACCAAAGGGCAGTAGCAACATGGTTAAGATAAGAATATGGACTTAGAGTCCTATCCCTGTGATTTACCAGCTTTGTGGACCTGGGGAGGATATTTCAGTCCATTGAAAGTAGTTTATTCATCTGTAAAACTATAATAATATTAATATTTTGAAAATGTTTTGAAGATTAAATGTAACATAATAGGTGTCCAATAAATGCCATATCCTTTCGCCCCACGCTCTTCAACTTATAAAATTTTCAGTTGAACTTTTAAATTCATCTGATGTATGATTTAAATAGATGAAAGTGTGTGCAAAATTAGCTGCAATCTCACATTGCTTGCTTCAGTGAAAATGTGAAAGCAAAACTAAACCTTTTCCTGTGTGCCTCATTAGCTCAGTAAAATATAATTTTCTCTAATTTCTTTCACTTCCTATGGGAAAGGCCGAGTGATTATTGGAATTCATAGTCACATTTCACAATCTTTTCATACCTCTGTGGATTTTCACTTTGAAAGACAGCCTAAAAGTTGTTCCACTTTCAGACCACATGTGTGAAAAGGAAGTGATGATTTATTTTTAGGGGAAAATGACAAATTTCATTCCATCACTTAGGACATTTTCTTAAAGTGGTTCAAATCTCACAAAGGAATTGGATGCATTTTCCTATCTATGGACGAACAAATAGGCCGTTTCCAAAAGCAGAAGCTACAACAACTACGGCAATTAGTAGGATTGCTATACTTCTCTTTCCTAAATAAGGGAAAGTACATTGCTAAGTAGGTTGTCAAGATGTCTGAGAGAATTCCTCTCACTTATTACAGGTTTACAGAGTGTTAATTGTGTGCCTCCCCAAATTCATACATTGAATTCCTAATCTCCAATGTGAAGGTATTAGTATATGAGACCTTTGAAAAGTGATAAGAGAATGAGGAAACTTATTTTCATTCAGCACCTTAATTATTTCAGTATATTGTCCATTGGTTTTGATAAGTTTTGTTTAAAATCAGGTCATTGTCTTTTCTGTTACTATTTTGAGGTTAATATATCCTTTTCTTTTTTCTTTTTTCCTGTGGTTAATAGATTTTTATCCTTTTACTTTTTTCAATGTATTTTTTCTTTGTTCTTTGTTCTCAGCAGTTGGACTGTAGTATACCTCACAATAATTTTTCTTATGTATTGTGGTTAGAGTTTGCTATTTCTTGGGTCAATGTATTGAAATCTTTCCTAAGTTTTGGAAAACCCTGAGCTACTATCTCTTGAAAAATTTTCTTCTGGCCAATTTCTTGTAACCATATATTAGGTATTTTATTATGTCATACATACATATATATGCACACCTTCTTTTGAGTAGATTCAATTTTTCTCTTTTCTCTATTTTAGCCTGTATATGTTCTATCAGTCTATGCACAAACTCAAGATCTCTGTGGCCACGAAAGTTTATTCTGTACTATATCAGATATTTTCAACTTATTGATACATGTTTTGTTACTATGTTCATCATCAAGATTAGTAAATGTTCCCTATGGAAGGCATATGTGTTTTGTGGTTGCTATTGGTATTCTATATGTCAGTAAAGTCCAGTTTTTAAAGAACCATTTTGATTTGCCATCTATGTCTTCACAGACTTGATTTCTGCTGGTGGTATAACTGAGAGATTGGTAAAGAGATTTCCAGTGTATTTAGCATGGTGATTATCTTTTTCATTTTTATGAATTTTTACTTTGTGTGTTATGAACTTATGTTTTTATATACCGTACATACAGCTTTAGAGTGGAAGAGATTGACCCTGTTATCATGTTGAAATCTCTCTCTTAATTCTATTAATTTTTCTTGCCTAAAGTTATTTCTATTATTAGCATAGCTATACCAAGATTTTTATTATTGTTTTATTTCATTTTACTAAGGTAAATTTTTACATACTTTTATAATATAGTTTTCTGGTTTATATTTTCTAATTTCAAGTGTTGCTTTTGTTAAACAGCCATGTTTAGATTATGCTTTATAATTCAGAATGACATTTTTTGTTTAATTATTTAATGCCCTTACTAATTACTTAGATTTCTTATTTAGTTGTATTTATGTATTTCTATTGCATTTATTTATATTTATGTATTCCAAAAAGCATTGGACTTTTTGTCTTCTTTCTTAACTCTTTTTGGATTAATCAGGTTACTTTTATTTCTTTTATTTTTCCTCTATATAAGATTTTTAGTCAAGAAACTTTCAATCCTCATGACCAGCAGTTAGCATAATGGCTATGTTGCTGGACTCCCATGTAGTCAACCGTGGTTCAAGTCCCAGACCCAGTGGCTTAAACTCACGCCGGGCACATGTGGGTGCATGCCCAAGATCCCAAGAGGAGACTAGAGGAGAAGGGACCTTGGCACTGCCTTCCCTGCTAGGGGGTGATTTCTCGCTTTCTATCTCTCTATCTCTCTCTATCTTTCTGGCAGAGGCACCCTATTGCAAAAACCTCTCAAAAAAAAAAAAAGAAAAAGAAAGTAAAAGGAAAAGAAACTTTCACTCCTCTATGGCTCAGGTTACATCATGAATTGGTGACATAGTAAGATTTTGTATAAAAGAGCACTTTTAGTACTAGACCTCAAGTATTCACATTTTAATTAATGTTGTTACAATTTGAGTCATAGTTTGTCCCCAAAAGTTTTAGGTCTTGGAATTTGGTCCTAGTGGACAGTGATTGGATGTTCCCAGAAATTCGTGTGTTGGGAATTGATTGCCTTCGTGTATTGTAAAGGTACTAGGTGGAAACTTAATTCCTTCACAGTGTTCCAGGATGAGGCTTTTGGACATGATAGTATCACTAGGGCAGGGCCTCTGTGATGGAGTTATGGCAGGTATAGAAACAGAGACAGGGAGCCAAAAACACAGGGAGAACGCCACGTGGATACAGACCATGCTCCACCTTGCCTTTCACCATTTGTCATACTTTCGTACTTTCCAGCCACTAGAACTGTAAGTAATTAAACTTCTATTTCTTCACAATGTATCCAATCACAAGTATTTCTGTTAGCAACACAGAAACAGATGGATACAAATGTGATACTATATACTCTTTATTGTGCCATTGTCGCAAGCGTTTTATTTAAATTATACATGTAATTCAGACAACACCCATTATTGTTGATTCTGCAGCCTTTTTACTGTTCTTTGTTTTCCCCTGCCTTTCTACATTCTGTTCAGGATTAGAAGAGCAAGGAATTCAGCATAGGCCATAAATCAAAGAAATTGAGAAGGAAAGGAAAGAGTATTAAAAGCCATTGATTTACTGCTACATGTCAGGTAGTATGCACTGTGTTAATAACAATAAATTTAATCATTCATTTCTTGCATACCACGAGCCAGGCACTATCTTAAATTCTTTATGTGCGACGTGCTCTTAGAGCTTCAGAAAAACCTCCTATAATTTTGTTTAACCCCTTGTATGGGTATGGAAATAATAGATAAAGCTCTTCTTTCAGTTCAGAAATACATATTGTCTCCTTTTGCATGCCGTTGGACACTCTTTGACATGGTAGTGAATACAACAGAACAGAACTAGGAAAACGAATCTGCACCATGGTGTAGCTAGCTTCTAGTGTAAACATACAGGCAGTGAAAAAAAAAAAGGTTGATGTATGAATGTGTGATGGGAGACATGATAGTAAGTGCTCTGCAGAAAAATAAAGTATATATTTGGTCTTGCTACTTTATACAGGATAGTGAGAGACAGCCTCAGTGACAAAGCTTAACTTGAGCAAATATTTAAAGGAAATAGAAACTTTTTTTTTTTTGGAGAGATTTTCGCTATAGGGCGCGTGTGTTCACCAGACAGACAGAGAGAGACATAGGGACAGAAAGCAAGAAATCACCCCCCAGGGGGATGGTCATGCCACAATCCCTTCTCCTCCGTTCTCCTCTCGGGATCTTGGGCACGCACTCACACGTACCCAGCGTGAGTTTTAGCATAATGGCTGTCGCTGGACTCCCACATAATCGACCGCGGTTTGCATCCTGGGCCTGGTGGCTTAAAACTCACCAGGTGCATGTGCGTGCGTGCCCAAGATCCCGAGAGGAGAATGGAGGAGAAGGGATTGCAGCGTGGTCATCCCCACTGGGGGGTGATTTCTCGCTTTCTGCCCCTATGTCTCTGTCTGTCTGGCGAGCGCACGTGCCCTATAGCAAAAATCTCTCCAAAAAAAAAAAATACATATATATATGAATCAGAAAAGTTCAAAATTGCAAACATATATGAAAATAGAGAAATGCTGAGACAATCTCCCCAATACAAAGTCTAGGTTTGTTCCACTGGTCCACAAAGATCGGAAATACTATAGAAATAGAGAATACTTTAAAAAAAAAATTCAAATTAGGCCCTGAAAACCTTTTAGAGTTTCCAGATTAATTGTTTTATATTACTATATCACTCTTTGTTTTCTTATCTGGTCTGCCTTTTTCTTCTTTGAAATTTACTAGAGAATATGTGTACTCACCAAAGAGAGATGGTGAGAGAAAGACAGAGAGAGAGAAAGCAAGAAAGTCCCCCTCACACACATGAGGAATGGTCACACTACAACCCTTTCTTCTCCATCTCTCTCCTGTTTTCAAGATGTTGGCGTACAAGCACGTGTGTCTAGCATGGTTTTCAGATCACTGGATCTGGGACTCAAACCACACAGTCAATCATGTGGGATCTAGGCACCTTAACCACAATGCTAAGGCTGGTCCATGCTTTCTTTCCTAATGACAATGGAAATTTTGATTTTTTTCTTTTCTTTTATAAGAATTACTTAATTTTATTTATTATTATTTTTAAATTTCCAATAGCCCCAAAATCTTTGTGTAGTTTGCTTTCAATACACAGATAGGTAGATATCTAGCTAGATAGATATGCCAACCCATTTATATAAATAACCTGTACTGTATTCTCATGTTGTATATGAGGAAGCAGGGCATAGACACTTTACATTTACTTGGTTATGTTCAAGAGTTTCTCTGTTTTCCTGTAAACAGAGTGAATACCATTAAAGATGAATATTTCTGGGGACAAGCAGTTGGCGTAATGGCTATGTTGCTGGACTCCCATGTAGTCGACCGTGTTTTGAGTCCCATACCTAGAGGCTTAAACTCACACCGGGCGCATGTGCATGTGTGCCCAACATCCTGAGAGGACAATGGGGGAGAAGGGATTATGATGTGGCCATTCCCCCGGGGGGGGTGATTTCTCATTTTATTTCTCTCTGTCTCTGTCTGTCTTTCTCGTGAGTGCATGCGCCCTATAGCAAAAATGTCTCAAAAAAAAAAAAAACTGAATATTTTTGGAGCGAAAGGTAGTGAGCTCCACTTTTTCATAGGATGGAAAAAGAATTGTTTTAAAGCATCTCTAATTCATATGTTTATATTCTGTCTCTCCCATAGCTATGCTAAACTATTTTACAATATAAGTATCACATTGAGGTAGTGTTGGGGAGACAGGAAGAAACTAATGACAAGGAGGTAAATTAATGAAAGTGTACTCTGAAACTAGTAGAGTTGTCATTCAAAATACAGAACCCGAAGTTAAGTATGAGTATCAAACAAACAAACAGGAAAGATTTTATTTTCTTGCTTAGGTATGTCCCAAATATTGCATAAAAGAGACATACTAAAAATGACACTCATTTTTACCTGAAATTTAAATTTAACTGTGAATTTTGTGTTTCTCTTTGCTGAATATGCAACTCTAGCAGTAGGAATACCTCTTGAAGTGACCCAGAAATGTAATTAATTCACCAGAAAGAGAACACGGAGTTAGCAAAAAAGTAAAGACTCCCATGAAGTAGGTTATCCTGTTATTTCTGTGACTTCAGGGATTTTCGATGTCCAAGAGGATGGATGGGGTACGTCACTGGGCAGAGAAAAAAGCTGTGTTAGAAAACTTAATCTAGGTATTGGGATTAGGAGCTGGAAATTTCACTTGAAATTTGAATTGTTTTTGCATAAAAATTTATATCTGATACTCAGAAAAGTCATGACACATTTTTTGCAGAAAAATATATCATGACTCTTCTGAGGACCCAATATTTCTTTTCCTTGGGGCCAGCAGATGGTGTAATGGTTACATCGCTGCACTCCCACATAGTCAACTGCGATTTGAGTCCCGGACCTGGTGGCTTAAAATTCATGCTGGGTGCGTGTGCATGAATACCCAAAATCCCAAGAAGAGAATGGAGAAGGGATTGTGGAGTGGCTATACCCCTGGAGGGTGATTTCTCGCTTTTTGTGTCTCTAGAGATTGCACACACCCTAGAGCAAAAATCTCTCTTAAAAAAAGGAAAAGAAATATTCCTTTTCCTGAAAGCAGTATGTTAATTAGTTATGTAGTATGATTGATTGATTGGGCTCTATTTTTTAATCTTATAAATACTTTGGAAGATTCTTCTGATTCTCTCTATTTTGTAGAGGTTAACTCTTCTTGTAATTGCTATTTGCAGATGCTTGAACATCCTACATGATCTCTAAAAGGTCCTAAAAAGTGGTTAATCGTTATTTATTTATCATTATATATTCTTTCATATCTGTTACTTTCATTGTATATTTTTAAAAGTATCACATATATGCTTATCAATTGCTGTATTCATATGTACATAAATGTACATCTAGATGTGCAAGTTTAATTTATATCTATATTTAGTGTAAAAAAGATTTTACTGTATCTGTGGGCAAATTCTTTAGTATTAAAAACCATGTACACAACATGTTGCATAGGTACAGATTCTAAATTAAAAGCTGTGTATTAGCGTAGATAAAGATGAAAGAATAAAATTGAACTAGAAAGAAACACAGAAATAATTTGACAAATTATAAATATATATAGTTGCCACATTAAAATGATTAAGTCTTTGGTACAAATTGTTATAGTATGCAGTGTTATATTATTTTTCAGTTAAGTATTACTTAGATATATTTACTGATTGCATTTCTTTATCTTTCAGGCAGTTGTACATGAGAGGACTTCAAACGTTTCATGAAAATATGAAATTGATAAAAATAAAAAATGTAATCTTTATTTCCCAGTGTAACCTCCATCAAGTTCAAGACATTTTTGATGATGTAATACTACCTATTAAGTCCATCCCTAAACAACTGAGGGTTCTGGAAGTTCAACCACGCCAATGCAATTTTTTTTATATTATTAACTAAAGACATAAGGGACCATTTTAAATATTATTTTTAAGATAAGGAAACAAAAAAGGACACAGAGCCAAATTAGAACTACAAGGTGGATACCTAATTATTTCCTATAAGAGCCGGTGGCATGGTGGATACCACACTGGTTCCCACATGGCTGATCATGGTTTGAGTTCTGGACCTGGCAGCCCAAAATCATGCCAGACCATGTGGGTACATGACCAAAATCCCAAGAGGAGAATGGAGGAAAAGGGACCGTGACGTGGTCAACCCTCCACCCTCATGCCAGCAGGTGGGTGATTTCTCGCTTTCCCTCTCACTGTTTGTCTCCTTTTAGTGAATTCATGAACCCTATACAAAAACAAGAAAGAAAGGAAAGAGAGAGAGGGGAGGAGAGAGAGAGAAAGAAAAGAAGAAAGAAAAAGAAAAGAAAGAAAGAAAGAAAGAACGAAAGAAAGAAAAAGAAAGAAAGAAAGGAGGAAGAAAAGAAAGAAAGGAGGAAGAAAAGAAAGAAAGGAGGAAGAAAGAGGAGAGGAGAGGAGAGGAGAGGAGAGAAGAGGAGGGGAGGGGAGGGGAGAGGAGGGGAGGGGAGGGGAGAGGAGGGGAGGGAAGAGAAAGGAAGGCAAGGGAAGGGAAGGGAAGGGAAGGGAGAAAAGAAAAGAAAAGAAAGAATGAATGACAAAGAGGAGAAATAAAATGAAAGAAGAAATAAAAGAAAGAAAGAAAAATTTTAAAAAAAGGAAAGAAGGAAGAAAGGAAAGAATAAAGAATAAGTCTGGCAACATTTTTCTTGTTTAAGGTGAGAAATCAGCAGAAGCAATACCATGGTGGTAAGGGACTCTCCAGTGAAGATTTCCCAGACATATTTCTGTTGATGCAGCTTTCTTAGAACACTGTCATAATAAGAAGATATTATCGTTCTTTGGTCCTCTAGGAAGTCAACAAGCAAAATGCCTTGAGCATCTCAAGACACTGTTGTTATCATCTTTGCTCTTGACTGGCTTTCTTTTGCTTTGACTACACAACTTCGCTTGGGAGCCATTGCTTTGATTGTGCTTTCTCTTCAGGTTAGTACTGGTCGAGCCATGTGCCATATGTTATAATTTCAAGAAAATTCTTCAGAACCTTGATCCCACTTGTTTAAAATTTCCATAGAAAACATTGTTCTTGTCTATAGTTAATCTGAGCCTTTCTGACATCCATTAAGCAGAAAGTGTACTCAACTATAATTTTTTGGTCAGAAAACTGAACCAACTGGGACCAGCAGTTAGTGTAAGGGCTATGTCACCAAACTCCCATGTAGCCGACCGCATTTCAAGTCCTGGACTCGGTAGCTTAAACTCACACCGGGCACGTGTGCATGCATGCCCAAGATCCCGAGAGGAGAATGGAGGAGAAGGGATTGCGGCGTGACCATCCCCCCTGGGAGGTGATTTCTTGCTTTCTGTTTCTCTGTCTCTCTCTTTCTGGTGAGGGCACGCGCCCGATAGCAAAAAAAATTCTTAAAAAAAAAAAAGAAACAAACAAACAAAACTGAACCAATTGAAATATCTGGGGTATCAACTACTGTTTAAATATCTGTTCATTGTTCTCTTCAACTAGGACATGAATAAGATTAAGTTTTCTGTTGCAAGTTAACGTGGATGGTCTGCTGCTGCGGGAGTCATCTTCAAGACACCATCTTGTCCCTTGTTAAAACGAGTTAGGCATTTTAAAACTGCTGATTTCTCTGGAGCCTTGTCTCTATAAACTTCCATAAAACAGCAGTGATTTCACCATTCGTCTGCCCATGCTTCAACCTAAACTCGATGTTTGCTTCAATTTTAGCAGAATTCATCTTGCTCTGATAGAGGTACTTTTCAAGCTGATGTCTTATCCTTTTCAGTACTAAAACTAGATCCTCTTCAGACAAGCTATATCAAATTAGTGAGATGTTATTTTGGCATGAATTCTTTTAAAATTAATGCATAGTTGTGTTTTGTTTTGTTTTGTTTTTAATATATACCTTCCACTAATGTATTGGAGACTCAGCATAGTGAATGATGGAGCAAGGTGGATCCACAATTGTAAATAAGCTTAGATTATTTAACTTCTCCTCTATTTAAAATTTGATTCTTTGGTCAAAGTGTTTAAAAGTCTTCATAACTTGGGACCAGCAGATTGCAATAATGGTTATGTCACAGGACTCCCACATTGGTGACCATGGTTCAAATTCCAGAGCCAGTGGCTTGAAACTCACACTGGGTGCATGTGCATGTGTGCTTCAAATCCTGTGACATGAATGCAGGAAAAGGGATTGAAGTGTGGTCATCCCCCCAGAAGGTGATTTCTCATTTTGTGTCTCTTTGTCTTTCTCTGTCTCTCTGGTGAACACACACACCCTATAGCAAAAAATCTCTCTAAGGAAAATAGAAAGTCTTCAGAACTATAATAAAAATTAACAAAGTAGCGACAACCAAAACTATATAGAAATAAGTATAATTATTAACAACTATGAAATAGAAATTATTTAACAAACTTGTTCTTTACATAGCATCTTCTAGTGCGCAAGCTTGTCAAAAATGTTTAAAGACAGTTTTCATTGACATTCCAGTATGCTGTTTCTAAAGGTCATTTCTCCAAAGCATGCACAAAAAGACAAAAAGTAAAGCTGCATTTTTTTTCATATTAGTCTCTCATCAAAACTAGAGATGAAATAGCCATAGGGAAATCTGGCATTGGTGGCATTTTTAAACATAATGACATCTTTTTACTTGGCACTTTTACTATTTTAAACTTAAATGAAAAAAATGACATCTAACATTTAATATATTTTCTACTCTGTATTTGTAGCATTTAAGTTCTCCACAGGAAACAAAGTATACATTCAAACGGTATATTTGAAACATATCTGAGGAAATAGTAACCAGAGAAAAGGGCCATCTACAGAACGTAGGAGTTAAGGATACCCAGAAAGCTTGTAGAAGCTCTGAGCTGTTGATATCCTAGATCTAAAGAGGCAAAATATAGAGTGCTGAGTAGACCCTGGACTCTGAAACTAGAGGAGATGTCTTCAAACAGCTTGTGGACATGCACACCATGAAACTAAATGGATTTCAAAAATTTTTGTGCTAAGATAAATTCATACTTTAATTTCATTTGTCATGAATGTTAACAAATAATCTTGTGCAGTAGTGGTTAGAAAATATGGTCACAGGAAATGGCAGAATATACTTAAATATATACACAAACCTCAACCTCCTCCTTCTGTCAGGTATGTGTAGCTGCATCCCATGGTCCAATTCTACTCCAGAGCTCATTGATGTAGTTGGCAAGATAAACTTCTCAGGGAAAAGAATATGGTAGGAAAGATCTGGAGAAGCAAACGAAACTATACAATATAAACCAGTCCTTTGGTTCTCCATTTCTACTCACTGTTCTGCCTGATGAATATTTGCTCTTGCATAAAATATAACCCCCCATTTAATCATGGGATGACAGCAATATAGATTTACTGCCACCTAAAGTGTACAGTTCTAGTCACTGCAATACTTTTTCATGTAAAAGGAAAGAAAGAAACAAAAAAACCTGGCTTTAAACAGTCGCATCTCTGTGACCTCCATCTTCCAATACTGAATTAATATTTCTCTTTCCAACTGCCATCACCTAAACTGGAGATAGTCCTTTCTCAAGTGGAGTAAGTGACCTAAACCTTTTCTTCTGAGATCTGAATCTTTTGTGATCCCATCTTATTATCGATGCAGTATGTTACTGACCACTATTGGGCAAGTGGGTAGTAAAAAGTGTGCCAGTGAATCTTCTTTGCCATAGAACGGATAGCATACACTTTGATAGGTGGTGATGCCACGTAGCCTATCATGGAATTGGATATCTGAAGTCCTTGAATAGTGTTTCTGGCAGAAGTGTTATAGGCTGAAAGGTGTATTTTCATCCCAGATACACAGTGATTCCTGTGTGTGTGTGTGTGTATTATATATTATATATGTGTATGTGTATATATGCGTATAATCCCTTCTCCTCCATTCTCATCTTGGGATTTTAGGCATGCATGCACATGCACCTGGGATGAGTTTTAAACTACTGGGTCTGGGACTCGAACCATGGTTGACTATGTGGGAATCCAGCAATGGAACCATTACACTATCTGCTGGTCACAAGTATATTTTGATTATGGTGAAAAGGTGCCTGATGTAATGAGCCTACTGCTAATTGCAATGAATTTGGAAAATAATGTTATATCAGGTGCTCAGCATGGGCCACCGGGACTGGCAAGTGACATGCTCTGTGAAATAACCAACCAGCGGAACCATCAGTTAGCATAATGGCTATGTCACTGGACTGCCATGTAGTCAACTGCGGTTCAAGTCCCGGACCCAGTGGTTTAAACTCATGCCAGGTGTGTGTGCGTACATGCCCAAGATCCTGAGAGGAGAATGGAGGAGAAGGGATTGCAGCATGGCCATCCCCCCATGGGGGTGATTTCTTGCTTTCTGTCTCTCTATCTCTCTCTGTCTTTCTGTTGAGCGCATGTACCCTATAGCAAAAACCTCTCCGAAGTAAATAAATAAATAAACTATCCAGTTTCTCTGGGATTCTAAACTAGAAATTATACATGGCCTTCAGGCCTACCTCTGTGGACACTTCGTAAGTAGACTAATCAAACAAGTAGAATAATGCCTGGGAAATTAGTAAATGACATTTTCAAGAAAGGTCAAATTCCCCAAACTCTTAATGAAAGCTTCCTCTGAAATAAATCTCTAATTATCATTATAGTAAACATAATTATCTTCATCATTGGTACCTATACCCACAAGTCCATTCAATTACCTGTTGCCCAAACTTCTTAATAATCTTACAGGTCTTATTCCTTTCACATCCCTGATTCACCATCCAACACACTATCCAGTATAGACATTTTAATGAAGGTGACCAACAGATGGACTGTTGGTCTCATCCAATCTTTCCTGTTACTGTAATTTTCAGGTGTCCTCTGAATGAGGCTATAACACAGCAGTTATGCACTGCCATGTTGTATCAATGTATTATATGGTTGAGCCAGCTTTGTGACACAGAGATAGCGAGAAGCTGGATCCCACATGGCAACCACAGTCTGAATCCCCAACCCAGTCAGCCTAAAACACACTCAGCATGCCGCAAGTGCTCAGGAGTTGGAGACTAGAGGAAAGGGATCACAGGAGGGATCAGATCCTGTGGAGGGCACTCATCTTTCTATTATGACCTCTGTCATTGTACCATAAAAGCATTTATAGGCAATAAGCAAAATAAGAAGTATTTTGGAACTATGTCCCAATAACAGTTGCTTTACAGCAAATTTTGATTTCATGTAGTGTTCATGTGACATAAGATTTTATTCTTATTTAAATTTTTTTCCAACATTCAATACTATAAAAACCATTCTTAGCTCATGGGCCATACAAAAGTAAATAGATAATGGGTCAGATGTGGCCCACAGACTGTTTTTCACCCTGAGTCATGGAACCCAAGTGGTAGAGCAACTTGAATTACAGGCTTGACCTGCTTCATAAGCTTTTCACACTTCAGTTCCCTTCCAATTAAGTTTTGTGGATTACCCAGTAAAAATCTTGGAGGAGCACATCAAAAAATGGTGAAAGTTGCCTTCCAAATGCAGACATGATGAAGTATACTGACTCCCTCTGATGGTAAATGCTGGAGCAGCTTACCTTTTCAGAAGATATTCTTATGTGATAAAGAACCATAGACACCCTTGCTACTTGCAGCAAGCCCCTAAATATTTACAGGATTTATTGCCCTTCCCCTGCTATCCATGAGTCCTACAGAGGCATCTAGGATGCATACTGCTCTCTGCTCCCTGAATCTATCTGGCTCAGTGTCTTCAGTAATGTGAGTAATGGGATGGTCTTGATATATCGAGATCAAGGTCCCTTCAGGCTATATTATATTAGAGGTCTAGAAAGTAGACATAGTCCTCTAGCATCACACTAAATATATACTGCTGAACGTGACACGTAAGACCAAATTGCTTCTTTTTATATTTGCTTATAGGAATGTATTTTTTAAAGACTGTCATTTTATTAGCTGCACATTGGATGATTTACCTTAGCAAAGATCCTCTATCTAGAAATGTAACCAGGACCAGCATCATCATCATCTAAATACAGCTATCTAAGGTTTTGATATTCCACGTTCACTCTTCAGGACTCATCTACTCCTTTTTTTTTTTAAGAGGTTTTTGCTGCAGAGCACAGAGAGACAGAAAGCGAGAAATCATCCCCCAGAGGGGATGGCCACACCGCAATCCCTTCTCCTCCATTCTCCTCTCGGGATCTTGGACACGCATACACAGGCGCCTGGAGTGAGTTTTAAGCCACCGGATCCGGTATGTGAACCGCGGTCGACTACGTGGGGGTCCAGCAACATAGCCATTACACTAACTGCTGGTCCCTACTCCTTTTTTACGCTAACTAAACGTATGTAAATAGAAATGTGGTAAGAATCAGCACGCTTACACCTTGTCTTTCTTTAGTGGTGGTGTTAATCTTTGTTATTTCTCAGACATGTACTGTTGTTTATGTTTTGCTATCATAGCAGGGGAGAATCATCATGCCAGAGCCTTTTGCTCTTTCTATTAAATTGTCTTTACTCTACAGATCTAGGCACAAATATGGGAATTTTCTCAGTTAAAAAGGATATGGATTCTTTCTACTTATAGGGAGACTAGAAAAAAAAAAAAAACACAGAATGGGTCTGAAGTGCTACTGGACTCACTAGAGCCAAGACTTCATTGATCCCAGTTGTCAGGAAACCACAAGAGCATTCAAGTTTCTAGAGATAAACATCAATTCGGGTCTGCTATGCAATAACCATAGAAACTTCTAGATATACCCCTTTCTCCCATGTAAATTAATCTGGTATAAATGGCACTGATGCCCCTGCAGAAGGCTTTGAGAGGGACTCATCATGCACACCTGTGTTGTGTATATGAAGCATTTCTTCATAGAGAACAGCCTCTTTCTCAATTAAGAGACTCCAGTTCATGGGACCAGCAGTTGGCATAATGGCTATGTCGCTGGACTCCCACGTAGTTGACTGCAGTTCGAGTCCAACACGGTGGCTTAAACTCGTTCCAGGCGCATGTGCATGCATGGCCAAGATCCCAAGAGGAGAATGGAGGAGAAAGGATTGCAGCATGACCATCTACCCTGGGGGATGAGTTCTCACTTTCTATCCCTTTGTCTCTTTCTGTCTTTCTGGCGAGCACATGTGCCCTATAGCAAAAACCTCTAAAAAAAAAGAGAGAGAGAGATTAGTTCTGTGAGATGGCTTAGTACTGTCAGCTGAGACACTGAGAATCCATATTGTGGAGATTTGTATTTACTAGACCTAGAAGATTTCACCTATTTATGTCAGATAGAAATTATATATTATATTGCAAAGGCTGTTGCTTCCTGGGGACCCTGCAAGGAACTGGGGCTCTTTCTGATGGGCACTTCTTTCCTCTAACTCCGTGTTTCATATTTGGCTACACATTAGAACTACTGGAGAGCTTTGAAAATGCTATAGCCTAAGGCCTTATCCCAGATCATTCAATCAGAATCACTGAAAGTGAGGGGCAGCAATCCGTAGGTGGCATGGTAGGTTGAGGTGCTGGACTCCCAGTGGCTGACCAAGGTACAAGTCCCAGACTTGGCAGCTTGAAAATCACACCAGGCACAAGTGCATGTGTACCTAAAGGCCCAAGAGGAGAATGGAAGAGAAGAGACTGTGGCATGGCCATCCCTCCTGGGGAGTGATTTCTTACTTTCCCTGTCCCTGTCTTTTTTTTTTTTTAATAATTATTTTATTTAAACTTTATTGACTTATTTATTTTAATTTGACCAGAGAGATACAGAGCAAGAACGTGAGTGAGAACGAGAGTGAGTGAGTGAGAGAGAGAGAAAGAGAGAGAGAGAGAGAAGGAAAGTGAAAAAGCAAACCACCAAGTTCAGGACTCAAACCGTGTTCAGCCATGTGAAAGTCCAGTGCCTTTAACCACACTGCCACCTGCCAGCCCCCTTCTCCTTCTCTCTGCCTTTCTCCAGTGAGTACACATTGGCATAAATCTAAAAATAAATAAATAAATACTACATCAGTATTTTTAAAAAGTCCAAAGGATATAAAAAATACTTGTAAGTTTGAGATCATAGCTCTAGTTTATCAGAATTTCACTTACTCATCTCTGAAGGTGAATTGCTGTCACATAATTGCTATAATTCTGTGATCTTACTATTTCCAATGATACTTTCAAATTTAACTTTCTAGTAACATCTCTGGTCCAAAATGGATAGTCATCAAAGAGCTATCCAATGATTTTGTTATCTACATTTCCAAGGCATCCCCTGTGCTTTGTAGAGCATATGTCTTCTCTTAAGGAATGGTGAGGGAACCTTGAGAAGAGCCCACAAACATCCTCACCTTGCATCTCAAATTCCCTCCACTATAATATGTCAAGGTAAGTCTAGTATCAAAATCTCATAAACTGATAACCTAGTAGACTAGAAATGTTACTCCACCAATGTCCAGGTCTGCTAGTCAAGTCGCTAATGTTGAATTTTTGAAAAACAAATCTATATCAATAAATTCAGTCAAATAAAGTATCTTTGCATTATTCTTGATCTAAAAATATTAAGGCAGTTTCCATACATGCATCCCCAACTTCTGCCAATACAAATTGCATAGTGCAGGAATTTATTTGTGAATTGATGCATTTGTGTGTTTAATTTCCTATGTCTTCTTTTGAATTTGTCTTTTAGGCTATGCTGGTATCTAAATTTTTTTTATAGTTCTAGGAGCAATAGGAGAAATAGAAGTGGGAAATAAAGAAAATTGTAATTACATGGTGACAGATGTAATTATTATTGAAAGGTTTCATTCAGGGAAGGCTGGTTTCCTCAGAGACGGGTAAGAATATAAGAGGTATAGGGACCAGCAGATAGTGCAATGGCTATGTCGCTGGACTCCTATGTAGTCTATCATGGTTTGAGTCCCAGACCCAGTGGCTTAAACTCACGCTGGGAGCGTGTGTGTGCATGCCCAAGATCCTGAGAGGAAAATGGAAGAGAAAGGACTGTGGCGTGGCCATCCCCCCTGGGGGGTGATTTCTCGCTTTCTGTCTTTCTGTCTCTCTCTGTCTTTCTGACAAGTGCAGGTTCTCTATACCAAAAACCTCTCACATGCCCGGTGTGAGTTTAAGCTACCGGATCCAGGACTCAAAACTGAGGTCAATTATATGGGAGTCCAGCGACATAGCCATTACGCCATCTGCTGGTCCTCCAGAACTTTAAATTTTTATTTTCTATATGTTCTCTTTTGGGAAACATCACAAGCATCCTGCTGATCTCATAATCATTGTAATTACTATCATTTCTATAGCAACTACATGCCTCCATCATTTGATTTATCCATGCCTTGCCCTTTATCATTCTTGATTCCCTGACACTACTGGGTCATTTAAATTATTATAATGCCACATACACCATGGATTTCCGGGGCATGCTTCCATGAGCAAGGATGTTATCCATATACTGATCAAATATTTGAGCAAACCAGTCCAAGAAACCAATGAAAATTATTTGTATCCCAGCTCCTCTTTTATACCACTTGATGAGTCAAAGTTCTAGCAGAAAACATTGTATATGCATGAGAAAGTTAAGGAAAGCTTAATAGAGAGAACACTTATCACAGTCTAGAGAGTTTAGAAAAACAAAGAAAGAGCAAAACTTCTAGAGAAGAGGCTTCTTATAGGAACTGGGCTTTTTCACAGAGGCAAATAACTCAGCCTAGGAAAAACTGCAGAGAAGAAGGCACAGCAATAAATCCTCAAGTCTTCAAGTCCTCTCTCCCTTTAATTTATTACCAGTGCTTTCTACATGATGAACCCCCTCTCCATCTATAAAGCAAGATATCCCATTGATGTAGTTCTTAATGATGAGCCTCCTGTATGCTAAGGTGGACGGCACATTTGATTTATAGCACTGTGCTGAATACTTCATTAGCATTAATTGATATCCCTCCACGTATGCTAATAGAGTTTATTTATATGATCAGACTCTACTGCAATTATAGTCAGGCATTATGTCATGTGCTAGATTTCAACCAGTGAGCGCCACAGAATTATGTCTCAACAGAACTATTAATAAATGGAGTTTCAACATCCCAGTGAGGGACCAGCAGATGGTGCAGTGGTTACGTCTCTATATTCCCACATGGGCATGGGCGACTGTGATTTGAGTCTTGGTCCTAATGCCTTGAAAATCATCATGGACATGTGTGCATGCACGCCCACAATGCCAGGAGGAGAATGGAAGAAAAGGGATTGTAGCATGGCCATCTCCCCATGGGGTGATAGTTCACTTTCCCTTTCACTGTGTCTTTCTCTCTGGGGAGGGTACACACCCTAAGGTAAAAATCTCTTACAAACAAACAAACAAAAAACTCAGTACGTCAGTACATATAAAAGTGCTTAGAATTCTGCCTAACAAATTATAAATGCTGTATGGATGTTTTATATTAGTTTTACTCATAATGTGTATATATTTGTTTAATCTTATTAATATTTGGTAAATACACACTGATGGCCAAGACACCCTCAAGTCTTCTTCTGGACTCATATTTGCCATCTCAAAATGTTAACTATAGTATGAATAAAGGTATTCACTTATTGGCAATATTCGAGTAACAGTTTTCTAATGGTCACTGTACTATATCATGGATTCTCTATCTTGTAAATAGAGAAAATTATAACATAAAGTTACTGTCCTCAAGGAGCAATGGGGATAGAAAATGACTTCTAATATGTAAATCCAGGATCTGTCAGATCTGTGGAGATAGTTATGGGTAATTTTCTTTTGCAAGTAAGAAAATTCATTATATATCTTTCTGAATTGTGGTGCAAGAATTGAAACTTAAAAGATAAATAGGTTCTTGTGAGACACATGGGTCAGGAAAAGGAGGCGAGTAAGGGAGCAAGAGTGGAGCTTCTACAACAAAAAGGTCAAGTGTGGCTTTGAACAACTTTATTTTGTTCTTTTTTTAAAAAAATAATTATTTTATTCAACTATATTTACTTAGTTATTCATTTTAATTTGATCAGCATGT
The DNA here is from genome assembly GCF_000334495.1 of Tupaia belangeri chinensis. Lineage (NCBI taxonomy): Eukaryota > Metazoa > Chordata > Mammalia > Scandentia > Tupaiidae > Tupaia > Tupaia belangeri. The sequence goes on along the minus strand of NW_006159775.1, from coordinate 6,263,315 downwards.
GCTTGTTGGAGAGAGACACACAGAGAGAGAAAAAGAGAGAGAGGGAAAGTAAGCTAGTAGGTCCAGGACTTGAACTGGGGTCGGCCTTGTAAGAGTCCAGTGCCCTTAACTACCACACCACCTGCCAGTGTCAACTTTGTACAACTTTGAATACTTATGGCATAGAGTGCATTCTAAAAGGCATAAGAGTGAGGAGTGAAAGGAATGAAGAATCCAGTTCTTGAAATACCTTATATGTCAGGATAAGCGGTATGACTTTTTCCTCTATCCAAATGGGAGCCATTTAATGGTAAGTGTGATAACAAGACTGGTCCTTTTGAAAAATTCTCCTACATCAATACAAAATAACGATTGGAGAGTAGCAAAATTGAGAGAAGAGCAACTTGTTACATGATGTTACTGAGGTCTAAAAAATGGTCAGTGTATGAACCAAAAGATCAAGCAATGAAAATAGAGATTTTCTTAAATTAACATGATTGCCAAGTCTCAGATTAAGTTTAAAATGCATTTCCAGTTATTTTAAGGACAAAAGATAACATAAAATATCCTACATATAAATGTTAGTTGTTGTTTGTATAAAAAATATATAAATATGTGGAATATTTAAAAAGTTCATGAAAATTGAAATCAAAGTACAAGTTTATTTTGGTGCAAGAATTATGAAATACATGCATAGTTATTTTGTAACTATGTATTTTCTGGAATTTTTGAAGGCCTTTGTACGTGTATGTATGTGTGTGTATATATATATATATAATTATTAATTAAAATTAATAATTAAATTATTAATAAAAAATTATTTAAATTGGATATTCAAATTGAAAAGGGCATTTTAATTTGAAATATGAAGAGATAGCTGTGTTAGATTAGCTGAGATTTGAAATAGATTTTAGAGGAAGAAACAAAGTTAGCTAACAGAAACAAAGTCATCTCATGTATAAATCATGCAACAACTCTAATCATATGCTAAAATAAAAAACAGAGGATGAATTCAGTAGATAATTTTAATAAGTAACAATTTGGATTAGAGATTTCAGGAGGGAAGTTTTAGATGATCTTAGAAGGACAAAAGATTAGATTATAGAAACTTTGAATTGTAGACATAAGAATTATTATTTAGACTAGAAGTCTGAATAGTTTTATATGCAAAGAGGCAACGTGATTAAAGAAGGTTTTAATGGGAACCAGCAGTTAGCGTAATGGCTATGTCACTGGACTCCCACGTAGTTGACCGCGGTTCACGTCCCGGACCCAGTGGCTTAAAACTCACGCCGGGCGCGTGTGCGTGCGTGCCCAAGATCCCGGGAGGAGAATGGAGGAGAAGGGATTGCAGCATGACCATTCCCCTGGGGGGTGATTTCTCGCTTTCTGTCTCTATGTCTCTCTCTGTCTGTCTGGCGAGCGCACGCGCCCTGTAGTGAAAAAAAAAACAAAAACCTCTCTCAAAAAAAAAAAGGTTTTAATAATATTATAGCAGTGGCATTTATACAGTATAAATGTATAAAAGAGAAAAACAGAGGATGATACAATCCTTCAGAACTCCAGATTTCCAGAGACAAGGGGATAAGAACTCAAGGCAACATTTGTACAAGACAAATTTAAAGAATAATTACAAGAAAGAAGCCAATTGATATCATGACTGTTTACAGGTAACAAAAAAGTAGAATTAAACATGATTTTAGGATATTAAACTTGAAAGGCCACAGATTTGGTGCTTTCTTAATAATGGGAAGAAATGAAAAGATTATTTTAAAAGATTAGGGTTAAATTACTCACAAGAAATAGAAAATCCTAGCCAATGTGATCAGACAAGAGAATGAAATAAAAGGAATTCCTATTGGAATTATCTCTGTTTGCAGATGACATGATTGTACATAGAAGACCAATAGTACCCATGAAAAAACTTTCGAAGTAATAAAGGCATATGATAAAGTGGCAGGATACAAAATTTGCTTACAAAAATCTATAGTATTTCTATATACTGAGAACAAGCAGACAGAGGCAGAACTGAAGAAAGTAATCCCATTTACCATAGTCACATAAGTATAAGATACCTAGGAATAAAACCAAGCAAGAAAGTCAAAGACTTCTATAAGGAAAACTATGAAAATCTTAAAAAAGAAGTCGAAAATAACACAAAAAGGGGAAGGATAACCCATGTTCTTGAAGTGGAAAAATTAATATAATCAAAATTGCAATCCTACCCAAGTTAATCTACATATTTAATGCAATTCCTATAAAATTACAAGAGACATTCTTCACAGATCTAGGAAAGACAATCACAGAAGTTATCTGAAATCATAAAAGACCCTGTATTGCCAAAGTAATCCTACACAAAAAGAGTGGAGTGGGTGGCATCCACTTCCTGACCCCAAAATATATTAAAATGCTGTGATAATAAAAAAAAAAAAACATGATATTGTCACAAGAAGCAGACACAAGGACCAATGGAAAAGAGTAGAAACCCCAGAAATAAACCGTAAAACATACGGCCAACTGATCTTTGACAAAGGGTACCAGTCAATCCAGTGGGAAATGGAAAACATCTTTAGCAAATGGTGCTGGAAAAACTGGGTATCCACCTACAGAAAGATGAATCTGAACCTCTATCAGTCACCATTAACAAAAATCAACTCAAAGTGGATGAAAGATCTAAACCTAAGACTGAAAACTATGAAAACTACTGGTGTAAAACACTGGGAAAACTCTGGGAGATATTGGGGTAGGCAAAGACTTCTTAAGCAAGACCCCCAAAGCACAGGCCATAATCAATCCCCAAAATAGACAGGTGGGATTACATCAGATTAAGAAGTTTCTGCACAACAAAGGACACACAGTAATTAGTGTGAATTTGTAAGTGCTGATGGGAATGTGGTGAAAGTGAACATTTCTACGTTTATGGTGGGAATGTAAATTGGTATAGCCACTGTGGAAAATAATATGGATGTTCCTCAAAGACCTTCAAAAAGAACTACCATATGATCCAGAAATTTCAGTCCTGGGTATCTACCCAAAGGACAGGAGGACGCTCAAGTCGGAACCAACATGGAACAAACCCAAATGTCTACAAACAGATGAAAGGATTGAAAAAGTGTGGCACATGTACTCCATGGAATACTATTCAGCTATAAAAAAAACAAGACCCTGGCATTTGATAGAAAGTGGATAAACATGGAAGATTTATTGCTGAGTGAAGCAAGTCAGGCTACGAAACAGAGACATTGTATGTCTCCACTTAACATATACCGACCATCTTCACTCTATGGTAGAGACTGAAAGACTAGAGGACACAAAAGCATTGAAAATTGTTATGGACACTTAGGACAAAGTAGAAGGAGAGTGAGAGGAAAAGAGTGCAGGAAGGGAAATTTGGGAAAAAATGGAGAAGACAGACATTTGTGGGACACGGATATGGTTTGTTGCCTGTTGATGATGTCCTGTACAGTATTCTCAACTCACCTGGTGTGTGGCATATATCAAGTTGGGTAAAATCTCTTTACAATCTAAATGATGTATAGTGATTGAATGTATAAATAATAATAATGATAATAATAATAAAAGACAAAAACAGATATACTAGAATAAAATTAAAAGAAAATATCTAAATAAATATGGCATTATGACAGTGATGAGTTAGACACTGAGCATAGCAACAAGTTTCAGGTATAATTATCTGAAGCAATGTTACCTGGGACACTATTTTCTAAAAAATGTTCTTATGAAATCAGTCCAAATGGGAAATTATTCATGGTATCATTTGTATAAAGAAATTACAAGAATGAACAGCCCATTTTTTTTTCAAGATTTGACTAATGTTGTGAAAAATGGACTGACTAGGGGACCAGCAGTTAGCATAATGGCTATGTTGCTGGACTCCCACGTAGTCAACTGTGGTTTGTGTCCCAGACCCAATGGCTTAAACTCACGCCGAGCGCATGTGCATGCATGCCCAAGATGCAGAGAGGAGAATGGAGGAAAAGGGATTGTGGCATGGCCATCCCCCCTGGAGGGTGATTTCTTGCTTTCTGTCTTTCTGTCTCCCTCTGTCTTTCTGGTGAGCACACGTGCCCTATAGCAAAAACTTCTCAAAAAAATAAATAAAAATAATAAATAAATAAATAAATAAAAAGGACTGACTATAGTACTTTTTCTTCTTCTATTTCTGTGTGAGGAATACATCTTGTTAATTATGTATCAAATTCAGTAAGCAAAAGACCTCAGCTCTTCACGAGAATATTCTCTCTCTACAGAAACAAAATATTTTCTTATTTACAAATAACCACATTAGAAACTCTCACAGCAAAATTTTTTTAAAAAAGAGTAAATTTTGGGATCAGCAGTTAGCGTAATGGCTTTGTCTCTGGACTACCACGCACTCGACCGTGGTTTGAGTCCAGGACCCAGTGGCTTATAATCACGCCGGGTGCGTGTGCGTGCGTGCCCAGGATCCCGAGAGGAGAATGGAGGAGAAGGGATTGCAGCGTGGCTATCCCCTCTAGGGGGTGATTTCTTGCTTTCTATCTCTCTCTCTGTCTGTCTGGTGAGCGCACGTGCCCTATAGTAAAAACCTCTCCAAAAAAAAAAAAGAGTAAATTTTGAACCCTTTCATGCTTCCTCTCTGTCTGTCTGGTGAGCGCACGTGCCCTATAGTAAAAACCTCTCCAAAAAAAAGAGTAAATTTTGAACCCTCTCATGCTTCAGTTTGGTTTTTCTGAATTTTATCTATCCTAAGCCATTAATTTTAAGATACACCAATTTTTCCCTTATGTGTCAGTTAAAAGAAAAAAATGTAAGCAAATGAAAACTCAGCAAGAAACAATAACACTAACTTCTAATCGATTCTGGGATTTTGGCAGTGACTTCTATCTTCAGTTTAAGGTGGTGAATAATATTTTACTATCGATCTCAACAACACAAATTTGGCAGCTTCTCAAGATCATCTTGAAATCCTATCAATATTAATATTAGTATTTTGCTTTGTGAGAAAATAAGAAATTACAGTTATTGCTCTAATGATGGTTATATAAGGCCTACATTTCATTTTGTATTATTGCTGCTGTAACAAATGATCATGGAAGTAGTGACTTAAACAAGATAAATTTATTATTACACAGTTCTGGAAGTCAAAAGTCTCAATTAACTTCAAAACATCACTACTTTCTGGAAGACAATCCATTTATTTACCTTTGTCTGCTTCTAAAGGCTACCAACATTCCTTGGCTTAGGTCTACTTTTTTGCATCCTTTTGACTTCTGCTTCCATCTTCAGAGTTTCCTACAATGACTCTACTTTGGCTGTCATCTTCACATCACCTTCACTGACTCAGATCTTTCTCTTAGAAAAATCCTGGTCATTGCAGTGGACCCACCTACAGAATCCAGTGCAATCTCCCAATCTCCTTAACCTAATCCCATTTGCAAAGTTTCTTAAAATGTAAGGTAACAGTCATAGAGAGTTTAAGACTTGGGCATCTTTAGAAAGCTGTTATTCTATTTATTACACTTTTCTATTTGATTTCCCATCAAAGATTTATAGCAATATTAAATAACAACACAAAATTTACCAATATAAAAAGAAAAAATATAAATTCTAAAAATCTGAAGGCAATTCCTATGCTATTGAAATGACAAAATGACCTGCAACTTCTTACTTTTCTTAGTTTCAGCTAGTCATAATACTCACACGGTACTGATTCTTCTTATGCTGCAGCACTTTAGCCAGGGTTGCTCTCACCTCAACCAGAAATGACATGGCTTAACATCAACTCTCTTATGGAAGTCTACTCTTTTGGGGTAGTAAGGTAGTCAATTATAAAAACATATTATTTCCATACAGTATAAGTCATTCATTTTAGGTATGTAGGTCTTGAATTTTAGCAAAAGTATGCAATTAAGTTATCAGGACAGATAAGTTTTGTCACATATACTTTGACTATTTTTAATCTCATCAGTTAAGGTGCTGGAATGGAGGAGAAGGGATTTCAGCATGGCTATCCCTTTTGGGGAGGATTTCTCACCTTCCCTCTCTCTGGTAAGCTCACATGCCCTTTTTCAAAAATCTAAAAACAATAAACAAAAAAAGTCATGAATTCTTAGTAATATATCATTACATAATGTCATTTTTTTGGTGACTCATTTTGAAATCTGCTTTTTCTGAAAATAAGGCAGCTATTCTAGCCTTTTTGATTAGATACTTTTTTCCATCAATGTCAGATTGAAAGAGATTTTACTCCAAACATCCCGTGGCTGACAAGGGCTACAAATTGACATTTACCTCTTTTACAACTTATTTCTGACTATGACTATGTTTTTGCTGAGATCTAATAGCACAAGCACCTGCCTCTGAAAACTTAGGAAGAGAAGAATGCTTGTTCCTTGTAGAAAAATGTACATCCTACAAAAAATCTCCTTCCCCGTGGCCTACAATTAAAGTGGCCAAGATACAAGGATGCAAATCAAATGCCAAAGAAACACTCTTTAAAAGCATTTGAGGGACCAGCAGTTAGTGTAATGGCTATGTCACTGGACTCCCACATAGTCTACCACGGTTCTGGTCCCGGACCTAGTGGCTTAAAACTCATGTCAGGCGTGTGTGTGTGCGTGCCCAAGATCCCGAGAGGAGTGTGCAGGAGAAGGGATTGCGGTGTGGCCATCCCCCTGGGAATGATTTCTCGCTTTCTGTCTCTCTGTCTCTCTCTGTCTGTCTGGCGAGTGCACGCGCCCTATAGCGAAAACCCTGCCCCCCCCCAAATAAATAAATAAAAAATAAAAGCATTTGAATCTTTGAAAAAGTTTTGTTTATTGGGTCAGCAAGTGACATGGTTGTGAAGGTGCTGGACTTCCACATGGCTGACCACAGTTCGAGTCCCAGACCTGGTGGCTTAAAACACACTGGACACAGGTACATGTGAGCCCAAAACCCTGAGAGAAGAATGGAGAAGGGATTGCAATGTGGTCATCCTTCCACACTCCTGGGGAGTTATTTCTGACTATTTCTCTCTCTGTCTCCAGGGAGCACACGTGTCATATGACAAAAAACAAAATATATATATATTTGCTTATAAAACAGAATTTCATATTTTCATCATCTTCTTGCTTCAGCCTCCTGAACTTTTGGGATTACAGAGGCCAATACTGTGCCTGGTCTTTAGGTTGGATAAGGAATCAAAGCTGGGTCTCCTAAATAGTGCCAGAGGACCATAGCACCTTAGTAGGGTGTGCCACTGCAGCTGAGCCTAAATTAAGGTTTTCTTCCTTGACAAATAACTATTGTATACACTTTTGGGGTAAAACATAATGTTACAATACATATAGAATGATTAAAACAGGCTAACATATCTATTATCTCTCATCACTTGCATACACTAAAAGTATGCTCTTAGTAATTTTGAAATTTACAGTATTAACTGTAGTCACCATGTGGTGCAATCACTAAATCACTAAAATTTAGTCCTTCTAACTAAAAATTTGTAACTGTCTTGAACAGAATTCCACTGTTTGAAAGCAATCCCAGAGGGACAGCTACTTGGATTACACTAGCTGTTAAATTTCTGGCTTTTTCCAAAGCCAGGTTGTTGAGATATTGCTTGAGTCTGTAATTACTCTGCAAATTTTAATTAATTTGTTTAATTAGCCCTTGCTTAAATATCTCTAGTAATGAAAACCAATTACTTCATCTAATATTTATCTTTATGTGTTAAAAATACTTTCTTGAGCTAAAACTTGAGTCCTGTAGCTTCTTTCATTAGTCCAACTTCTATTTCCTTAGGGATATGAAAAGAGTTCCAAATCTTCCATACCGCCATTCTCTCAAATTACTGAACTCATTTTCTTTTCTATATTAGTTCTGTATTAGTCCCTAGAACACTTTTTATGTGAGTTGATTCATATCTTCACCATCCTTTTGTAATAATCATTAATTAATCTTACTACTCTAAAAGTAAAATGTGCAGAATTGAATATAAGGCTTTGTGTGTGGTCAATAAAGAACAGATAAAAGTGAGACTTGTAACTATTCCATGCCTTGAATCCTTTCTCCAATGATCCTGTTCCCTTGTGAGAAGAAGCTAAATCATTTTAGATGTTGGTTTTAAGTAAGATTACATTGTTTCAAAGATGCTACTGATAAGTGAAATAAGTTCATCTTTTTATTTGTATAGTAATTTATGCAAAATACAAAATGAAGTAAAAAAAGAGGTGATAGAAGTAAAATTTTAATGAAGAGGAGAGCAGATAATAAATTGAATTCTAGAACAAATGAAGAGAGACAGAAATAATAATTCAGAAGTTTAAGATAAAATGCTCTATAAATATGCTCTTATTCTTCGTTATTTCATACTTAAACTACATCATATTATATAAAGTAATAATTAAGGGTTAGGTGGTGATGCATTGATGGCACAACTGGGCCCACACTCTGGATTCATGTCTGGAACCTCCCTAGACACATGGGGGATTCATGCTGGCTAGAACTGGGGGTAGATGGTGAGGTAAGAACCATGTTGGGTATGCCTGTCTCTTCTTCTCTCTCCCTTTGTCTCTCCCTCTCTCTGAAGGAAAAAAAAATAATAGAATAACTTTTTTAAAGATTCTATAAAGTAAAAATTATGACAAAATATTACTGGGCATGTATTACATATGAATGCACTATGCCTAATCATATTTGCACTAAAATGGAAAAGAGAGAATAGAAATGAAGTCACGTGTCACTTAATGAGAAGGATACATTCTGATTTTGTTGTTGTGCAAACATTACAGACTATATTTACGCAAACCCAGGTAATATAGCCTACTCTACACCTAGACTATACGGTAAAGCCAGTAGGCTCTATATGTGATCCATCGATGACTGAAACATTATTTTGCAACACTTGACTGCATACAGGTATAGCATTTGTATATCTCAGATGAATCGAGTTAGATAAATATGAAGTAGGTTCTGATAAGCTAAGATATATGTGGTAAAGCCCAGAACAACTACTAAGATAATTAAAAATACATAATAAAAAATCATTAAGAAGTTAAAATAATATATTAGACAAGATTCACTAAATGCAAAAGAAAGCAATAATGAGGAAACAAAAGGAACATATGTAAAATATATAGAAAACAAAAATTAAAGTGGCAGGTTGGTTTGTATAAAATTTTGTATATAAAAACCCCTCAGGAATCCACTAAAAAAACATTACAAGTAATAAATTGGTCCAGAAACTTGCAGACAACAGATACGTATGCAAAACAATTATATTTTATACACCAGCAATGAACAATTTAGAAACAAAATTAAGAAAATGACACCATTTCCAATCAGCACTTAAATGATCTTCATTAAATTTTTGAAATTTTCTGTCATTATTTCTTCAAATATTTTTTTTTCCTTTTTTATGGGATGCCTATTACATGCACGTTGCTATGTTTGATGTTGTTTTGTTCTTTTTCCTTCAAATGTTTTTCCGTCTTCAGATTAGATAATATCTGTTAACCAAATTCATTGATTCCTATCTCCCCTTGCTGCCTTATACCTGTTATCTAGCTCTGTTGGTAGAGTTTTTTTGTTTTTATTTTGACTATTGCACTTTTAAAATCCACAAGTTTTTAAATTTTGATTTAATTTTTATAGTTTTTATTTCTTTCTTGTTAAATAACTCTAAATATATTAAAAATAAACATAGAAACTAAAATAGCTATCAGGACAGCAGGTGGCATAGTGATTATGGTGTTGGACTCCCACATGGCTGGCCACTGTTTGAGTCCCAGACCAGTGGCTTCAGATTCACACCAGGAGTGTGTGCATCTGTGCCCAAAGTTCTGAGGGGAGAATGGAGGACAAGGGATTGTGGTATGGCTATTCCTCCAGGGGGTGATTTCTCACTTTCTCTCTGTCTGTCTCTGTGTCTCCAAAGAGCATATGCTCCCTATGGTAAAAATCTCTCTTTAAAAAAAAATAAAATAAAATGGCTCTCAAGATTACTTGCTCAACAAACACTGAAACACACACACAAACACACACAAAATATAGTACAGGAGGAAATGATAGAGGAGCAAAAGAATTAACAAAAATCTGGGGCCAGTAGGTGACATACTGGTTAAGGCAGGCTGCAGTTTGAGTCCCAGATCTGGCATCTTAAAACTCATGTCAGATATATATGTGTGCCTGCCCAAAATTCCGATGAGAGAATGGAATAGAAAGGATTGCAGCATGGCTATTCCCCTAGGGGATGATTTATTACTTTCTCCCTCTTTAAAAAAAATAATTAAGCAAAAATCAACTTTGTCTATAACGTTAATAATTTGCAGAAGAGCCATTAAGTAATTAAGTTAAAGTATAGTTAAAATCAATGGAAGAATATGATATATTTAGAAATATTTCTAGAGAACTTTTTTTTAAAAAAAAGAGAAATATAAAAAAAAGCCAAATGGCAAATGTAAACTCAAGCATATCCTTAGTTGCATTAAATGTGAAAGAACTAGATACTTCAACCCAAAGGCAGAGAATGTTAGGTTCAATTTAAAATATGGCTTCTCTATATGCTATCTATAACATTATACTTACTATTAAAAGACACAAATAAATTGAAACATAGAAAAATATATATCATACAAATAAATTTTCATGAAAGAACCAAAGTGGCTATATCATATCACTGAAAATACATGAAATATTCCTTAAGACAAAGAAGTATATTTTATAAAGATAACAAAGTGAATATATCAAGGAGATACAACAATTATAAGTGTTTTCACACCCAAATGCTCCTCTTCTGGATAGGGAGTGAGATGAATTCTTTGCTGTCCTTATACATATGGCTTTTGTACAATAAGCTCTTTGCAGAAAAAAAAATATTTGATAATCTCTGACAAGTGTTATTTTGCAAGCATTTTTTTTTGAGAAAAAATGGAGACAGAAATAGCTAAGTGTTGAAGCTATGTCCTAAAGTTATAAGCATAAAGAAGTAAATCATCTCCTCATATTGATTTGGAAATGATTTGTTTATATTCTTTGCTTTATAAGGGATTTGGAGCCAACAACTAAAGCACAAAGTGTTTTGATTCATGCTTGATTTTAACTCTCTCATTTTCAGGTGTTAGGATCATTCCACTTAGACTGAGTCTGAACTGTCCCAAGAATATTGTATATGTTGACTTTTCACAACATACACCAAAGATTTTTTTTAAAAAAGACCTTATTTGTGAATTTTCTTATAAAGATTTAGTCTAGATAGTTATAATCAATATCATGTTAAGCTCTGCTTTCTCAGATGAAAGCATATGTTTAGCTCATTTTCAACATCATATATTTTTAGGAACACTAATGTTCTTAATTTGTTATTCTTATTAACATTTTTGAAGAATTATTTTATTAAATTTTATTTATTAATTTTTTTTATTTATTTTTAAAAATTTGACCAGGAAGAGAGAGAGAGAAAGTGAGAAAGCAAGGCATCAGGTCCAGGATTTGAACCATGGTTGTCCATGTGGGAGTGTCCAGTGCCCCAACCACCATACCACCTGCTGGTCTCCTATTCTTGTAAATTTTGGCTAGTGACTTAAAAAAAGTGAATCACAATCAACTTCTTGTTTTTTTAAAATAATGCAGAGCATAACACATTGTCAGAACTCTGATTTGAGACCCTGAAACGTAATCATGTCTTATTTGCTCTGTTCTCTTTCCATAGAGTTAATTTTCTCAATAATAGCAGCAATGGAAATAACAAATATAAAAGCTTCATTTCCTCATCCTTCAAAAAGCCTTTTAGCCCACTTTGAAATCCCCAGAGAATATCTAGAAAAATACCTATCAACTGAAAAATGTCAAATCTAATGCTCTACTTCAAAATTAAAGCACAGTGAAAAGCCTACAATACAGCCGTTAACTTCTTTGCTGTCTCTGAAGCATCCCTGCCAGTGTTAATTCACAAGGGCTCATTCTGCTGGTGAGGGCACTAACACAGTTTGGCTCCACTTCTGCACACAGCATACCCTTCCTTGTAAATAATGGAATAATAATATGGCAGTTGAGTATATAAAATAAACAGGTATTCAGCCATATGCCCCTTAGAGTGAATTACAAACTTTGCAAGTTACACTGATGTTTCAGACCAAGAAGCACTGTTTATTTATGTAATGAATGGGTCACATAGAGAACAGGATTTAAAGTACTGATGCATAAATGCAAAATAAGTGACCCTACATTCCAGCAGTGATTCTAAAATACCAGGTTTCAAAACTAATTGCAATAGTGAGCATCTGGATTCTCTCAGCCTAAAAGCTTATTTTACTTCAATGTCTAAAGCATTCCAATCAGAAATGCCTTAATCCTCCCTTTGGTGGCCCCAGTATTAGAGACCATACATTCAGTCTTTAAGAGTAGTCATGAGGAAGGGACATAGAGAATTCTACCTTCCCTCAGCAGATTCGAAATGGTCATGATATTGCAACTCTACACCTTTGTTGATGTTTTGGTAAATGTCAGTTTTCTGCTCAGAGAGCCTCAAATACCTTTTTTCCTTGATATCTTTATCAGCTGGGGGGATGGGCGGTGAGGGGGAGGAAGGTAGCCATATTTAATGTGTCTGAGTAATTCTTTTCCATATAAATCCACTAGTAGGTTCTTTTGTCTACTTTGAAGAGATCAGAAAGTATGTGGGAATTTATATTATCATCACTTCAGGTCAGAACAACTCTGAGGTATAATTTACATTTCAGAAAGCCCTCGCAAGATCAAATCAAAGCTACCCTTTTCTATGACTTTACCTGAGACTGCAGACCTTACCTCACTTAGTTTTTCAATTCATACCTTCATACCCATCTGTCCTACTCTGTCCATTCCATTGCCAGTTTCCCGTGGAGCCCTTTCTTATTAAATCTCTTTCCTGTGAATCTACATCTTAGGATTGGTTTCTAAGTGTCTCAACCCATGACATTGTCTGGTACTTTGGAATGTAGCTGCCCTGACGAAAAGGATAGTGTTGTGGGGAGGAGCGTTAATTGAAGAAGAGCAGAAGCTAATGTTTTGATGAATTAAAGAAAACCAAGGGTACTGGGTATTCTTTAGTATGAAGCATGATGACTCTTCAAAAAAATTAATGGAGAGCGTATATTCCAAATAAATTATGCACTGATTTCAAAAAATTTTGCACTGAAATAAACTCATCCTAACTTGCTACCGCATGTCCAAACAGGATTTAGTTTGAAGTGCTACAAAGGATAAGACATCAGTATGAAAAGAGTCCCTGTCAGAGCAACATGAATTCTGCTAAAATAGAAACAAGAGCAAAAAGCTACAAAGGATAAGACATCAGTATGAAAAGAATTCCTGTCCAATTTATGGGGAAGCTTGGGTGGAAGATGGTGAAATCATTGTTCCTTTACAGAAAGTTTGTAGGGGAGATGTCTCAAAGAAATTAGCAGTTAAGAAACAGATAACTCATTTCAGGAAGTAATGAGATGATATTGACTATGACATCTGCAGTAGCAGACCATCCACATCAATTTGCAAAGAAAAAAATTAATCTTGTTTGCCTCCTAATTGAAGAGGAGCAATGATTAACAACAGAAACTATAGCCAATGTCTAAACTGGTTCAGCGTTCACAATTCTAACTGAAACATTAAAGCTGAGCACACTCTCCGCTTCACGTGTACCAAAACTGTTGCACTCACATCAGCTGAAGATAAGGGCAAAACTTTCAACAGAAAATTTAAATAAGTGGGGCAAAAGATCCTGAAGAGAGTGAGGAATCCTAACCACTAGATCACCAGGGAACCAAGTGAAAAGTTATTTTAATTGGGAAGTAAAAAGATGTACATTCCTAATAAATTTTTTTTATGTAATGAGAGAAATAATAGATGCTTGATAGTTTAGTTAGTATTAAAAAAAATTCAAATTTTACCTCAACAGAAGTATAGCTGGTAACAATGCCTACTTCCAAGAAAGTGGGGTGGACAGAGGTTTCTGAGTCTGGCTTTCTAAATATTCCTGAAAACAAAACGCACACACACACACACACACACACACACACACACACACACACAGAGAGAGAGAGAGATCCTGAAGAATGTTTCTAAAGAAATGTAACAGAATATAGCACGTACATTTACCGGTATAATTACACACACACACACACACACACACACACACACAGATCCTGAAGAATGTTTCTAAAGAACTGTAACAGAATATAGCACGTACATTTACCGGTATAATTCCGAAGACAAAGCACAGTCAAAGCCATGGCTACCAAGAGGTGGAAGTGGACTAGTCAAAGCAAGGAGACTGCTCAAGAGCAAAGGTTATGGCGAGAGTCTAGATGCTCAAAGCCTTTTGCTTGTTGAATTTCTGGAGGGCCAGAGAACTATAACATTTGTTTATTATGAGAGTGTTGTGAAAAAGTTAGTAGAAACTTTTTGAATCATTGCACATCTTTACAGCATACGATATGTGTTCTCAGAGCATACATGCATTGCATATCAAGCAAGTCAAAAATATTACTGTACGGAATAACTCTCTATCCTTGTGTCTGTTAAAAAATATTATTTTTCTTCCTTACTCCTCACCCATCCCAAACTCTCCACCCACTCCTACACAGTCTCTGGTATTTAAACTTGCCGTCTCTGCTATTATCTCTTCCACTCTTTCAGTTTCTGCCAAAAAGTGCAGACATTTACTTTAGCAGAAAAGTTTAAGAAGAGTTTTACCAGAGAGCCTTCTCCACCATGACAATGCTCCTTATTCCTCTCAGCAAGCGAGAGCAATTTTGGCAGAATTTTATGGAAAACCATTAGGCACCTAGGTTACAGTCTTGATTTGGCTCATTTTGCCTTCAATTTTTTTTTTTCCCTAATCTTAAAAAAATCTTTAAAGGGCACTCATTTTTTTCCTGTTAATAATGAAAGAAAGACTGCATTGATGTAGTTTAATTCCCAGGCCACTTATTTCTTTAGACGAGGACTAAATGACTAATATCACATACAAAAATGTGTTGAACTTGATAGAGCTTATATAACAAATAACGTTTTATTTTTTATTTTTATTTTTTAATTTCATTTCTATGAACTTTTTGAAGTTCCTTTATATCTTATCTTTACCACCCTTTCTTTTGAACTTTTTAGTCCCTCTTCAAGTTCACTGAGCCTCTGAACTTCACCTCGAGTTCCTTTATGGGAATACTACCCTTTGTTTCACTCCTGGCTGTCCATCAGAGTGTACCTATTCCCTTTACTTGTTTCCAAGGTTTTGGACACTGTCCTTTAATCTGATCAAGTAATTCTAGAAAGAGTCTATTGGGACCAGCAGGTGGCCTAGCAATTACATTGTTGGACTCCCATGTAGCCGACTGTAGTTCAAGTCTCAAATCTGGTGGCTTGAAACTCACGCTGTGTGTGTATGCGTACATGCCCAAGTCCTAGGAGGAGAAGAGATTGTGGTGTGGCCATTCCCCTGGAAGGTGATTTTTCACTTTACCTCTCACTGTCTGTCTCTCTTTCCAGCAAGCCCACATGCCCTAAGGTAAAAATCTCTAAAAATAAATAAGGAAATAAAAAGGCTATTTAAAATGTCACTATCCTACTCACATATACACATATATGTACATATGTACGTACACATACATATATCCACATATCCATACACATATACATAAATACATCTCAGAATATCTATTACATATATATTTAAGTAAAGCATTAGCATAAAACACTTCACATAAAATGTAAAAATGACTGTTCTATTTTAGAGAAATGCAAAATTTTTAGCATGATAAGATGGGTACATGATCAAAGTAGAACCTTTCAAATGTCATAAGAGATATATGAAAAAAGTGTTTAGAGTGTTCAAAGAAGGAGAAGAAATAGACTATGTCAGGTATTTTGCATATTATTTTAAATAATATAAAGTTAAGTTAAATAATATAAAGTACTGATTCTCACTTTTTTTGGCTAGACAGGGCATGCACTCACTGAAGAGAGACAGAGAGAAAGAGAGAGAGAGAGAGAGAAAGGGAAGGCACCCCCTCCCCATGGGATGGTCAAACCACAATCCCTTCTCTTTAAGGAATTTTGGACAGGCATGCACACATGCTCAGTATGTTTCTCAAGCTGCCAGATACAGGACTTCAACCACACTGTTACCCAAGTAAAATTCAACCTCATTAACCAACACATCACTGGCTAGCCCATGGACTCCCATTTTCTACAGATAAGAAAATAGGTTCAAGTAAGTTTAGCATTTGTCTGGGAACCTAAGTAAATGTCAGAACCTAGATTGAAAATATTACTACTTCTTAATCCAAAACCTATGCTCTTTGCTACACATTACTTCAACCAAGGACAGCAGAGAATGATTTAAATTGTTAAACAAAATTATGGACATCCATTATTTTGGACTGAGCTCCTACAAAGCTGCTATAAACCAGACCAAGCCAAAATGGAGTCACTCATGCTAAATGCCACATAATCAAACTAAAACTTTAAAGAAGCAAAAGATCCTGAACAGACCAGTTCAGATTATAATCTACTTGAGTCGTTGTAATATGAAATGCCCTCTGTTTCAACCTTTACAAAAAAAGAATAAATAAATAACCTGAAGTAACCTGAGGTTAATCAACTTTGTTTCCTATTGTTCCGTTTCCTTGTTCTCTCCTTACAAAATCTACTGCTCTGCCAATGTCCAGTGGGAGCTTTTGTTCTGTTATGTAGAATGGAAATGGTATTATTTGACGGGTGAATAAAAATCAATTAGACCTTTGTACCAACAGATAGTGTAGTGATTGTGTTGCTTGACTCCCATGTGACCGACTAACATTTGAATCCCAGACCCAGAGGACTGAAACTCACACCAGACGTGTATGTGTGCCCAATATCTCAAGAGGAGAATGGAGGAGAAGGGATTGCAGCATGGCCATCCTCCCTGAGGGGTGATTTCTTGCTTTCTATCTCTCTGTCTCTCTGACAAGTGCACATATCCTATAAAAAATAACCTTTCTTTAAAAAAGTCAATTATACCTATAAGTAAATTTGTTGTAATTTTATTTTTGACATAATTGAAACTTTAGTTAGAAGGTTTAGTAGTATATATCATTTACTAGGGATTGAGCTACCAACATTTACTATATTATTCATTCTTATGCTAACTCTGTAGAGCATGTATTATAGCATTTATTTGAAAATTTCTTAAAAAAATCAGATGAAATAAAACTCACTCATAGTCACACAGTGAATGCGTGACAGAGATGGGTTTGACTCCAGGTCTTAAACTTCAATGCGTCATTTTCTACTCAGTTTCCTTTCAACTATATGGAGTTTGAGTATCTAGTCTATTATACTAAGAAGCTAATATAAGTAAAAAGGCATAGGAGGGAATTCTGAAGGGTATAGAAAAGGACATTGCAGTTTTTTAAATGAAGTTCATTCAGGGGGACAGCAAAAATTGGCAGAATGCTCTGCTTGTGTCTAAAACAATTGGGCTCGATTGATGAAGGAGTGTCATTGAAGTGTTTTTTTTTTTTCTTTTGGTTTTGTTTAGTTTTTAGTTTATTTATTTATATCTTCCATGAAACAGAGAGACAGAGAAAGAGGGATAGGCACTCCAGACTTCATGCCATGATCCAGTCCCACCTTAGCCAGCTTAAATCACAGGCATGTGCATGCACTCGGTATATACAGGGAGCCTCGGGACATGAACCAGACACCTTCCTATGTGGGTCCAGCATTGGAGAGTGTTGTGTTACCACTGGACCACTGGATGACCCATTATCGAAGTTGTAGAGCCAAGGACACACATGTGTGGAGTTAAATATTAATATGCTTGTTTCTCAGATTTTTATGTTAGAAAACTCCTTTATGTTAACCACAGAAATAAATATAAATATTTACAATAAATATTTAAATATATATAAAATATATATATAAATCAGTATATAAATAAATATAAATGAACATGTAAATAAGTAAATATTAATATAGAAATAAATATTTACATCTATAAAAACAAATATATAAATAAATATTTACTGTTTATTCCACTCATTTTAATGAAAAGATATGAGGAACATATTAATTTCCTATGGCATCTTTTAAATAACACCATATAGGTTATTACTTACTCCATCTTTATCAAGAAGATATTTTTCTTACCCTAAGATGCAATTTGTACTAATGCTATCTCAGTGGGTAAGCAGCACAATCCCAGCTGTGTAATTCCAGAGGAACTAATCCTGTTTGTAGGAACGAATGTTCCTCAACCAAATACATCCCAGCATGTGGGAAATCCGAATTTAGTCCTGTAAGACATCAGAGACCAAAAAGCTTCTGGTTGAGAGTTTTGAGTAAAGGTGACATTTAGTTTAAGGTAAGAAAATAGAGCATTAGCAGTGGCATTTATCTACCATAAGGCAAAAATAAAAGACCCCTTAAGGGATAAATTTTAGGGACCAGACAAAAGCATGAGATACCCCAAGATACAGTCTAGGACGAAGTCTGAATGTCAGGCTCTCTCTTTCCTGGGTGTGCATATTGGATAAGGGGAATAATGAGGTACGAAGAAACATTAGGCAGCATGAAACTGACTAGAAGACAAAGAAGAAGACTAGTTCTGAAACAAGGAAGCAGCATAAGATGGTATTTATGTCATGCTTCGATATGACCTAGTGTGATTATATCATGCTCCGATATGACCTGGGCTGCTGCTGACACACCACATCTGTGGACAGGATATTTCCAGACCTAGAAAGGAGACAGGAAAATATTAACTCTGATACCACCAAAAGCTAACATTGTGAGTGAACATGATTTTGTAAGAGATAATGGGACAAGAAAAAAATAAAAATTTACTCATTCATTCAAACCTTCATTCTTTTTATAGAAATGTATTAAGTATTTAATGGATGCCAGGCACTGTTCTAGGCACTGGGAATATAATAGGGCAAAAGTAAACAATCAGTGAAAATAAAAAGTTCTTGGACCAGCAGATGGATTAATAGTTACTTTGCTAGACTCCTGCGTAGTTGACTGCAGTTCGAGTCCCAGACCCAGCAGATTAAAACTCATGCCAGGTGCATATGCATGCATGCCCAAAATCCTAAGAAGAAAATGGAAGAGAAAGGATTATGGGGTGGCCATACTCCCTGGGGGGTGATTTCTCACTTCCTGTCTCTCTGTCTCTCTGTCTCTTTGGTGAACACATGCACCCTATAGCAAAAATCTCTCTCAACAAATATAAAATTAAATGAAATTAAATTAAAAATAAAAATAAAAGGTTCTTTTCATCTGGCAGCTTTTAGTTTGGTAGAAAAGATAGACAATATACAAATACAGTGAATAAGAAAATTAATGAGAAGACTTCAAATAGATAGTTCATGAAAACTGTTGTAAAAGTACTATAACTAAACCATAGAAAAGTCAAAATGACTGTATTATACTTAATCTTAGAGTTCATCTTAATATCAATAGGTTGAACCTCAGAAAAAGTAGTCTCTAACTTCTATCTTTCACTCATGATAAAGTTTTTTTACAAAAACCTCTCTCACAATAAATAGAGCCTACTGCTTCACTACTGGAAGTTAACAATAATCTCCTTGCTGAGTCTTTACAGATGCCTGGCTATGGCAATAAGGAAGGAAAAGATACTACCAGATTCTTCTCATACGACTGGTCCAGAAGACTTTATTAGCTCAAGCATTACAAAGCCACACCTAGTTTCCAAACCATAATTTACAAGTTATTTTTAAAAATTCAATTTGTTCTTGCTGCCTTGTTAATCATTTTTTTTTATCTTGAAGCTCCCTGCAGATGAGGAAACTAATTATTCTGCCCTGCTCTGCTGGCCAAAAGGAAACTGTGCCCCCAAGCAGTGATTGTCCCCTGATGCTATAGTATCTCCCTAGAATTCAGCCTAAGACAAGGGCCAGACTTCCTGGTCGCCTGAATAACTTGCTCTTTATTTTAGATGTACCTCTTCCCCTATGTAAGCTTTGTATTTTGTTTAGTACAAGAAGATGAGTATGGACTTCGGTCTGCTCTTTCTTTAGTGTTGGCTTCATTGAATAAATTTCTTCCCTCATTCACCGAGTTTTGTCTCTCTGAGGTAAGAGGCATGGGCCTGATTTGGGGACCCCTAAATGAAGATCCCTGCTCATTCCAGCACCAGCCCTTGTCTGTTGCTGGTAAGTACTTTGGAATGTAGTGATCACCAGTTATGGCAACTTTCCTCCTTTGTATAATCCTAGGCCCAAACGCACATGTGAGGAGAGAACAGAAAACAGGACATGCATCCCTACTGGCTGGTACCAAAGGTGACTAGGACGAAAAGTCTTTAAGGTTATAGAACATTCCACAATGTCACTAAGTCATTTGCAGAGTAGAAAAGGAACCGGTTACTTCCCTATCAGCGTATGTGTTGTTTCCATAGGAATAAGGGTTGTGAGCATGAATCCACTTCCCTCCCTTTAGGGACAGCACAGTACAGTTGATTTGCTGCATTAAACAAGAATTTTGCTTTATTTTAAGAGTGAAACCAAAGTTTATGTATTACACAGCTGGATGGTTAACGTTTTTTAAATGATCAATTACGGGGCACAGGATTCTGAATTTAATGGACTGTTACTGTAGGTTCATTAGAGTAGGGCTAATTTTGACTGTGTTATAATCTTTGTGGCTAATTTTAAAAAGATGGAAATTCCTGGAAATTGTTATCAAATTTTAAAGCATTATCTGCTATTGAAACATGTACTTCTAAAGCAGAATCTCCATGTCTGTAGAATCAGTCAATCTTACCACATTACCATAAACCCGCACACGATGATTAAATACTAATGTGACCCCAAGGCAATTTCAACTTGATTTTTTTTCTTTCTACAGACCTCATGACTCCAAAGTTATTAAGCTATGCTATTCTTCTGCTAATTATATGAAATATTATTAATTTGAAGCTTAAACCTCATAGAACTTCTTCAAAGCAGCTCTACAATGACAATGGAGTTGAAGTTAAAAATATAATTAAGAGATTGAGAAAGAGATACTAATGGTTAATTTCCAAACTTCTAAACCTTGACATACATGTCATTCTCTTCTCTTGTCTGATATTTTCTAGGTCCTCTAAATCATTTTTAAATGGATCAGTTACAGTCTTTTGCACAAAGATTGGGAAATAATCATTAAAAAATACAAACCACCTTCATAAGGAAGCCATTACTTTTGGCACTTTGGTTTAAAAATCTGCATAATTTATATTATTACCTACTCAGTGGACCTGTCACCTCTGTCCTCAATTCTCATTTGCACCCTGCAACTGAATGATGTTCTCCAGGATGGAGGGTAGCCCTGACCAGGTGCCTTCGCCTTTCCTACAGGTTCTAAACCTCAGGGAATGCAAAGACAGATAACACAGACACACACTCATTATACTTATTTGTCTTGGGAACAGATTGAGGATAGTCAGAGATTCTGTCCATATAGATGAGAAAGAGATAGCTGCAGGAGTCTTCAAAATGTTTGTGGAAAATGCTTATTATGAAAAAACTACATAGAGATTTCAAAATTTTTGGCATCAAAATAGACTTGAATTTTCATTCTATTTTTCCACAAAGTTTTTTTTTTTAAAGTTCATTTATTTCCTTCATGAGTAAGAGAGACAGAGAAAGAAGAGAGAGAGAGAGTGTGTGACAACTCAAATGGGGCCTTTGCTTCACGATCCACCCCCAACTTCAGCCAGCCCTGCATCATGGGTGCACACACTCCTGGTTTACTCAGGGGGATCTCTCAATGTTACCCTGTAACTTATCTTGGTCAACCATACAAAACTTCAGGTTTTATGCTGCTCCATCCCCATTTTCACACAAACTTCTGGAAGTCCCTTAGTAAAGAACTGAGCAATCAGGGACCAGCAGTTAGCAATAATGGCTATGTCGCTGGACTTCCACGTAGTCGACCGTGGTTCGAGTCCCGGACCCGGTGGCTTAAACTCTTGCCGGGCTGGTGTGCGTGCATGCCCAAGATCCTGAGAGGAGAATGGAGGAGAAGGGATTGTGGCGTGGCCATCCCCACTGTGGGGAGATTTCCTTCTTTCTGTCTCTCTGTCTTTCTCTGTCTGTCTGGCGAGCGCACGCGCCCTATAGCAAAAACCTCTCAAAAAAAAAAAAAAAAGAACTTAGCAATTAGTAAATCCTGTAATAGAACAGGCATATCATTTAAAGATTAAATTGTCATTTTACTTGTCAACAGCACAATAATTTTTTTAAAAAAACCTTTTTGTTTTCAAATTGCCAGTGTGTGAGAGAATTCACTAGCGAGATAGGGAAAGAAGGAGAAAACACTCCCCCGCCTCCCAATCCACCATGGGACACAGTCATGTTAAAATCCCTTCTCCTCCATTTCTCTATCTTATTGTGATTCTGAGCTTGTATGCACACATACATGCCCAGGCTGTATTCTTAAACAGCCAAGATTAGAATTTGAACCACTTTTGTCCGCCTGGGTTCAGGCTTCCATAATCCTCTAGACTATGGGGCTGGCTCAACAACGCATTTCTTAAACATATTAAGTGTCTGAAATGAAGAAAACCAAGCTTTACAGCTCTAATTTGGTTACATCTCATGTGCATGTTACTTTTAAATATGTTGACAGCTATTCATAGCAATTAATAATTCTAGGGGAAAAAATCAATTCTACACATGACGAACGTTTCATTTACATCATCCTGACATGGTGATATGCTGAGAAGATGGTCACTAAGTTCTAGCAACTCCGTAATCAGTTAGTGAGCATAATAGTCTGGTGGACATAAAGAGAGGGAAAAAAAATAATAACAATGCAAATCAGATTGATTCTTTTATCATAAACGTATTTTTACAACAATGCAATTGTTTACTCTAGGCTAACACGAATTGAATTTTCTTTGTGTTCATGATAAAGCACATGCCCATGCTCATGAGAGAGAAGCAGGGAGAGAAGAGCACACTCTCCACAGAAGCTGGGCATGCTATGATCCCCTTCTTTTAGGTCTTCAGCCAATAGGAACTTGGGCACTTGCATGTGTGCCCAGTGTGTTTCAGACTGAAAGCTGGGGATTTGATCCTGGTCATCATGTGGAATCCTGCTTCTCCTGAGCAGCTCATTACTGCTGCACCACAGAGCTGGCCCCAAACCTCATTTTCAATTTGTTAGCTAAATCTTGGCTTCTGCTTTAACTTTTAGAAAAATATTTTAACTACCAGGTAGATGTGCCATTTATTAATCAACCGCTCATTTATTCAAAGCTTCATTCAGCAAGCATTCATTGATTAGTATTAAGAGTAAGGAAAAGTCTTAAATAATTAGTATTGGATTTAGTTCAAGAGCCTGTTCCTTGTTAAAAAGATGACATCAAGCAATAGGTTTGATATTTGTCAACTTAACTCTTCTTCTGTTTGTCACAGGCTGGGTAATTTATAAAACATAAAGATTTATTCAGTTCGAGTTCCTGCAGGTCCAAGAATGAGGGGCTAGTGACGGGCTTCTTGTAGTGGAGACTTCTGGGCAGCACAGAACATCACACAGCAATAGGGCAAGAGTATATCAGTTCTGGTCTCTCGCTCGCTTCTTAAAAAGTCACCAGTACTCGAGACCAGCAGATGACATAATGGTTCTGTCACTGGACTCCCACATAATTGACTGCAATCTGAATTCCAGACCTGGCACCTTGAAACTCACACTGAACACATGTGCACGCGTGCCCAAGTTCCTGGGAAGAGAATGAAAGAGAAAGGATTTCGGCATGGCCATCCTCAAGGAGTGTCATGTCTCACTTTCTGTCTCTCTGTCTCTCTGGCAAGCACATACATCCTATAGCAAAAACCTCCCTCGAATAAAAAGAAAAAGTCACCAGTACTCAATAATGTATTTTTTAGAGGTTTTTGCCTTAGGGCATGTGCTTCCCAGGGAGAGAGAGAGACAAAGACAGAGGCAGTGAGAGGGCAAGAGAGAAATCACTCCCCAGGGGAGAGGGCCATGCTGCGACCCCTTCTCCTCCATAATCCTGGGATCTTGGCCACACCTGTGTGAGTTTTAAACCACTGTATCTGGGACTTGAACCGTAGTCAGCTATGTGGGAGTCCAAAGATATAACTACTATGCCATCTGCCAGCCCCAACCTTATCTGACCTTAATTAATCCTAAAAGCTTTACTTATTAATGCCATAGTTAGATTAAGACTCCACCCTCTTAATATCATGACAATAGCAATCAAATTTCAGCACATGCATTTTGGGGGTCACATTCAAACCATAACATTACTGAAATTTCTATTTATAGGCAGAATATTATATTTGAAAATTAGAAATTATTTTCCTAAAATCATGGCAAGATTAGGGTTGGTAATAAACCCATTTATAATTAAATGAGCTTCCAGGGAGAAAAAGAAGTCAAGAGACCTAGAGAAAAAGGGCATATTTACACATAACATTATAAAAATCATATTAATATACATAAAAGTACACATATATTACACATGTGCTACATGCATATATATCATATTATATTATCTTATATTACATATATATGTATAATGCTATGGGCTGAATTGTATTCCCCCTGAAATCCCCATGTTAAAGACCTAAGCCTCATTACTTCAGAATGTGACTTTATTTGAACATAGGGCCTTTAAAAAGTAAGGAAGTAAGGAAGGGACCAGTAGATACCATAATGGTTATATACTGGACTACCACATGGCCTAAGGCAGTTCAAGTCCCAGACCCAGAGGCTTGAAACTCAGGCTGGACCTGTGAGCGTGCATGCTCAACAAAAGAAAATTGTTGAGAAGGTATTGTAGTGTGGTCATCCCCCTTTAGGGGTGATTTCTTGCTTTCTGTCTCTCTGTTTCTCTTTCTCTCTCTGTCTTTCTCATAAGGGCACACACCTTAGCAAAAATCTCTCTAAAAAAAAAAAAGTAATTAAGGTATAATCAAACTGTTAGAGTAGCCTTAATCCAATTTGACTAGTGTCTTCATAAAAAGAGTTTAGGACAAGCAGAGAGACACCAAAGGTGTGCACACACAAAGGACATGTGAAGACAGAGCAAGATCGTGTCACATGCAAGCCAAGGAGCAAGGCCTCAGGAGACACCAAACCTTCTGACGCCATGATCTTGGCCTTCAGAGCCGTGAGAATGTAAATTTCTCAGAAGCCACTCAGTTTGTGATATTTTGTTGTTATAGCCTTGGCAAACTAAGACTATATGGATGTATCTACAGACATACTTATGTAGATCTATTTGCATAAATGTAACATGCTTACCTAATTTTAAAAATCAGATAGTTAACACTTAAAGCAACAGTCCTCAGCCTCACCTTGATTTCTCATTCCCCATAACTACCAATTCCAACTTTATTAGTTTATTTCTTCTTATAATTTTTATTTCTAAAGAACATATTATAATATTATAATTTTCATTACATTTCAGAATTAGATATTAAGTTCTTCCCAGAGAAGATGGAGATTCACTTTTCTTGTCTTTTTTATACTTGTAAAATATGTATTTAATAAATTGGTTAAATATGCCATGATAATATAATTCTGACTACAGCAATGTTATTCTCAGCTCAGTTGTAAAATGCTAGCACACTGAATATCAATCCCACTGATACCTCCACCTCATGAGAATCAGTGGCCTTCCCCTCCCTCAGCCTGAGGAGGCCTGTTTCCATAATATATTTCCGTAAGAGAGTTAGTTACCTGGTAGGATGAAATATGTCTCCTCATTGTTACTCCCTGTGTAGTCTTCATCGGCTTCTAACTAATAATGTTAGTCAAATCCCTCTATGTTTCAGGAGATCAATTACAAAGTTAAAGCTACAAGAGAGAATTGTAAATCAAAAATATTACAAGATCTTGCTAATTGCACAAACACAAATCTGGAAAATAGGTGTGGGAACACATTTTTATGATGCTAAATCAGGGAGGGAAAAGGAATCTCAAATCAGACAGAATATCTTAAAATAAGAGCACTTAACAAAGATTCTAGATACGATATGCTGTCTGAAGCAGTAAATAGTAGAGTTCTTTATTTAAGTTTACTTTAATTGAAGCTTTTCCATCAAGTTTAAACCATTTACAGATATTGTGCATGACTGACACTGAGTCTTATTAGTAGCCTGTTTAAATAAGTTTAAAATACAAGATTTGGGGGATATTATTATTTAGAGGAGGAATCTAAAGTGTTAGAGAGATGTATATATTATCAATGGTCAAACTACCTGCTCTCCCACTCTAATTATGTTCTATGAGAAATTCTCTTCAACAAAACTTTCAGAAATATACTGATGGAGGTAAACCCAGAGTCTTTAAAAGGTGTTATTAGGGCTAATATCTCTAGGCTACTGGGCAGTGAGATAGTGCTCATGGAGTGGTTATTATTCAGCAGCAATGCTGGAAGCAATCAAGAAGCAGCACTAATTTTATAAGATGAAAGTATATTTACTCTACTCAGCCCCAGGATGCTCAGAACTAGATAAATCATTGGTGGTTATTATTGATCATGGTGCCCTTAGCAGTAAATTTTACGACTGCTGAGAAAGTTCCTACTTGATTTGTGGAACTGGAAATATTCTTATGTGTGCCAATTAGAGATTGGAGTTGAGCCACCACAATAGCCATGGCCTGATCTCCAATTCCCAAACTTTTATCAGGTCACAATATTCAATTCCTTTGAAGTAATCTGGATATACTTGAATAACGAACCTCTGATAAAATTATAAACATGTTCATAAAATATTCTCTTAACCTTCCCTTACAGCTATTGTCTAAGATTGTTATGCAATGGCTAAAGAAAATGTCCATACTATTTAAGAAAGAGTAGATATGATTTTCAACTAATGCTAATTGTCAAGGATCCATAATACCACTGTGAACCACAAGTATAATGTGATTTTATGAGTGTTTGGGGATAAATGAATATATTCAGTAATTATCAGAATAACTACATCAAGTCCCTGAATAATAGAAATACTTGGAAAGGAAGTTTTCACTGGCATACCCTATCGTTTTTTTCTTTTTCCTTCAAAATAGTAAATCAAAAATTATACTATATACTTGAAGATTCCAGAGTACAATGTCAACATTAAAGACTTGAAGGAGGCCAAGAGGACAACTCCTATCACTTCCCCCCCTTAACTTACACAGTGGCCTGTGCAGAAGACAAATGTATTCCGGAGAATGGCAATCAGTTATTGCAAATGTGAGTGAAAGAGAAAATTAGAGAGGCAAGGCATTTATGGGATAAAGAAATGGATTATTATCTATTGAATATAAGTTTATAGTATTGTTAACTGGACTGGTGAGAAATGTACACATGTTGGAATATTCACTTTGGAACCTAAGTAACATGAGAATGAATGTATAAAAGAAAGTGAAATAAAAAGAAATTTTTAAAAAAAGACAGAAATTTGCAATAGTACCTTGTCTTAATCAGTTTGTGTGGCTAAAACACAATACCATAGACTGGATGGCTTATAAAAATTAGCAATTTATTTCTCCCAGTTTGGGAGGCTAAAAGTCCAGGATCAGAGTGTTAATATTGATACAGTTTTGGGGTCTGGTGAAAACTCTGCTGGATTGCATACTGGCAAGTTCTCATTGTATCCTCAACGTGGACTGGAGAGCTCTCTGTGGTCTTTTATAAAGGTACTAATCCTATTTATGAAGGTTTCACCCTCGTGACTTTTATTACCTCCCAAAGGCCCCACCTTCTAGTACTATCATGTTGGGGGTTAAAATTTCAACATACAAATTTTGAGGGAACACAAACCTTTGGTCCATTGCATTTCTATTCTTCCTGTTGTCTTCTTGCTGAAAAGAACCAGCAACGGATTTGTCAGTTTTTTCCTCCTCTCATAAGGTAATGAACACCGGAAGCAGTTTGTATTCAGTTATCAGATAGCATTGAATTTTTATTTTTATGCTTCAGAATTGAATAAGCTACCTGGATCTGTGCCATTATTTAGCCCTTTTTAATCACAGAATCTCAGTCGATGTAAATAAAATTAGGTTCCTGCAGGGACTGGCCAACTGTGGTCTATCAGTCAAACGCAATCTATGGTCTGTTTATAAGATCTGTGAACTTGTAATGGTTATTGCATATGTAAAGGGTCGTAAACACACATATACACATACATTTTAACAGACATACTCAGAGTATGTAGTAGGAACTGAGTGTTGTCCACAAAGCCAAAGATATTTATTCCCTGATGCTTTAGAGAAGTTTGTCAGCTCCTGGGCTACTATATCAATAGCATCATACTATTAGGATCTAGTAATCAGGATGTGACAGTTGTTTGGATGACTCATAATACAAAATTTTGCCATGAGGTATAAGATTAAGCTCATCAACAAATGATTCTGCTGTTTATAAAATTTTAAGTGTTTCTAGTGTTTTGGGGCATCTGGAAAATTCTCCCCAAAGTTATATACACTCACCAGAACTAAGAAAAATGTGCACTGCTTTTTGGGTCCCTTTAGGTTTAGTAGAAAACATTTGAGTCTAACATATTTATTAAGCAATTCAAATAATGACCACCTTTGAGCAATCCCAGAATATAAGAAGACTTTCCATCTAGTTCTGGCTACATGCTACCAGCTGTGCACTTGGTTCTAATGAACTAGAAAATCCAAAGTTACTAAATCTTTGTGGAAGATTAGAATATGCAATAGAATTAGTGACCAATCCTGATAAGAATAGGGTCAAAAAAAGTACGGCCTGTAGATCATCTGACTGATACTAGAACTAGTCTTATTGGAATACAGTCACACCTATTCACTTATATATTCTCTCCACTGGCTTGCTACCATGGCTAAATTGAATAGTAGTGACTGTGATCATACAGGCAGGTCATATGCCTAAAAAATATGTTGCTAACCTCAGGATAAGCAAATTACAGAGGACTCCTCGAAGGCTTAGAGAAACTGGCTTGTCCAAACCCACTCACCTTTGGGACCAGCAGTTAGTGTAATGGCTATGTCGCTGGATTCCCATGTAGTCAACTGTGGTTTGAGTCCTGGACCTGGTGGCTTTAACTCATGCCGGGTGCGTGTGCGTGCGTGCCCAAGATCCTGAGAGGAGAATAGAGGAGAAGGGATTGTGGCGTGGTCATCCCCCCTGGGGGTGATTTCTCACTTTCTGTCTCTCTGTCTCTCTCTGTCTTTCTGGCGAGTGCACACGCCCTATAGCAAAAACTTTTAAAAAAAACACTCACCTTTCAAGACACAGGCTTTGGCTTATTCTTAGTCCCTAGTAAAAATTAATTGACCAAATATTGGGTGACCAAATGGCTTTCATCATCAATAATTAACTGCATGTTATTAGAATTATTGGCCTTAGTCAATTCAAGCATGACCAACATCTCACTATCATTAAGGGCAAGTGGGATGTAAAAGGTCTGGCTTTGGCAGGACCCGAGGCACAGGAAGTTGTATGAGTATGTCTCTTACAGTCTCAGTGTACCTCCTCTTGTTGTATTCTCACTCCTCTCCCAAACCCTTGTCCCATAGGAATTTCCCTATGCCTAATTGAGGAGAAAGGATATCACACAGGGGACTGCTTAGCATTGCAGCTCCACTTAGATGTCTCTAAGGAAAAGAGAGGGAAGAGAAATTGTCAAAAGGAAAGAACTTCAGGGGAGATTTGTGTTATGTTCATATATTGTTTACTTTTTCTGGAAAAACCACCTCTCTTCCCAGAAAGATGCTTACAAGCAAAGAGAGAAGGTCTCAGAATAAAAACTACCTTGCTAAAAACTTGATCTTGGACTTCTAGACTCCAGCACTGTGTAAAAATAACGAACTTCTGTTTAAGCCACTCAGTTTGTGATAATTTGTTATAACAGCTCAAACAGGCTAATACCACTGATGATGAACTCCTATTATAGGGAAACTTGATCTTTTGTAATGGGCTACAAGGAAACCTATGCGAAATTTGTTTATCATGAGGACAGCAAACAAGCCTACTCTCTGCTCAAGAAAGAGGTCCTGCACTATTTTCATCTTCTAAAACTTTTTTCTATCCAGACATGAAGAGAGAGTCCAAAAATAAGCTCTTACTGACTCTGCTAGCAAGATGTGCCAAAATGGAGATACCCTGGAGAATTGTCCTCTAACTTCAGTGAATACAAAAAAGCATATACTAAATTAGAATAAGCGGCTGCATTCTAGTCATGCCTGGCTTTTTCATATCACTAGATGAATATGCTAAAAATAATTTTTGATGTTGGCTACAGTGACTGATGTAGATTATTGAGAAAAACAAAGTTGCTATCACAAGTTGGGATGGCAAATAGGATGCTCGAAGCTGAGGGGAGTGCATCTCTGTGCCTAATTCCACCTTATCTGATAATAAAAGATAAAGTGACATCAATGAGTAAGATTACCAAGGACTCAAGCCCTTCAATAATTGAAAAGTGACTGAAGAATAAAAAAAGAATCTTACCCACAGAGAACATTCTGAGCAGCTGATATATTGGTAAGGGCAAGATAGAAGAGAAAGCTGGAATTGAAGTAATGAATTTATAAATGCAAATTATGAGCTTAGGATAAGTTAAACAAATAAAATTAAAATATCTACTCATATTTTCTTTACCTTTATTTGTAACCTAAACTACTTCTACTAATTAAATGAGACATATTGCTAATTTTAATATTTATTTATTTATTTTTCAGAGGTTTTTGCCATAGGGTGCATGCACTCACCAGAGAGAGATGATGAGAGGGAAAATTGAGAAATCATCCCTCATGGGGGATGGCCATGCTGCAAAAATTTCTCCTCTATTCTCCTCCTGGGATTTTTGGGGGCATGCGAACACACACACATCCGGCATGATTTTGAAACTACCAGGTCTGGGACTCAAAACGTAGTTGGCCGTGTGAGAGTCCAGTGACATAACTACTACACCATCTGCTGGCCCTGATGGTAGTTAATTTTAAATTGTAGCTTTGAATTGACTTTATTACTAGTCAACACATTATATATTGCCCAAACCTGGGGATGCCAAAGACCTAAATTAGAATAAATAAATAAACTTAGATGAAGTAATTAATCAGTCTTAGTTTGTCTTCCTTTAAGAGAGAGAGTATGCTTCCTTTTATTGAATGAGAAATAGCAGCAGCAGCTTAAAGGTCTACATGATTTATATAGCTTAGGGAAATATATGTATCATAAAGACTGTACTTTGATGCTGAGCATCAAAACGGAGACTCTGTCATGTTTTAGTTTGTGTTTGTATTGACATATTTGCATCATTTCCTGAGTTTGGTGTATTTTAGATTTGAATTACATATTCCCAGTGCAAAAGACATAACTCAGATCACCAGCCTCTCTTGATGCTTCAGTTCAGGCATAGGATCCTGGCCTCAGCAATAACTCGTATGTTGAGTCACTGGAAAAGTTATGATACATTTTGGCATAGACAAACAGAAAAATACATCATGACTTTTCTGATGAACCAATATATAGTGATGTGGGACTGTTTATTGTGGGGACATGCGCTGAGCAAACACCACATGCTCTTTTGGGGTTTGGCAGAACCTTGTAACTTGTCTTTCCCTGACCTTGGCTGCAGACAGAGCAAGGGTGGAAATTACTAGGGGCGTTCCAACAGACACATCTGATGGACTTCAAGAAACATCTTGACCCCAATTAGTAAAGTCCAATCCCTGCTCTGCATCTGAAATGTTCTTTAGACTTCTCTG
This sequence comes from Tupaia belangeri chinensis, assembly GCF_000334495.1. Classification (NCBI taxonomy): domain Eukaryota; kingdom Metazoa; phylum Chordata; class Mammalia; order Scandentia; family Tupaiidae; genus Tupaia; species Tupaia belangeri. The sequence continues at coordinate 6,231,614 of NW_006159775.1, read as the reverse complement.
GGTGTGGTGGCACACTCCTTATAGAGAAGTTCTTTAGCTCCTTCCCCACACCTAACAGCTAGTTCTCTGCATTAAAAAGGAAGATGAGATTTACTCTAGATGGGATTACCACCAAGGGATACACCTTGCCTTGGGTGTGACTAATCCCTTATAGATTTGTTAATGGCTTCTTATTGTCTGTAACCTGGCAACTAATCCATGAAGTGTCATGAAACCTACATGTGTACCGTCTCCTTGTACCATAAATAAAGACGTCCAGTTTGTCTGGGCGGCACAAGTTGCTTGGGCTACCTAGGCTCAGGCTGCCTGTGTCCGTTTCTACTCTATCCCTTTGCCTCATTCTTTCCAATTCCCAGGTCCTGGCAAGATGGAGGGCTTTCTCTTTCTCGTCCTCTTTCTCTTCCTCACCAGCAGCCCCCTGATCATGATTCAGCCAGACCCAAGCCCTGGGGTGGACGCCGACAGTTTATGTAATTCAGGGAAAGAAAAGCCATAGGTATATGCAAAGTTTGTCTGTTGGCAAGCACGACAGTGGGGATATCAAGGTTTTTTTTAAAAGTTCTAGTGTTGGAACTTCTGACATCCCGTTCTGAGAATCATAATTTCAATCTGTAATTTTTTTGTAGGATGTAATGTTTATACTATGCAGGTGGCAGCAGAAAGATTCTCAGTATGAATATGCTCCAACTGTGTTTTCTGAATTCAGTTTCTCATTTATATAGAGAGCTATATAACAGACTATAATATATTTGTGTTTGTTTAACCCATGTTTGTTAGTTACTAAGACTCTTCACTGACTCCCGTAAAATGCCCCTGAACAATATAAATACTGTTGACTTGTCAGCATATAAAAGTCTACTTTAAAATTCATTGGCATTGAACATTTTTTGAAGAGTTATTTACTTATTCAACTTCATTTGTTATTATTATTATTTTTTAATTTGACCAGAGACAGAGAGAAAAAGGGAAAGTGAGAAGGAAAGCTTACAGGTCTGGGTCTCAAACCACCTTCAGCCATGTGGGAATCCAATGCCTTTAACCATAACACCACCTGCTGGCCCCTTGCCATTAACATTTTGATTTTGATTAAAAGCTTTCTAATACATGTGTCATTTGTTGAGTGGTGGACATGTAAGCACCTCCATTATCTCCTATACTCTCCAAGTTGTTATCATCTCTTCCTGGATTGTTGTAAATGCTGCTCTGCTTTTACCTTTGTCCCGAGTCTCTCTTAAGCAAATAAGCTATAATTATCATTGATAACGTAAGTCAGGTCACGATATAGTCTTCTCAAAAGCAGTGTTAGTGGCTCAGCTGTGGTAGCGTGTACTGATTGACATTGTTGCTCGGCAGCCTGAAGCCACATGGGAGACAGGGTATGATTTCTGTAGCCTTCTAAAAGCTGGTGGCAAACACCTGTAATCTCAGCTACTTGGGAAACTGAGACAGGAAATCAAGACATAGCAAGAGACAGTCTTGGAAAAAAATTTATTTCAAAAGTTTACTGTTTCTCCTTTTTGTCCTATAAAACCCAAAATCATCACCGCAGTATACACAGTCTTACATGATTTATATAATGAAACACCCTAAATATTTGTCCTATTACTCTGGTTTTGCTGCAATGGCTAGGATTCCCACATGCAATATAACTTTAATTAAATCAACCCGGACATTAAAGTCTCATCATCAGGGAGAGGAAGACGGAGTTGCCTAGTTGAAGAAAATTGGAAAGAGATTCTGGGTGCCTAATGACTTTCTATACAGATTCTCAACCAGTGCTCTTCTTTCTGACTTCCCCTCACCCCTAGTCATATGTTAATGTCATTATTGTTTCTAATTCCTAGACACCAGGAGTCCTGTCAAAGCCATAGACATGTTCTGAGCCTCCTGTATCTACTTTTCTTGAAAATCCCTTGAGTTCAGTTCCTCCAGTCTTCCGAGTTAGTCATCAGTTTACACTTCTGATTAAAAATTTTATTGACCTCTCCTTACTATACCCTTTTATCACCTTTTCTTTGTTCTTGTGAGTTTATATCTATAAAAAATGATAGTCTTTTCAATGAGATTTTTGAAGTAATACAGAAGCTTAAATTACTGTGCTCAATAAGCCCCTGATCTTTCTGTTACAATAGTGCTTGAATCTGCCTGCTGATTGTGATAAGAGGTAAGGTAAGGAAAAAAAATTGATTTTATGAAAAAAACAGTGTGAGTTAATTAGCATTGCTGGGCTTTTTAGACAGAAGAAAAGCAATCTGAAGAAATGCATGCATTTTGTAATTTGTTTAAGAAATATCAATGCATTTTGGAATAATCTTTATTTGGTAGGCTAAGATCAGGTCATCTTCTATTAGTAAAGTTCTTAATAAACAGTTTACATTAGAATCACCTAGGGGAAATTTTCAAACCACAGAAATGTACATTCTACTACAAACTCCTTCTATTAGAGTATTCAGTGTCAGACTGAAATACAAATTTTTCAAAAGTACCACAAGCACATCTAATGTATAAAACCATAAAAAACTGTTGGACTAGAGCACTTGAACTAGAGGAAAATTTAATGGCTTAATTTGAAAATCATTTTTATATGTAGTACTCTGAGTGTCAAGACAAGACATTCATATTTTACTTACTCATTTAAAAGATATTCTAGTCGATTTCTAGTCATCAATGAAAACATTCTCTAGTGAAGGAGAATATTACACTCCTTAGTATAAAATGACTAGGACTGTATTGTCTGTGACAAAGTGATACACATATTTTTATTTAGGTCTATGATTTCCTAAATATTACCGGAAAAAAAAAAAAAGAAAAGAAAACAAGCTCAGCTGCAGAGACTAATAAAAAAATAAAGTAGAAAGATCTCAAGGAGATCTCAAGGAGGCCCTGGCCTCCTTGACGCCTGAGTTTTCAGGAATGACATCTATGCACCAGTTCAGCAATGATTGCCGAGGTACCCTCTTCAAGTCTCAAACTGTTTTCTTAGATCAAATATAGATAGAATTAAAATTTAAAAATGACAACAAATTGGGACCAGCAGTTAGCATAATGGCTATGTCACTGGACTCCCATGTAGTTGACCACGGTTCGCATCCCGGACGTGGTGGCTTAAACTCACGCCGGGCGCATGTGCATGTGTGCCCAAGATCCCGAGAGGAGAATGGAGGAGAAGGAATTGCGGCATGGCCATCCACCCTGGGGGTGATTTCTCACTTCCTGTCTCTCTGTCTCTCTGTCTGTCTGGTGAGCACACGCGCCCTATAGCAAAAACCTCTAAAAAAAATTAACAACAACAACAAATTAAGAAAGAGGTCAATGCTTGTTACTAAGGAAATCCTTTCACACTTCCATATTTCTCTTGCAGTGGGATGTCTATTAGTGTAAGAGTTTTACCTTTTGTTTGTCCTTCCCTCACTTCTCTTCTAAGAGGTAAGTTGATTATCTGACTAGTAATTTTAGGAGCAAAATCCAGGTATTTGTAGTTAATAGCCTCACCCCCTTTCTTTTATCAATTTTCTTATCCACAGAGAGTGTGTATTTCATTCCGCTCTTGTTATGCAGTAAAAAGAAGTTGTCCCATGGGAGGAAAGTCCTACGTTTGTGTGGAACTACCTAAATAGATGGGTAAGTCTGCTTAACTGTGGATACTTACTATTACTGTACACCTAAACCATATTCTGCAATAGCTGTGTTCTAATAAAGTTTATAACAAATTTCATATTCTTCCCTCTATCTACCTGTTCCTTTGTTTAGGGTACCATTTATTAGTTTTCTAAAATCCCAACCTTTTCTTCTGCTTAGGTTCTACTAGCAAAGGCCTCAGTACTTGGAGAAGAGATTTCTGCGTTGACATATTTCTACAGTGGGTGCTTGATAGAACAAATGACCACTGCAGCAGTAGTAAGTACTGGAAGCCTAGTTTAGATCTACAATAAGTATCCTTTTATTGTACTTAGTAATAAAGCAGGCTTACCCATCCATTTAGATGGTGCTGAACAAATGCAAGGGTTTTCTCTCCATGGGACAGCTTTCTTTCACTGCATGGCAAGAGCAAAACAAAATACACACTCTCTGCAGATAAACAAATTCAAGAAAGAAAGATTGGGAAAAGTGATGAATTGTAAATACCCAGCAGTAACTGACATTTATAGATTGCTGTCTATCAAAAAGAGTATATATATGACTTTATAACTTCACAACTCTAAGAGACAAACACTAATTTTAGGGATGTGGCAACAGAGTCTCTCAGCATAATAAAAGCCACCTATGAAAAACCTACAGCCAACATTATACTGGATGGGTAAAAAACGAGTACAAGACAAGGCTGCCTACTTTCTCCTCTTCTATTCAGCATCGTACTGGAAGTTCTAGCCAATGCAATCAGAGAAGAGAAGGAAACAAAAGTCATTCCAATAGAGAAGGAAGAGCTGAAATTATCTCTCTCTGCAGATGACATGATTGTATACATTAGAAGACCCAATAGTATCCATGAAAAAACTTCTCAAAGTAATAAAGGCACACAGTAAAGTGGTAGGATACAAAATTAACTTACAAAACTCTATAACATTTCTATATACAAACAAGCAGACAGAGACAGAACTGAAGAATGTAATTCCATTTACCATAGCCACAAGGAGTATAAGATACTTAGGAATAAAATTAACCAAGGAAGTCAAAGACCTCTACAAGGAAAACTATGAAAACCTTAAAAAGGAAATTGAAAAGGATACTAAAAAATGGAAGGACATTCCATGCTTCTGAGTTGGCAGAATCAATATAATAAAAATGGCAATCCTATCCAAATTAATCTACATGTTTAATGCAATCTTTATAAAATTACAAGAGACATTCTTCACAGATCTCGCAAAGACAATCATTGAATTTGTCTGGAACCATAAAAGACCCCATTTTGCTAAAGCCATCCTGCACAAGAAGACTGGAGTAGGTGGCATCTCACTTCCTGACCCAAAGATATATTACAATGCTGTGATCATCAAAATAGCATGGTATTGACACAAAAATAGACATGAGGACCCACGGAACAGACGAGAGACTCCAAAAATAAACCCCAAAACATACATCAAATTCATTTTTGACAAAAGGTACCAGTCAATCCAGTGGGAAAAGGAAAACCTCTTTAGCAAATGGTGCTGGAAAAACTGCAGAATCCACCTGCAGAAAGATGAATCTGAACCCCTATCTGTCACAATTAAGATAATGACAGTTTTTTAGAATAATTTGTTTTACTGTTATTATTTTTAACTTGCTATAGTCATCACTTGGGGGGTAGGGGAAAGTGAGAACAAAAGCTGCCAGGTCCAGCACTCAAAGAGTAGTCGACCATGTAGAGTTCAGTGCCTTAACCACTACACCATCTGCTGACCCCAATAAAGATATTTTAAGCAAATCATTTATTTCTTAAAGTCATTTTATTTGGTAATTCAATAAAGCTGTTTAGAATAACTGAAAACTTGTGTTATTTTTATTCCGACTCACTCAATACATATGTTTTTTAAACTAAGTTAAATTTGGTTGCAAAAGCCTACTTATTCACATACCTGAGTTCTTACAGACAAACCAAAACCTAACTTAAAACAAAAAAACAGCAACTCATTTGTAGGATCCTGATTGGTCATTCCCTTACTTTCCTGCTCTTTCTAGCATCATCCCTGGATAATGTGCTATTAACCACTGTCCTCGTGTAAGTTTCAAACACTCACACCATTTATGTTCTCTTCTGACTCTCTCTCGGTTACTTTTTATCTTTACTGAAGTACACTTTCTCCTTTTCTTCCATAAACACTTTTTCTCATCTGAAAAGATTCCATTCACAGGTCAGCCAGGTGACTAAAGACTGGATCTCACATGGCCAATGCATGGTTCAAGTCCTGGCCCCAGCAGCTTGAAAAACATTCAAGGAAAGTGTGCATACATGTTTGGAATCCTTAGAGGAGAGTGGAGGAGAAGGGATTGTGGCATGGCCATCTTCCGTGGGTCGTTTCCTTAAAGATTTCTTTGGGCGTTCTTTTTTATTATTATTATTATTAAGAGACTTTTTTCTTTTTATTTTTTTTTTTCCTATAGGTTGCATGTGATCACCCGAGAGACAGAAAATAAGAAAGAAATCACCCCCTGGGGGGTGGCAACACTGCTATCCCTTTTCCTCCAGTCTCCTTTGGGATTTTGGGCATGCAGGCACATGCACCTGATGGGAGTTTTAAGTCACTGAGTCTGGCACTCCAACCACAATTCATTAAGTGGGAGTCCAGTGATGTAACCATTACACTATCTGCTCGTCCCATGAACATTCTTAAACACACAGCAATAACTTCAGAAATATTTGTTCAATAATATATTTTTTTCTTGAGTCTAACTATGGTTAGAATGCCATTAATATTTACCATTGATTTTAATTAGGTATTTTCTTAAAATCTTGTGTACCTTGCTATCATTGATACATTAACATCCAATATACATTATTTCTAATATTTTAGTTTCACTGCCTTTAAACTGCTTTAATTATTCTTATCTCCATAATATTTCAATACCTCATGACAATTTTCAGTATTCCTCCTTATTCACAGATTTCTGGTATCTCATTCAGTAATTTCATGTATGCATAATGCCACTGCTACTAAAAAAAGAAATACTACTCCTAACAATAATGATAATAATACAAATGACCATTCTTTGGTTATTTTCCCACACGTGAAGCATGCTATTAAATTCTTTATACACATTATCTCCTCAGGCCAGAACCCTGTAGGGTAGAGCACAGACTTCATGGGAATATTGAGCATATCCATCTTCTTTTTCTTTATTTTTAATCCCATGAATAGTGCAAAGACTGGCTCACGTTTTTTGCTTTGTTAAATATCTATTAAATTAAATTATTTTTTGAATTACTTATTTAAGATTTTTCAATCTTTATTATTATTTAAAAATTTTTCTACAGGGAATACATACTCAACCAGAGAGAGACAGAGAGAGAGAGAGACAGAGAGAGAGAGAGACAGAGAGAGACTTAAACTGTGGTTGGCCATGTGGGAGTCCGGTGCCTAAACCATCACACCACCTGCTGGCCCCTTAAATTACATTATTAAAAGGCATTATTAATCTCATGTACAGATAAAGAATTACAGGTATAAAGTATAACTTGTACAAAGCCAGTAACTAAATAGGCTGTCTACATTTCAAAGCAAATTATCTGTAACTACCTACTCTTAAATACTATGACATATTAATTTTCTTTCATCTTACTGCCTTCCTGTCTTGCAAGTAAATAAATCCACTTTTACCTACATTTCCTTCTGTACCTAAAAATAACCTCATTATTTTAATTATTCTCTTACTGAAATCCTCAGTTGTTTCCTTGTCTAATGAGTGTTTATAGAGTAAATAAGGAAAGGAATAGAGACCTATGTGTTGCTTTGTAGGAATGCACAATAAACTGATTCTATATAAAGACAAACATTATAAACAGAAGGAATAAGTTTTTAAAAGTTAATTACCCTTCATCTTACATTGTACTCAGCTAAAGGGGAAAAAAAGGAAGAAAATTTGAATATGTCAAATATACTAGTGGTCCTATGCTTCTCTTAGTCAATGAGCTAATTAACAATTAATTATATTTAACATTTCAAATACATTCAAGTAGAGCGTCATGCTGGTGAAATGGGTAGGTTAGGACAGAAAGTATGAAAACACACGTCACTGTATTAACTAACCCAATGGTTTCTGAGGAGAGCATGCAAATAACATTGTAAATAACATTAGGAATTCTCATTGTACAACAGAAACAATCTCCAAGAAGATTCAGGGATTTTGATGGAAATGCTTTCGATACGGAGGATACTCTGTTCCTTGAACACTAATAAATTTTAAAATGACTAACATACTCACAAATTTAACATTTCATGCCAATGAAAGGATTTATTTATGAAGGAAATACTTCTAATATTTGAATGCATGACTGTTTCAAGGATAGCCAGACACAGCCATATCATTAAACTATGCCCACGACGGTCAGTTTTGTGTTCCAATACCCAGTTATTCAATCAAACACTAATTTAGAGACTTTGAAGATATGAATAAGGTCCACAATGGACTTCATGTAAAAGAACTTTTTCTAGATAATTAGGGTGGGTTTGAATCAATCAGTTGACAGACTATAAGAATAAAGCCTCTCAGAAGAAGTACCACCTATGAGTAGCACCTTCCACGCTCCTATGCTCAAGAGATCCACCTGCCCTTACTGACTCCCTGCCCCACAGATTTCAGACTGGCTTCACCAGCCTGCACAATCTTGTAAGCCTGTTTCTTGTAATAAATCCCTTTACGTATAAATAGATGATGATAATAGATCATACTGCTTCTATTTCGCTGCTTGAACCCTGACCGATACAATGTCATATGTATTTGTGATAAAAAATGATGAAGTGATGTGTGTGTTGTGTATCTTCACTCATGCACATAATGCTTATGATCCTGAAAACTTATTAACAAAGCTTTTCTATTTCGTGAGGCCCAGGGCTGAGCTATGAGTTAGAATAAATATAAATTTAGTCTTTTTATCTCTATGATACACACAAGTTGAGGGTTTGCCAATATTCCAGGAGAGTCTTTTGAACATTTATCAGTCAGCATTGGCAGTTTTGACAGGATAACTGCTTGCTGAATACCAAATGCCGATGCACTAAGCCATCATTTTTAGACAGGTATTACTTTGAAACGATTATTATTTAAGATAACTTCCCTGCTTATAACTTCCTTCAGACTCTTCACCATCTCAGTTTGTGAAGAGCTTTGATACAAATTTTATTTGTATGCAATACATTTTATATTGATGCTTTTAATAAGTAGATCTTTGTATTCAAAGGATTTTTTTATTATTCTTAATACCTCAAGGTATGACATATGATAAAATATGTTTCTATTCATGTCATATTAATACTTTAATATGCCACATGGAATCTCTTATAGAATTTGATGATTGCTTTGGCATAAAATATATTTCTTAAATTATTTCTCCAAAATCCATTTCAAGTGTCATTATAAATCAAATATCAGTTTTGAGCTTTTTCAAAAATCAGGGAGTACCAATTTTTTATTTTTATATATTTAGGTAAGATTTAAAAATCTTATTTTAAATTTTATCAAAAAGGAGTTTAGAAAATAGATAAGAAGACATGCATACATAGAATGGAACTATTTCACCATCATTACATATGCATAAGTTTGATTCACCCTTATTATGAGTTTGTATTTTTAAATGAAAGATGAGAATAAACTCATCAGCTGGGGAAAAAGTACATTTGCATGATATCAGATCCTATAACTCATTAGAGATGTTCTAATCAGCTCATCTGAATAAGAGATGATGATGATGATGATGACGATGAAAATGAAGATATACGAGAGCAATAATTATTTTTGCATAGGAAGGCTTGTATATAAAGTATAGTCCAATTAGAAGGAATGGAAACATTTACCCCATATGATTTGTTTATCTTCACAGCTGCATGGTGTTGATGGAAATCAGAAATGTTAGCTTTATTGTTGTTCACCATTTTAGGGCTGTCTCTGGTGATTTGGAGTCTCAATCTTATTTGTGCACAAGCAAGCTACGATTAACTCAAGGGTGATGTAAAAAAGAAACCAAAAATACGATGGGAGGTTTCTCAGTACAATTCAGGCCTAAATTCAGGTCATCAGTGACTGCAATTATATTGGTAACTTTTATAAAAGGAGAAAGAAAAATACTAAAAGTAACAGAAAGTCCTAATAAAATCGATACAAATGTACTGTTTAATGAAAAACTTATAAAATTATATATGGTTGTGTGGGACACACCACACAGACACACACACACACACACACATATATATATACAGATTTTTAAAATACAACTTTTATTCACATTGAAATTGACTGCTATGCTTTAAAATCAGGAATCCACAAGATGCAGAATTTACAAGAGAGAATTATAATGACTGCCTATTGTACATGACACTAATTAGTCAGACTCCTTTTTAAAGTTTATTTATTTTGTTCCGAAAGTGAAAAGCAGAGAGTGGATGAGGGAGAGAAAGGGAAGGAGAAATGGCTAAAATCCTCAACAGAGTCTCACACAGAGAGTCCCCCCTGCCTGGACTCCCAGGTGCACTCTCTGAGTAGAGTCTCCCAGGAAACCCAACCCACTACCTTCCACATGGATCCAGCATCACTTCTGAGCACATTACAGCTGCACCTGTGAGCTGGCTCTAATTGCTCCGATTCTCAGTCTACATTACGCCTTCCTGAATTTTAAACTAAAGTGACTGAAAAGAAACTTGTTATGATGGTAGCAGTTAAGTTTTCATTTTATTTTTTTAAAGCACAGCCATGCTTATGTAATTATCCATCCTATCTCCCACCCAAAACAAGGCAAGGAGAAAATGAGGTCAGCAATTTGGATGGTAGGTGAGTAAAGAAGTGGCAGAATGATGTGAGCTATTTACTCATCCATGAAGAGATAGGGGCTGGTAGAGTGATGCATTCAGAAAGACAGTGAGGACCTTACTTACTGCTAATAAATCTTTGCTCCATGTTAATTATGAATTTCAGAGAATTAGTGCCCATGTGGGGAGGGTTGGCGGGAAGAAAAATTTAGAAGCTGCTTCAAGTGAAAGTTTAGAGCAAGCAGAAGAAGAGAGTACCCCTGAATTCCAGGGGAGAGCTCACAAGGAATGTTCCCAGGGACAGAGTAAAACCAGATACTTCTACCCGTGGAATAGCATATCACCATAGGAAGGTGAATCAGGGAGGGTTCTACTGGAGCTATTTAAATGTTTAGTCTCAGGGTCAACTAATGATATGGTGACAGGTGGCTGGATTCCACATGGCTAACTGCAGAATGAGTCTAGGACCCAGTAGCTTGAAAAAACATGCCAGTTATGTGAACGTGCGTGCTCGCAATTCAGAGAAGAAAATGAAGTATAGGGAATTGCAGTGAGGCCATTCTTCCCTGAGAGTGATTTTTAGAGTTGTTGTTTTTGTTTGTTTGTTTGTTTAGTTATAGGGCACATATGCTCGCCAGACAAAGAAAGAGAAACAGAAAGCGAGAAATCATCCCCCAGGGGGGATGGCCACGCCACAATCCCTTCTCCTCCATTCTCCTCTCGGGATCTTGGGCATACATGCACACGCACCCGGCGTGAGTTTTAAGCCACCAGGTCCGGGACGCAAACCATGGTAGACTACGTGGGAGTCCAAAGACATAGCCATTACACTAACTGCTTGTCCCTTCTGGGAGTCATTTTTCATGTCCTCTCTCTCTCTGGAGAGGATACACCCTATAGCAAAACTAAAATAAAAAAAAAATTAATAGTTTCATCCAAAAATGCACAAGTGATTTGTAAGAGGCAGAAGGCAGTTGTGCTTTAGAAAAAGCATGTACGTCAAATCTGAAGAATTGAGGTTTAGTCTCATTAAAACACATGCTTGCTGTATGACCTTAGGCAAGACAAGCCCTGAGACTACTAGCAATCTTGTCCAGGACTGAATGGTAAGAAGCAGCTACCAAATTCTAATCACCCAAATTCATCATCCAGTGCCACTGCCGTGAGTATTCTAAATGCTTGCTAGAGGGAAAACAGTCATTAAAAACAGATGAAATGTTACCTCTTGGCCTAGGGAAAGTGGAGAACTTGATATTTCTTTTAAAATCATGATACAGTTTCTAACATTAACTTCCTCTTTAGTTTATTTGCTTCACAACTATTATATACCTTAGACAGAAAAATACAAAAAAAGTGGACAAAAAGTAAATACACAACGAATCTTAACAAGCAGAGATATTTATTTTTATATATGTATGTGCATATATTTTTGTACAATTTACACATACCTTTTTTTTCTGTAGGACACATGTGCGAACTGGAGAGAAACAGAGAAGAAAGGAAGTGAGAAAGGCCTTCCCAGGGGAGATGATCATGCTGCAATCCTTTCTCCTCCACTCTCCTCTCGGGATTCTGGGTATGCATGCACATGAGTCCCGCAGAATTTCCAAGCCCCTGAGTCCTGATACTCCAACCTGCTTAACCATCACACCACGTAGGTGGCCCCCTACACAGTTTGATACATAATTTATTTACTATTTTTATTGGATTTAAATTTTTTGTGTGTGAAATGTGCCATATACAAAGACATACCTATATCTGTATGGATATATCTGAAAATAAATAACACTATATAAAGAAAAATAATAAAATAAATACACATATGCCCATCATTAAGCATAAAAATGAGAACATTATCAGTATCAATTAACTGATAAATGGTAGAGAAAAATCCCTATTTTTTTCTTGTTCTTGAAAAACATATAATTTATCATTTAATATCTTATTAAAATTACTCCATTCAAATCATAATAGAAATCATGGGCCAGCAGATGGTGTAGCAGTTATGTCACTGGACTCCCACATGGCCAACCACAGTTCAAGTCCTGGACCCAGTGGTTTGAAACTCACACCGGACACATGTGTGGCAATGTCCAAAATCCCAACAGAATGGAAGAGAAAGGATTATGGTGTGGCCATCACCCTGGAGGGTGATTTCTTGCTTTCTTTCTATCACTCTCTGTCTCTCCAGTGAGCACACGTGTTCACTATAGCAAAAATGAAAAAAGAAAGAAACCTCTCTCAAAAAAAAGAAAAGAAAACATTATGTATGCAATCTTCACAAAAATGTCTTCGTATCTAAAATACAACATATCTCAGGTCAGCCAGTGTCATGGTAGTTACGGCAGCTGGATCCCACATGTCCAACTGTGCAGTTTGACCCAGGCAGCTTGAAAAACACACTGGGTGCATGATGCCTAAAGTCCTGAGAGGAGAATGCAGAATATGGGATTTTTGGCATGATCATCTCCCTTGGAGGTTGCTTTCTCTCTTTCACTCTCTCTCTCTTCAGTGAGCACACATGCTCTAGCAAATTTTCAATAAATAAATAAATAAATAAATAAATAAATCTCGACATATGTCTCCATTTTTTAAATTTTAAATTTTGAATGAGATTTTATTTTTTTGCTACAAATATATTGTGCATCAAATAATATTTATCATTATTCTGGATACTGTAAATGTTCCTAAGTTTAATATTTATTTTAAGGTAATTGTTGACACAGGCAGTTGTCTGAAATAACAGGGATTCCATATCATATTTACCCAACTATCCCCAATGGGAACATCTTGCAGAATTACAGTACAGTATCATGATTAGGATTTTGACATTGATAAAGTCAAAGTAAAGACCAGTTACGTCCCTCTGAAAGAAACCTGGGAATTAAGACGATCTTTTTTTTAATCTTTTAGTGATCTCGGTAAGTTTGCATTCTTGGAATAAATGCAACCTTTCGATGGAATATTATCTTTTTTGTAATTTGCTATATTTACTGAAACTTTGTTGAGGATATTATCATTTATGTTCTGGAGTAAAACAAACATATGATGCTTCCTTTCTTAATTAGTGTTTAATTGGTTTTGAAATCAGTTTTCACCATTCTTATAAAATATATTTGATGGCTTTTTCTTTTTTTTTTCCTATAAAAGAGCTTGTATAAAATTTAACTTATTTGTTTATGAAACACTTAGTAGACTTACCTATAAACATTCAGGGAGTACTTTAAAATTTCGATGCAATTTCCTTAATGTGATGATTCTGTTGGGTTTTCTGTTTCTTTTAGTCAATTCTCAAAAATAAGTTTTTATTACTTTTTCTTTGTTCCAGAGAGCACATGTACATGCATGAGAGAGAGAGAAAGGACTCTTCAGTTGGAGAGTCTTTCTCCCCCATTTCTCCATCCTGTCAGGATCCCAAACGTGCACACATGCCCGCAGTGTTGCAAGCCTGCATTCAAACCATGATCAGCCATGTGAGATCCAGATCCTTCTGCATAGCAGTTAACCACTGCACTGCAGGCTCAGCTCTCCACTAAGTTTGCAATTAGTATAAAAACATCCATGAGTACTTCTTAACTAAAATACTACATCACAATAAAACCTCCATACAGAAAAATACATAAAGCATAAATACAGTTTACTAATTTCCTAACAAGCAAACATTTGTATATTTTAAACCTATATCAAGAAATAGAATATTGGGCCAACAGATGGTGTAGTGGTTACGTCACTGAACTCCTACATGGCTGACCATGGATCGAGTCCTGGACATAGTGACTTGAAAATCACACCTGTCACATGTGCATGCATTTCCAAGATCTCAGGAGGAAAAGGAATTGCAATGTGGCCATCCTCTCTAGCGGGTGATTTCTCACTTTCCCTCTCACTGTCTGTCTCTTTCTCTCTAAAGCTAGTGCACACACTCTATGGCAAAAACTTCTAGGGAAAAAAAGAAAGAAAAAAAAGAATTCTAGAATCTCAGAAACCAAATGGATGCTGCTTAGAATTCAAAATCTTACTCTGATATTTGTAATCATCACTTTTTATTTTTTAATTATTTCTGCTTACCATTTAATTAAGAATAATTAATCACTGTAATTTAGTTATACCTATTTTTGCACTTTTTAAAATGAGATTATACTGTATTTATTGTTAAGTTCTGGCTTCTTTTGTTCAATATTAGTTTTGAGAGATTCAATCGTATTGCAATTTGAGGTGTTTCATTCATTCTCATTTGGTATAGGATTACACATTATGACTTTTGCACAATTTATTTAAACATTCAAATATTGATCACAATTTGTGTTTTTTTCCATAATGATTGACTGTTTTGTATTAAAAAGTATTAGATTGATTCCTATTTTGTAATTTATAATACTAGTAATGTGAGCTTAATTTTTCTGTTATTCCTTAAATAGGAAAAGTTATACTGCTTTTATAGTTCAAATAAAGATAGTTAAAATGTAGAAGAATCTTCTTTTTCATAAGTATAGGGAAGTGTTCTCCTAATGTGCCCATGGACAAAGTATACTATTTTAAAAGCTTTATGGAAGATTTTCTCCATTAGCTCATTTAAAAACATGCATATTGAAATTACAATGTTTGGTAGATAAAGCAAGCTAAAATATAATATAGTCATCCCTTATTTCCCACCAAAGTGTATTTTTCCAAGTGAGTACAAAATTAGCTATACTTTTTACTTTTTCACTAGTTTTATATATTACTAAACGTGAAAATTAGATGTTTTAAAATTCGTCTTTTTCTTTGGAGTCTCCAAACATACAATCAGAAGCTTCTGAAATCTACTTTTCCATCGCTGATTTCACATACCTAACTCAGAACAGTTTTCCTTACTTTAGGAATGTATGCGCACTTGAAAATCTCCATCAGTCTAAGTCAATGTGTGAAGTCAGTAAAAATGCGGTGCTGATGCTCTGAATGCATCACCTCCAGACTGGTCCCTAGACCCAGAATGACTGTATAGCTCAGTTTGCTTAGGATGGTTCCCCCTATTATTATCTCTTGTCCTAGGCTATCATTAATAGCCCCTTTGTTCTCCAAATATCCCAATGTGAACAACACATTCCAGGATTATCCTGCCTGGTCCTCTTTCCAACACAATTGCTCCAGGTAAACCTACATTTCACCAATAAGGTAAAGTGGCTACTTTTGTTCCATTTCCCCGACATAGATTTAAATGGTTACACTTTCTGAGTGAAGTATTTGGAGGATTGATTTTTATTTTATATTTGAGCACACAGAGCGAAGTGAGCTCCTTCAGAATCTTTTGAGAAAGAGAAGCAGGTTTTACTAGTTTGTAGTAAAAAATGAGTTGCAGAGGAGCTGAGTGACTGTTGCCTAAGTCTAAGGAAGAAGAGACTACTAAAATCCCCATTCTTGATTTCTGGTTCATTATTGTTTTTATTAAAGATGAAATAGCAAGCCAGTAGGTGGTGTGGTGGTTGAGGCACTAAGACTCCCAATTCAAATCCTAGACCTGATGGCTTTCTCTCTCTCTCTCTCGCCCTCTCTCTCTCTCTCTCTCGTGACTGCATGTGCCCTGTAGCAAAATTAATTTCAAAATTAATTATATGTATATATATTTAAATTAATCCCCATTTCTCACCCTCTGCCATATTCCACCCTCTTCCCACTCTATCTCTGTATCTGCAGTTGCTTTCCATTCCTTTTTTTTCCTCCCACATTTTATTGGTTAACAAAATATGTTAATTGATCTAACTGCTTTCAATAGCAAGCTCATCTGATATATAAATATCTGTGAACAAATGTTTGATTTAGGCATGAAACTGTGAATAGAATGAAGAAACTATAAAATAGCACCTAGCTGAGGCTATAGAGCTTACTGTGGTCATTAAATAGGTATTTTTAATATGTTTTTTAATTTCAAGAAAGGCAGTTTTAGCTTTAATAAATGAAAATTTAAAAAAATGTTAAGAGAAATTTGCTTAAGACTTAAAGCCAGGAAGCAGGTTAGGATTCTATTCAAATAGTAGTTACCTGGACCTGTCGACAATTCAAGAGCAAAAAAAATCCTTATCTCTGAACTACAAAGCATAGAAAAAGATCAGTTATTGTTTTAGTCAAACCATAAAATTCTATTTCATTAGCTCAGTCTTATGTACTTAATCTAATTTCCGTTGTGGTCCAAACTTTCCACTTAAATTCTGGAAGATAATATTCAACTCTGGATTTGTCCCCACTATTAAGCTGGCCATTTTCTTAGATGTTTTTCAACTCTTATTTCTGTGTGTCTGACTTTAGTTTTTTTGATATAACACTTCCTTCAGAACTTCTTGGAGATCTGGTCTGGTGTTGGTAAATTCTTTCAGGTTTTGTTTATCTGAGAATGTTCTTGTCTTCTCTTTCCATATGAAGGATAATCTTGCTGGGTATAGTATTCTTGGTTGAAATTGTTTTTTACTAAACACTTTGAATATATTTTCTTATTCTTTCCTTGCTCGCATTGTTTCTAATGAGAGCTCCACTGTTATCCTGATGGGATATCCTTTGTAAGTATCTTGTCATTTCTCTCTTGCTAGTCTGGGTACCTTGTCTTTGTCTTTGTTTTTGGTCAATCTGGCTATAATGTGTCTTGAGGAAGATCATCGTGAGTTGATTCTATTTGGGGTCCTATGAAAAAAATATATAAATAGCAAATGTACCCTTTTTAAATAATTGGCTGAATGGGTAAATATTGTACAGATTTGGAATGAAAGTTGCTCCAGAAGAGCAAAGAAAATCCTTACTCATTAAAGTCTGGTTTCAAAAATTTTACATCTAGTAGAGCAGAATCATCAGTACATTTAATTTTCTAAGTGTGTACATTTGGTAATGCATAAAGATTCACAGTTTTAATCAAATCAGTCACTGTAAAAGAGGATTGTACTTATCCATGCTCACCACCTCATGCTTCTTATCTCCTTTATCCTTTTATTATCTGTTCAAATTGATTATTTGCTGAAGAATCTAGGGGGTCTTCTTCCATACTTAACTGATGACAGTTTGCAACTCATAAAACTATTGGGTTGGATAAAAATCATGTATTTTTCTATGCAAAAATGACTTTCCGGATGACTCAATATTTAACTATATGAGTCAGAAAATTACTATTACATGCTTAACTGGGGCTACACACTACATGAAAGGTGAGAAATACTACGACTGGCCCCATGGCCTGGTGTTCAAGGCAGCTGGATATCATGTGGCCAACCTTACAGTTCTGGTCCTGGTTGCATGAAAACCATGCAGGGTGCTTGTGTGTATGTACTTCAAATCCCAACAGGATGGGGAGACAGAAGGGAAGGTATTACGACATGACCATTCTCCAGTATGAGGTGCTTCCTCCCTTTCTGTCTCTCTTTCTCTTGCAGCATATGTGTCCGCAGGCAAAAGAAAAAAAGTGAGAAATACAAGAGAAAAGGGTAAATATGTCATATGAACTACAGAATAAGAAGTTAAACTTGGATTTCAAGTAAAGAACGCATAAATTTCAGTGTAAGTATCAAATGTTATGAGGGACCAGTCCATAAGGAAAAAATCATTTAACTTATGTGTATGTGTGCGTGTGTGTGTGTGTGTCTGTGTGTGTGTGCTATTGTTTTTTGTTTGTTTGTTAAATCGGGCAACCCCAGAAAGAGGGAAGATTATTAAAATGCTCACATGGTTCTTCTGGTTATTGGAATAGAAACTAAAATTACAGTTCTGGTCCTGGTTGCATGAAAACCATGCAGGGTGCTTGTGTGTATGTACTTCAAATCCCAACAGGATGGGGAGACAGAAGGGAAGGTATTACGACATGACCATTCTCCAGTATGAGGTGCTTCCTCCCTTTCTGTCTCTCTTTCTCTTGCAGCATATGTGTCCGCAGGCAAAAGAAAAAAAGTGAGAAATACAAGAGTAAAGGGTAAATATGTCATATGAACTACAGAATAAGAAGTTAAACTTGGATTTCAAGTAAAGAACGCATAAATTTCAGTGTAAGTATCAAATGTTATGAGGGACCAGTCCATAAGAAAAAAATCATTTAACTTATGTGTATGTGTGCGTGTGTGTGTGTGTCTGTGTGTGTGTGCTATTGTTTTTTGTTTGTTTGTTAAATCGGGCAACCCCAGAAAGAGGGAAGATTATTAAAATGCTCACATGGTTCTTCTGGTTATTGGAATAGAAACTAAAATCTTTTATAACAAAAACTAGGAGAGCAATATTAACTAACTCTCTATTCTTTCTTTTCTTCTGTGATTCTGTCTTTTTCTTGCTCTTCCTTCCTCTATCCTTCATCTCTCAGAAATAGATTTAATAGTTGCAGTAGTAGTTTTAATGGTTATAATAACATTAATAGTGGTAATAGCAGCAACAATATAGCTGTCTGACTTTTAATATTTTCTTTTTTATCCTTACTTGATTTTTAGTAAATGAATATATATATGCATATATGCACTTCTTATATTATATATGCATACATACACTCCTTATATTATGATATTGGAAATGATGAGAAATGGAAAATAACCACAGAAATGTATGCTATTTTTCTTTTTTTAGACATATTCTTACTGTGAAAATAACCTTCTATATAAGTAGGACAGATGAAATGAAGTTGTGACATAATTCAGATTAATTCAGAACCCAAAGCTTCCTACTAATAATTAAAGTTGTACTGTGGTTGTGTTTTTTAGGTGAATTGCTCTAAGTATTGATTTTTGTTCATTGAATAAAAGGGTTCTAATTAAATTAATTCACCCTGGCAAAATATGAGAGAAAATTAAGAAACTTATATTAGGACAATTCTACATTAATGAACTAAAGTGAAAAATTGAGGCAAATGTTATAATAAATCTCTAAAAAGTGACCATTTTAATAGTTTAGGACTATTTTGTGAAACACACTTTGTAGATATTATGCTGTACTGAGAGTGCAACTATTAAAAAGTGATTATCATATGTTGCCTTTCACATTACTCATATTGTTTGGATCTATTATTCCATAATCTATATTCATCATAAAAATTTAAATATGTGTCTGACATGTACCAATGTGTATTACATTTTTACCTTCCAATATACACATAAAGTACATATCGCCCTTAATTTATGAAAGAATATATATATTTTTTTTTTTGGAGAGGTTTTTGGTAGAGCACATGCACTTGCCAGACAGACAGAAAGACAGAGAGACATAAAGCGAGAAATCACCCCTCCGGGGGGATGGCCATGCCACAATCCCTTCTCCTCCATTCTCCTCTTGGAATCATGGGCACGCATGCACACGCGCCTGGTGTGAGTTTAAGCCACCGGGTCCGGGACTCGAACCATGGTCGACTACATGGGAGTCCAGCGACATAGCCATTATGCTAACTGCTGGTCCCTATGAAAGAATATTGACCTTAGAATGCATTAGTGCATGACTCAGTCATTCAACTGTCTACTTCTAAAGCTATTTAGACATGCATTTATCAATAATCCCAAGGCCAGCTTTTCATGATATATAATAATTTTCACATGTTTAAGGAGTAAAATTGATGAATTTTGACGTATGTATACAACCATGGAGAAAAAAATAGTTGAAATAATGTATATATCATTTACCCTCAAAAATTTGTTATGCTTTTTAAAATTTTAAATGTATTTATTTACATGAATTCATTGTACATCAATACAGTATACAAAATGAGATTTTTTCCATCCAGAATACACTACATATTGATTCAATCAGGATATTATCATACATGTTATCATCCACAAATAATTTTTCATTTCTTGTTTTTATATAGTTTGCTTTTGTTTTTTCTCCCTTGATTCCCTACCTCTCACCATCTGCCATTTCCCTTCCTCCTCCCACACTGTCTCTGGTATATTCAGTTGCTTTCCATGCCTCTTTTTTTCATATTTCATCGATTTACTAAAGATTTTAATTAATCTAAATACTTTCAATAGCAAGTGCCGCTGATATATACATATTTATGCATACATTTCTTACTTTAGGTGTAAACCTCAGTGAGTAAAATGTACATACTATAAAGTAACACCTAGCCGAAGCTATCTAGTTTACTGCAGTCATTAAATAGGTATTTTTGATGAATTTTTTAATTTCAAGAAAACAGTTTTAGTTTTAATAGATTGAAATAAAAAAGAAATTAGAGAAATTTGCTTAAGACTTAAAGCCAGGAAAAAGGTTAGGATTCAGTTCAAATAATAGGTGGATAAACCTATCAACAGTTTAAGACAAAAATCCTTAAATATGGAAAACAAAGCATAGAAGAAAATCAGCAATGTTTTAGGCAAAAGTCAAAAAATCCTATTTCACCAGTTTAGTCTCATGCAATTAATCTCTCTTCTATTCAATTTGCAGTGTTACTGTGGTCTGATCTTTCCATTTAAATTCTGGAAGTTAACATTCAATTCCGGACTTGTCCCCACCATTAGGCTGGCAATTTTCTTGGTTGTTTTTTGTACTCTTATTTCTGTGTGTTTCAGTTTTCCTGGTACAGGACTCCCTTCAGCACTTCTTGGAGAGCTGACTTGGTGTTGGTAAATTCTTTCAGGTTTTTGTTCTCTGAGAATTTTTTTTTTTTTTGGAGAGGTTTTTCCTATAGGGCACGTGTGCTCACCAGACAGAAAGAGACAGAGAGACAGAAAGCAAGAAATCACCCCCCAGAGGGGATGGCCACGCCATAATCCCTTCTCCTCCATTCTCCTCTCGGGATCTTGGGCATGCACGCACACGTGCCCGGCATGAGTTTTAAGCCACCGGGTCCGGGACACGAACCACCGTCGACTGTGTGGGAGTCCAGCGGCATAGCCACTACGCTAACTGCTGGTCCCTGAGAATATCTGGCTAATATTCAAAATTATTTATCTGACATTTTTATGAGCTTCCTTGCATTGTCTGTGGAGGATGAGGAGTTATTCTTTATCCTTAGGGGAGAGAGAATTTCTTGGTTTCTCATATTTCTTGTCCTTCTGCACTAGTTTCTGGTCATCTGATGGATTACAAGTTATTTCCTAGTTTGTGTAGTTAAGTCTGAGCTTTCAGAGGCATGCTGGAGGAGGTGACCTGCAATCTCTAAGAAGCACCATTTTTCTCCTATTGTGCAGCAGATTTCATGGAAATTGAGGGTTAATCTGACCCTAAAGGTATTCAAATATTTGCAGATGTGCACCTAGACCTGTCTAGAAACCCAGGGTATGGAGGCTGAGCAGAAAAGTGAGAACGGTAAAAGGAAAAGGAAAAGGAAACAAGCAAACAAAAAGAGAACAGAAAAAAAAAATAAAGCAAAAAATGAAAACTTCATGATACACTAGTGCACCATGAGAAAGTTGCAGCTCAGAACTCAGATATGGATGGCTGGTGATTGACTTGTCTTATGTGGGCATGTCCTATGTGGGCAGGAGGAAAGGTAAGAATTAGCAATATAAAAGTGCATCAGAGAGTTAAGTTTATAGATTTAAAAAATTTTTAAACAAAGAGAGAGAGAGATGAAGAGAGAATTTTTAGGGTGATCTAACCTGGCTAGATCTGGGGGTGCATAGGAGGGTAAAGTCTGGGCAAAAGGTCTTCAGAACTCAGATATAGATGGCTGGTGATTAGCTTGTCCTGGCTAGATTTGGGGGGGCAGGAGGGTGAAGTCTGGGCAGAAGATCTTCAGTGGTCCTAATCACATGTTTTCTTATAATATACAATTGCCATTCCTCTCAGTTACTTTTGTGTCCCCAGGTAATTACTGATCTGTTTTATGTCACCAGGTATTAATTTGCATTTACTTGAATTTTATATAAATAAATAACAAATGAATTTACAAATTCATTTTATATAAATGAATAATAGATAAATACTGTCCAAGTATTTAATCTTTTTTTTTTTGGAGCGGTTTTTTTTTTTCGCTATAGGGCGCGTGCACTCGCCAGACAGACAGAGAGAGACATAGAGACAGAAAGCGAGAAATCACCCCCCAGGGGTGATGGTCACGCCGCAATCCCTTCTCCTCCATTCTCCTCTCGGGATCTTGGGCACGTACGCACACGCGCCCGGCGTGAGTTTTAAGCCACCGGGTCCGGGACGTGAACCGTGGTCGACTACGTGGGAGTCCCGCGACATAGCCATTACGCTAACTGCTGGTTCCCCAAGTATTTAATCTTATACTGACCTTTTTTAGTAAGCATAATTATTTATGATGCATCCATCTAGTTGTATAAACCAAGCGTTTTTTGCTTTATATCATGAAGCAGTATTTCTTTCTATGGCTATTTCATAAATGTCTTTATCCCCCACCTGTTGTTGAATGTGTTGTTTCCATTGTTGTATCATTGCAAACAAAGCTGATGTGCAAGACTTTTTATGGATATTGCTTTCAATTGTCTAGGGTGAATATGTAGGAGTGGAATGTCTGGCTAAGAGATTAACTGTGTGTGTGTTTTTTTGTTTGTTTTTTTTAAAACTTTTAAAGAGATGGCCATACCGTTGTACAGTTGTTTCTATAGCTTCCTCATCAATACTTTGAACAGTGAGGCTTTTTGATTTTAGATATTTAAGCAGGTGAGTAGTTGAATCATATAGGTTTAATTCCAAAACCTTTAATGACAATGTCCACCGAGGGGCCTTTCATGTGCTTTTACCCCAGTCTTATATCGTCTATGGTGAAGTCAGTCAAAAATCGTCTATGGTGAAGTAATACGTCAATTTAAATCTTGCTCATATTGGTTCGGTTGTTTTTTATTTACTTATTACTTAAATATAATGATTTTCAAATATATTCTACATGGAAATCGTTTGCTCAAGGATGTAATTTGACAATACTTTCTCCAAGTCTGTAGCCATCTTTTCCTTTTCTTTCCTTTTCAAGAGTAGAATTTTTCAATTTTAACGGCATTTAAATTAACTCTTTTTTAATCTTATGTTTTGTTCAATGTTTTCAGTGCTGTAGCTAAGAAATTTTGGCCTAAACATAGGTCACAGAGACTTTCTCTTATGTTTTGTCTACAATATTTGATGTTTTTGGTTTTACATTTAGATCTGTGATAAATTTTAAGTTCTGTTTATTATGTGAGGCATGAATTAACATTCCTTTTATCACTCAGTGATTTCTACTTGTTTCAGCATCATTGGCTTTAAAGACTACATATTTTTTATCCATTTAATACTCTTTGCACATTTATTGAAGATTGAGTATGTGTGTGCATGTGTATATGTGTGTGTCTGGATGCTATTCTGAAATATTGATCTATTTGCCTATCTTCATGTCAATAACACATTGTCTAAGTATCATAACTTTGCCTTTTTTTAAAAATTGTTTTGCTATTCTAGGTTGTTCATAATTTTCACACACACTAAAAAATGTTAGAAGCAAAGCCCTACACCCTGTTCTACCAAATCTGGGCCTTATTTATTTTTAGTATTTTAAGGAGGAAATGAGGTATTTTACTTGAGACCAGTCTTTTTTAATATAAACATTTGGTGCTATAAATATTCTAAATACTGTTCTACTGTATTCTCCAAATACTGAAATGTTACGATTTTATTTTCATTCAGTCCAAAACACGTTTTTTGGTTGTTGTTATGCTTTTGCCATGGGCATATGCACTCACCAGAGAGAGGGACAGTAAGAAGGAAAGTGAGAAGTCATCCCCCAACAGGGATACCCATGCCACAATTCCTTCTCCTCCATTTTCCTGGAATTTGGGGTGCACACACACACACAAACACACACACGTACAAACTTGCACACTCACCTGGAGTGATTCTTAAGTCACAGGGCATGGAACTCAAACCCTGGTTAGCCATGTGTGAGTCCAGTGCTTTAACCACCATGACATTTACTGGCCCCTAATACACTTTTCAATTTCTTTTTTAATTACTTCTTTGACAGGACCAGCAGATGGCATAAAGGCTACATTGCTGGACTCCCATGTAGTGGACTGTGGTTCAAGTCCTGGGCCCAGTGGCTTAAACTCATGCTGGGCGTGTGTGCATGCCTGCACAAGATTCTAAGAGGAGAATGGAAGAGAAGGGATTGTGGCATGGCCATCCTCCCTGGGCGTGATTTCTCACTTTCTGTTTCTCTGTCTCTCTCTTTCTGGTGAGCACATGTGCCCTATAGGGGAAAACAAAAATTTCTCCATAGGCAGTAAGTTTTAAAAGAATACTATCTAGTCTGCAAAAATTTGAGAGATGTTCCAGATATTTTTCTGTTATAAATTTCTAATTTAGTGCTATTGTAACTAAAACATATTAGTGTGTATTGCTCAAATTTTTATTTTATTTATTTACATTTTTGGAGAGGTCTTTTTAAAACTTACTGCAATTTGTCTTGTGGCTCAGAGTGTAATCTAATTGGATAACTGTGTCATATAAATATTCATACATATAACATATACTCATACTTGTAAATAATGTGCATTCTGCCTCCATTCAGTAAAGTATTCTATAAATATCAATTGGTCTCTAATTTGATAAAAATGTTATTCAAATATACATCTTCTAATATGTCTAATTACTCTATTAATTAATTTCAGAAAAATATTAAAATCTCTTACTATAAATATAGGTTTACCTATTTCTCTTCAAAGTTCTAATTTTCCTTCAGAACTATTTTATGCTGTTTTTAGCTATATAAACCTTCAGGGTTCTTAAGTTTTCTAGATTAATTGGTCACTTTGTCATTAAATGACTTGCGTTCTTCCTGTTCATTTGCTTTGCCTCAGAATCTACATTTTCTGATATTAGTACAGACATTTCAGATTTCTACTAGTTTATGTCAAAATTATACAGCCTCTTCCTTCTTTTTCCTCTTTTAAATATTTGTGTATTTACATTTAAAGTTATTCTCTCACAGATGGGATAAGTTGGGTCTTCCTTTTGAAGCTCATCTGTGACTCACTCTGCTTTCTAATTGTGTATTTAGAGTTTAGAGTTTCATATTTTTATATCTAATGTAATTATTTCAATGACTTGGTTTAAATTTACCATTTATTTATTTTCTCCCATATATTCTTTGATTCCCCTCTTCTCTTTCTGCTCCCTATTGAACTTCTTGTATGTTTATTTCTTAATTATACCACCTTTTCTCAATTATGAACTACAAGTCTTTGTTGTACTGTATGTATGGTTTCTATAAGATAGAGTATACACATCTTTGACATATCATGCATAGTAAAAGAACCTTATAACGTATATTTCTGTTTCGCTCTTTACAGATTTTCTGCTATTTGTCTTATATTTTATTTCTATTTATATTATAAACTCACAATATGTTGTTTTTATTTTTACTTGAAACATTTGATTATTTTTAAATACATTTGTAAATATCAGAAAGTGCTTTATATTTGCCATGTAATTACATTTACAGGTCTCTATTTCCTTGTGGATCCAGGTTTTCATATATCACCATTTTTCTTTTGCTTAAAACACTTTCTTCAACTTCTCTGGTTGCACTGGTCCACTGGGGACAGATCGTCATTCATGACATAGTCTTAATTTTGTCTTTATTTTAAAAAGATATTTGGGCAGCCAGTGACAAGATGGTAAAGGCCACTGGATCCCACATGACCAATTGCACAGTTCAAGTTCCCGACATGTCTTGAGAAACACTCCAAGACTGTGTGTGAATACCCAAAATTTCAAGAGGAGAAGGGATTATGGTGTGGTCCTTCCCCTTGGGAGTGCTTTCTCACTTTCTCTCTCTCTTTCCATCTCTCTCCAGCAAACACATGAGCCCTATAGCAAGATTTTTTTCTGAAAAAAGTTTTTTTATAGGTTAAGAATTTTATAATGACAGTTGTTTTTCAACTGTTTTTCAAGTTTGGGGAAAATAACAGACTATTTCTTCAAGTAATTTTTCTACTTTTGCTTCAAGCACTTCCATTTCACCTATATTTAACCTCTTCAGTTTGTCCCATAGTTCACTGAAACTTTTGTTCCCTGTGTTTCATCTGGAACAGGCTCTATTGCTATAGCTTCAAGGTATATGAGAACAAACAATGGAAGACAAATTGTGTACTTATTCTATGAATATATTGTTTTGTGTTGTAACTTTAATAAAAGTGCTTGAAACTTAATTTTTTATAGTAAAGAAAGTTATTTTTGTTTGTTTCCTAACTTTTCATTTGTAAGAGAAGAAAAAAGAAAATCTTTTTCCTTATTACACTGACCCTGCATCCTACATTCCTAGTGACCCTGAGGCACGGCAGATGATTTTTTCTTTAGCAAATGTTTATGTTTGCTATTATCATAAAAATAACACCCTTACTGAAGTAAAAAGTAGTCACTATGTTTATTGCAATAGTTTATAAAATGTACATTTATCTTACTTTTAATAGTAGTGGTTACAATTTATGACATTCTTTCAGAGCCTGAGACTACAGTTTTCATAGCAAACAGCTACTTAATAAATGATTAATTATAATAAATTCTCCTGTGCCTGCTCAATAGGTGAGAAGAAAAATTGAAACAACTGTTTCCACTATTCAAGTTAAAAATAAATAAGGAAAGACAATAAAACTATTATTCCAAAATCCTTCTAAATAGGACAAGTGCTTAAACTGTTTAGGCAATTCCCCATACAAATCAATTTGCAAACAAACTCTGGTTTCAAATGTCTGGGATAATGTCCATGTTCTACTTTGCTTGCATCTCAACATGTTCAGAGGGGATAAGGGGATTAATACAAGTATCTAGATAATTCAGAAAAGCATTATAGGCTATGTTAACAATTGTTAGTCAAGATTTACACATAATATTTATCGAACAAAGGGCCTGCCACAGACTAAGGTGGGAGTACTGAGCAATTACTTGCTTTTTCCTAAGTAATGTTTCTATTATAAGCACTTCTTTATAGGGAAAATGATGAATATAAAATGAACAGGAAGAAATTTCCTTATTAGGCTAATAATGGAGATAAGCTGGCTTCTTGACTTATAGTACATAATAAAAACTTTCCTTTAAGCTGGCCATTGGTATGGTGGTTGGGGCAGCTGGACCCACATGACTGGCTGTGCAGTTTGAGAATAAAATCCAACTGCTTGAAAAACAAACCAGCCCTGTGTGTGTGTGTGTGTGTGTGTGTTGGTGGGGGGGGTGGTGGTGGTGGTGGATCCAAAATCTCGAGAAAAGAGAGAGAAATAAAGGAGAAGGGATTCAGTGTGACCATGCCCTGGAAGGTTGCTAGCTCACTTTCTCTCTCTGGCAACCACATATGTACTCTGGCAAATTTATATGAATAATTTTTAAAAGAATGATTTTTATTTAGCTTTATTTATTTATTTTCATTTTATCAGAGAGAGACAGAGTGAGAGAGAGAGAGAAAAAGTGAGAAAGCAAGCTGCCAGGTTCAGGACTCAAACTGCGGTCAGCTATGTGGGAATCCAGCGTCCTTAACCACCATGCCATCTGTTGGCCCCCTATATAAACAGTTTTAAATCATTTTGATTACAGTACTTCCATTGCTTTTCTTGAATATATACATTAGTTATCAATACCATATGTTTGTGATGAACACTGACCAGTGTTTTCCAGAATCACCCTCTGGTCCAATTGAGCCATCTGTACAGTAGGCATTTAGCAAACAACCTACAGCTATCAGCCCTTGGATGACTGGCTCAGGAGTAGAAAGTTGACTTCTCTAAGATCACATCTTTCTCAGAACAATCTAGATCCAATGACTAATCATTCATAGGAATTAAGACTTAGACATTCAGACTTAACATGGAACAATTTTGACAGGTGATTTTAGCCCATGAGCTTTCTATGTGGCTAGTTGAGGCTGATCTCTATCCTTTATTACAGCTCTGCTTATTTCTCTGCTCAGCTGTGTATCTTTTTCATTTCTCCTGTAGATGTTGTTCTCAAAAGTACTCCTTAATTATGTTTCCCACTAACCTCTGTGTCAGAGTTGGGTACCAGAGAAAGTACTCTTGGAAGTGAACAGCTCATAAACTGGAGTTTCAAAGGTAGATCAATCTGCAGTCAGCTCTCAATGAAAGCACCATCAATGGTAGAAATTGCAATAGAATTGTCCAAACTTTCACTGGTGGTGAATTCACATCGGATACTGGTAGAAGACTGCAATAATGGGTTGATAGATACAGTTTGAAAAAACTCAAGAGAACTAGTAATACAAAGACAGTGGAGTTGTATGGCTATGGTTAAACTCCACTGATATACTAGATATAAAGACATAGCAAAGAGCTAATAGGGGTTAACAGGTTAGTAAAAAGCAGACGGTCTCTAGAGGGGCCTCCTTGGTGGCATAACCTTCAGGAAGAAAACGAAGAAGGTTATTCTGGATCATACTTGAATACAAAAGTAATCAATGTTTAAGGAATATTAATTCCCAACCGAGATTTATCTACTATGCCACAACCATGGCCATAGCTTGCTTTCTTAGGACCAAGTCAACCTGTACTAGCGAGATAAAGAGAGTACCAAAATAACTCTGTATCAGGAGTGTTTTCTGGTATGTGGAATTTAACTTCCTTTAAGAACCCAAGAAAATGGTGACAATACTTTATTAAGGTGGCTTCTAGACGCAGGAAAAAAGAAAAATCTCATGTAAAATATATTAGTTGAGATTATCTATTTAAAAAAATCCAACATGGAGAAATTTAATATAGGAATTGTTCATCTTTGGTGTACCATGATGTTTGCTGGTAGACCAGAGGTATCCTTCAGTCATTGGCTGGCAAGCACCATGGTAATTGCACCACCACTCCTGCCCAGAAAGGGCTGCGTAGCCCACATAGCTAGTTATTCAGGCTACTGTACACCAAAGAAAGAGAATGAAAGATATGCTATGTTTGTAATACCCTTTGACTATAAACACTTTTCTCCAGGAGAGAGAAAAGTTTCTGTTCTCATAGATGTAAATCAAATAGTCTAGTCCTGGACATATTCGTTCTTTAATCATAAAGTTTAGAAGGTATGGAAACACAAGAAATGTTCATGGAGGAATGAGGACTTGGCTATGAATTTGATAAATATATTATTTTCATTTCTTTTACATTAGAGAAGAGAATCAGCAATGTTTGTATTTACATAGAATAGACATTATACTCCCCACCCTATCTCTGTCATAATGTAGTCTGAATATAATCCAGTCTGAATATTCCACAGAACATCATATTTGTGCATTATAATGACACAATGCTAACCAGGTTAAAGTGCAAGAAGAGTCTAGTGCATTGACAACCTCAGTAAGATACATGCACTCTAGGAAGTGCAAAATGGCCATTATGAAAATTCATGAGAAGGCCATATCAGTGAAAGTTTAATACTTAGTGGCATGCCAGAATATCTCACTTAAAGCAGAATATAAATTATTACACCTTATATCCCTCCCACATCCACTTTGAAGCACTATGAAGAAAGAACAACCCCTGTTGTAACTTTTTGGTTATTAGAGTCAATATATTCTGCACCTGAGAGTACATCATCCAACAATATACTATACTGAGTGACAGGAAAGACCGCCAGATTTGAATGAATCCCAGAACAGGCATGAGTTAGCACATCCAGGTTATTTATATGATACAACCAGCGGACCGTAAGCTGTTAGAAGTATTTATTTTGAGAAAAAAAAACTGTGTTGTAGCATTATGGCAAGCTCTAATACAAAAATTAAAATATCAGTCCTTGAGATCAAAAGCAAAGTCACATGATATTCACTGGTCAATTGTTTTTTTCTTTGTTGTCAAAAATTTTTGGAATATTACTGTGCCTGGGTAGAAAGGGCATATGATCATTGTCATGAAATTGCACATTACATGGTGGATTCTATCAGAGCCTCTAAGTTATAAGGTTGAGCAGACCTAGAAAAAAATGCACTTCAAAATAGAAGTAGTACATAGACAAAACGACTGAGTAGTACAGAGGGCACAAGTCAGTTACATGAGCGGATAGCCCAAACACACACGTCTTCCATCCTTGTGGAAATTGTGCTTCTACCTCAACTCATCCTACGGCCATATGGTGGTCCCTCAATGCCAGTTAATGAAGAAGGGAAAAGCTCAAGTTTGGCTTACAAGTATGTCGGCTTTGTTTGCAGGTTCAAGCAAAAATTAGTAGCTACTTTACAACTTCATACATAGGTGGCTTTAATTAATTTTATGAAGAAAAATCCCCCCAAACTGTAGAGTTTCAGGAGATGTACCAGTTATCCCTTCTGTGAGAGAATAAAAGTGGCTTGATTTATGGGCAGTGGAGAATGGCCTGATCAGATATCTGTAAAAAGGCAAATTAGAAGATCAGAAACAAGAAGTCTGGAAGAGAGTCACATGTAAAGACATATAGACATGGGGACAAAGTGTAAAGGTCTTTATACCATTATTAGTGCTCACCATTAACATCATATGCCATGGAAGAGGTACTAAACGACTCAGACAAAATAACTCAATTAGCTCACATTAGCTAGCTTCTGTCCTTGGCCACCCTATTGCTGGAACAAGGAACACATCAACAAAGTGGCCATCACAACAGAGATGGACATTATCCACGGGCAAAACCTTGCAAAGCTGATGTAGCTACAGCCAAAGATTCAACCTGCCATGGCAGAGACCAATGCTAGCCCTGATAAGTGCTATTACTCAAGAGCAGTTAATCACTGGAAGGCAAAATGCCTGTATGGGACTCCTTTCCATGCATCAAAGCAAGAGATTTGATCTAAAGGAGTAAATATATATTTCAAGAATAAATTTCCCTTTCCTGCCTGCAAGCCTCCGAAGGTCTATAAAAGTTTATAGTCCCCCTATATAGGATCTCATTTAACATCATGTCAAAGCAAGAGCTTGCTCTACGATAGAAGAGAATGGAGGGGGCTCACAATCTTAGCATCCACTGTCCTATCACATCCTATGCTACCCTCAACCTACTGGCCTACCAGTACCTTGAAACAATTGTTAACATTAGTTAAAACTCTAGCTCAGCGGTGATACTCTATGAGTGCTGCCATCCAGAATGCAGTATACAGTATAGGCCTTTAAACTATACTGTGTCTGTAATAAAGAGAATACATGGGTCTTGGAATAAGGAAATAGACACAGGGGTGGCAACAGTTAGCTTGATTCCCAATGACAAACTCCTAACCGTGGATTAGAGGTGCGTAACTAAGTTAGAGCCACTACTATCCCAAGATGGAACAATTTGAAAAGGACACAGTATGAGTTCTATTAAACTATAAGGTATTTATTGTTCATGTCCATAGACCAAAAGGACAGAATAGTCAATACCTTGACTGGAGTAATAAAACTCAATAATCAATCTGTTTTTATGCAGTTGAGGTAGGAAAGAATATATATGGAAGGAGGTGATCTACCTGAGTACCCCTTGGTACTTTCTTATTTAACTTTGGTGGTTAAATGGATATGTGCTTGAGAAGGGCAAGGAGACCAGCAGGTTAGATTTCTCAGGGATAAGGGGCAAAGCCATGCCACTAGGTATTGATGACCTGTATTCTGATCCTATATAAAGAAACAGAGCTCAGAGGTTCAAGGGGTGGATTTTAGTGGACACACAGATATTTAATTGTGATCTTCTCTCAAGGAAAAATCTATCATAGATGTGAGGGAGTGGTAAGCAAGATAGCCTTCACCTAATGACAAACTCTGGGATCATCTCAGCTGCAGAGACAGCTTTATCCATCTCTCCTCTCTCCACCACTGACTGCTCCAAATATTCCATCATGTCACACTCTCCTCAGTGGTTCGAATCCAATGACTGTGGTTTTAAAGGCCCATCCAGTTCTTCTTAAAGTAGGGTAACTTTGAAAGTCCATTTTTGCTCCATAACTCTCTGTAAGTTAGCCAAAATTATTGTCGGACTTGTAGTACAGATTGGCTTCTCTATCTTCTCCTGCTAATCCCAAAAATAATCCTTAGTAAACATCCTGTAAATTAAACTTGATCTCAGAATGCAGTTCCAAGAGAACCCAGCATACTGCAAGGGTATAATGGAGAGAGGATACAAATTGGAAACATATTTGAGTATTAAACTACTTATTCCATAATTGGACAAATTACTCAACTTTTGTAGACCTTGGTTTTCATACACATTCCTCTCTTTCATGTTTCTTTCTTAATAATGCAAAAGATCTGGTCTATGCATTATAGAATAAGATAAACTGAACAATCTCAAATTTTGGATTGAATGTCAAGCATTCCATTAATGTCTATATGTATAAAACCATCATCTTATTAAAATGTGTTTGCACATGAACAATTTTGTAGGGCTTAATTCTTTATACTTTTTAGGAGATGCCAAAGTTGAATATTTTTTAAGCACTCAAAGTAGCTGTGCTTTGAGCATTCCATTCTCATATCTATGGGGTGAAGAAACTTTTATCTTACCAATAAATTGATTTACAAATAAGCTGAAGTAGGAAAGGAAAAAAAAATGAGTGACATATTTACAATTCAAATACTGTCATCCAAATGCTTACTGAATAAATGACTTGTAGATAGTATTACTGAACCAAAAGTAATTCAGTTACACAAGTTGAAAAAATGAATACGTGTACATCAATTATTGATGAGTTGTACTTTTCAAACCAAGTTGTCTCATGACCAGCTATTAGGTAAAGGCTAGCATTATATTTTAGCTAAATTGCCTTTCATTATTCTCAAAATATCTAGACATGCAAATAACTTTTGGTTTCATGGCAAAATTATCCTCTAGAGGATTTAATTTAGAAGCTTTCTGTTCCTTCGAACTAAAGTCAGTTTGTGTCTATATCACTTCCTTGTCAGTGAATCAAATAATATTAACTGCTGTTAACTGGTGTTTTATTTTATCTTTTCATTGTTGCTTCATTTTTTAATATATTTAATTCCTATCTTCTCAATAAAATTGTAAATTTATTGATGAAGATACATGGTTTTATAGTTCCTTAATTTTACCATAAACATTAAATGCTGTACAGAATAATAGAAATTATTTCACTTTTTAATCTTGCTTTGGCTTATAATTGTTTGTAATTGGTTGTGAAATTGGTCTACAACGCTTAAGTAAAACATGCCTTATATGATTCATCAGATGTTTGATCATAAAGGAAATAAATGAGCTCATAAATTCCCAATTACAAATAGTGATATCAATTGACCCTCTTCTGAGTAAGGCTACATTTCAATGTGCAAGCTAAAGTAAGATAATTCTTGTTAGTGAAATTATTCACTAACACAATTGAGATTCCACATACATATTAGAAATTAATATGAAAATTAGATGCTGGAGTTGTGCAAAAAACACCACTTTCCTACAAAAGCAGGAACAAAAAAATAAAAACTTACAATGATTTTTTTTTTTTTGAAGTTCTCAATTAAACGTCCCACATAGACCTGTAGATGGCATTATAGTTATGTCGCTGGACTCCAACGTCATTGATTGCATTTCAAGTCTCAGACCTGGCAGCTTAAAACTCATGCAGGGAAAATCTTAAGAGAAAAGAATGGAGGAGAAGGGATTGCTGCATGGCCAGCTCTCACCCACAGAGAGGGTGATTTCCAGCTTTCTCTCTCTCTGTGTCTCTCCCTGTCTCTCTGGTGAGCACACGTGCCCTATAACAAAAATCTCTCTTTAAAAATCTTTTACAAAATAAATACATAAATAAATAAATGTCCCACATAAAAAGGATGTTTGCCAATTTTCAGACTTTAAAGCCACTGAATAAAACCTGAGCAATACTAAGAGCTAAAATAAATAGAATGTGTACCAAAATAAATGGTAGTAAGATAAAAATGCATTTATTTAAAAAATAATCATTTCTTCTTATTAAATTATCAATAATGTTTTTCGGCCTTTGAATTCCCTTTAAGGTGCAAAGATTAATTCTGATTTTTCTTGAAAAAATCATTTTTCCGCACAGAAAATATGAATTCTTTATTCAGTAAAACAAAACGGTGCAAAACAAAACTGATCTTTGAAAAATAAAAATGAAAATGATTCTGAATACATAACACATAAAATACCCATCTTAAAACATTACTTTCAAAATTGGGATTTTCACCATTCCACTGTAGCACTTAGCATAACATGTTTATAGGTTGATGAGAACATGTTTTCAGATATATCCCATTTACATCTTGATTATCAAAAACACAGGTTTCTGCTTATAGGTTTTCAATTTCATTTTCCCCTAAAAATGGCTCATGTTGAATACACTTCAGTTTTAAAAATGCTGTAGCAATCACATCACGACGGGGATCATAAGTCGGTAGGTTACAGAGAATAAACAAATCAGTAAAATGAAGGCAATCTTGTTACTACCTAGAAGATATGTTAGCATCTCGACATAAAGAGGTGTTCTTTTATTTTTCTTTTTTTTTTTAACGTGCAATAATATTATCTACTATAGACGGCAATGTCAAAAATATAATTTTTGAAGAGAACTTCTACTGCATTGGCAGTTATGACATTATCGCAGGAACTATAAAGGATCTGATAGAGAAGAAAAGAAAGGTGCATTCTTGTGTGAAATATCCACTTGAGTACAGTGCTAGGAAACACGTGTACATTATCGTATTCAGCAGATAAAAGCACAGTGAATTGTCTTCAAAAGCTGGCTATGTAACAAAGAGCAGTCAGGTCATTAATAATGACCATTTTATATTCAGGTTTACAGAGGTGAGATCTCATAAGTATTCACCGAAAATTAAATAGAAATAGAGTTGAATTAAACAGCCATGAAGAAGAGAGTTCCTTCTGGCACATACAGCCCTTTTAAGATGGGGGAAGAGGGTCTTTTAAGTAATCTGAGAAGGGTGGACATTTTGACTAATTTTATTCTTATTTTTTAAGCTTGCAATTAAAGAAAAAATAATAAATAGTATGTATATAACTTCAAAAACAATAAGAGAAAAACATTTCTCAAATAAATAAACAAACAGAAGAAAGCTATGAAAGAACATTAAAAGAAACAAAAAAATTAGGATAAATAGCTGAAAGTAAGATAGGCAAAAATCACTCAATTAAATAAACGATCATAATGAATGTAAAATAATCCAAGTCATTAGCTAAAAAAATAGATATTCTAGTACTAATTTTTTAAAACTGTAGCTATGTAAGCTTATAAAAACATATTTATGTTGAAAATAGACGAGTAGAAAAAAATGCATGAGTTCAAAACAACTTAAAAATGTACTGATAGTAATATTGTGTAAAGTAGGCTTTAAAAGAAAAATAATAACATCATGGTCAAAAATACTTAAATTTACTAGGTTAGCCAACTTTAAAAATCTAGGTAGACATGATAGTCTATTATTAGATGTAAGAGACAAAATTATATAGATGGACAATGAACATTTGTTACATGGTACTTGAAAAGGTGACAAAGACTCTCTGTGACAGCAGAAAACCATGGACCCATAGCATTATAACTATTCTTAAGAGTATGCCACCTGCAAATATAGGTAGAAAGTTACCATAAAATCTAAGTGTAGGGCCAGTAGATGGTGTGGTAGTAAAGGACACTGGACTCCAAGATGGCCTACCATGGTTTTAGTCCCACACCTGCTGGCTTGTTTTCTCTCTCTCTCTCTCCCTGGTCAAATTACAATAAATAAATAAATAAATAAATAAAGTTAAATAAAATAATTCTTTTAAAAAATCTAAGTGTATTGGGTTGCCTTGGGAATAAATAGAAATTCTAAAAATATTCTAATTAAAACTAGAATCATTTTTTTTGGTAGGTATATAATCTGTAAATGATTTCTGAAGACATAAGAATAATGTATAGGCAAAGTTATAAAATGTGCATTGCTTTTTAAAAATAATTATTTTTAAATTTTTTTAGAGTTTTTGTTTGTTTGTTTGTTTGTTTGTTTTTGTATAGGGCCTGTCAGACATTGACTTGTCAGAGAGAGAAAGCAAAGGAGATGGCCTCACTGCAATCCCTTTTCTTTCATTCTCTCTCTGAATTTTGGGCACACATGCATATGCACCCAGTGTGAGTTCCACAGGTCTGGGATTTGAACCACAGTCAACCAAGTGGGAGTCCAGTATCTTAACCATAATGTTATCTACTAGTCCTAAAAATGTACATTGCTTTTAACTATCCAATTTATATCAATTAGTATTTGAGTAGATGAGTCAAGAAAAAACAAGAGATATTTTACAGCTAATGTAATTGAATAAGAAGTTATCAATTCAATTGTTAAATTTTTCTGTAAGTAGACTATTCAAAAGCAATATGAGAGACCAACATGTTGAACAATGATTATGATCAGAGAGAGTTCTGAAATGAGCTGGCGAAATATAAACACAGACAAAAACAGATTTTCTTAAATCTCATTAGAGTCTTATTTACAGGGATAAACCAATGTTTCTGACTTATAGCAAAACATGTCATAGGTTTAAATTAAAATATAGAAAAATTGTCTAGAAAAATATAGTTTAAACAGTAATTTTAGGCAAGCAGTATGTGTTTTAGAAATAAAAGTGTTTTTTTCTTTTTTCACAATGTATTTGAAATTACTCATACATTTATAAGACCATTTAAATATTTGTTTACTTAGTTTACTCAGTGAGCTAGTTATAGTAATGCTATTAGCTATTTTTCCATTATTTTGGTATTCAAACTAAGGCACAACACTTAAAAAAAAGAAAGAGAAGATGGAACACAACTGCAACTATTGTGAAGTTTAGAATAGAGGACACATAGTACAGAGATTTTATTTTTAATTATTGATTTATATAAAAAGTGATTTTAAATAAGATCAATATATATATATATTTTTCTTCCCTGAGAAATTTCTGTTGTAGAGTGTGTGTGCTCACTGGAGAGACAGAGAGACAGAAAGTGAGAAATCACCACCTCCCCTGCCCCCATCCATACAGGGAATACAGGGAATGGCCACGTCCCAATCCCTTCTCCTCCATTCTTCTCTTGGATCTTGGGCATGCTCACACACACACCCAGTATGGGGTTTAAGCCCCTGGGTGCACGACTCGAACTGCAGTAGACTATGTGGGAGTTCAGCAACATAACCATTATGCCATCTGCTGGTCCCAAATATACTATTTTTAAAAAACTGTAAGTTATCAAAATTAAATTAAAAGGAAATACTTAAATGATATCAGATAAATCAATAACATAAAGTTGGTCTTTAACACAAACCAAAGTCAGGCAGTTTGTAGATTTAATAATCTTTTAAAGACAGACATCAATTTTAAAAAAAAGTTTTTCTTGAGCATAAAAAAAAGCCATGCAAATATTTTTAATATGGCTTTTATGAACTTAACAACAAAAGTGGAAAAAAGTAAGAAAAAAACAATTAGAGAATAACATTAACATTTCAATACACAATCTGAAATATTAAATAAATTTACCATTGAATGCAACCTTACCTACCAAGTTAATATATTACTGGGTTTATTGCAAGAGAACAACAGTATTTCAGTATTAGGAAAAAATGTCAAAATTAATTTTCTTTTAGCAGATGAATAGTGAAAAATGTGTCTCAAGAGGTATATGAGTATATTTGATAGAATGAATAATTAAATCAAGTTTAAAATTCTCATCAAGCCACAAATATAACAGAAGGAAATTTTCTTAACTTGGTGAAGGTTGTGTACCAAAAACTTTGAACACCACATAAAAAATTTATATTTTTTAAAATTCTAAGAAAAAAAAAATACTAACAAAAACGAAAGTGACCTCTGAATCCCAATTATTTGACATAGAAATGGAAATTCTTGTGGCTAGCCAATTAAATAAGACAGAAAATCAGGAGGATGAGGAAAAATAATTGAAATAAGACAAAAATCATAGTTATTTTCAGACTGATTGCATACAGGAAAACCTAAGATGATATATACATCATTAGAACTAGTAAGAATTCTCAGCAAATTTCTTCTATATACAATCGACAACCGAAAAATATAGTAGTAAAAAAAGACCCTATCCATCCACAATAGCAACACAAGCTAAAATATGTAGAGGGAGAAGGTTATTAAGTTGCACATGCACACAAAAGAGACAGACAAAGATGGAGAGAGACAGAAAGCACCTTCCACATGGTCTTCTCATGCTAAAATCCCCTATCCCCAGTCCTAGCGTATCTCAGGATCTTGGGGACCTATGCCACTAAGCCTGTTTTGTGGCTGACAACAGGTACTAAGCCCTGTATTAGCCATGTGGCTTTCAGCACTGCAATCCAGTACACTATTGACAATGGCATTGAGACTGAGAGAATTACAAAGTTCTTAAAGAGAGAAAAGAAGCTCTGAATATGTAAAAGTGCATGTAAATTTCTTAAATGGAAATTTTGATATAATAAAGAAGTCAATTCTTCCCAAATTTATCTATCAGTGTAATACCAACAAAAATCCCCCAAAAAAATCTCTTGTGAATCTTGTATAAACTGATTATAAACTCTATAAAAATGAGGAAAAAAATAGCCAAGACAATTCTGAGAGAAAAATAAGAACGAATGAAAGAAAATTCCATTTTGCCACATGTCACAATTTATTTTAAGTGTAGTACAGGATCGGAAATACAAAATATACCAGTGGAGAAAAATAGAGCATTAGAAATACACTTAATTAATATGGGATCTTGACAGAAAAAAAAGCATTATAAATCAACAGACTAAATAGAACTATTAAGTAAATGATGTTAGAGTGATAGTGTTTCCATAAAGGATACAAGAATTTAGTTTTGGGGGCCACATGTGGCATAGTGATCAAGGTGCTGGACTCACATGTGGTCAACCATGGTTCGAGTCCTGAACCTAGTGGCTTGAAACTCACACAGGGTGGACTCACATGTGGTCAACCATGGTTTGAGTCATGAACCCAGTGGCTTGAAACTCACACAGGGAATGTATATATGTGTACCCAAAATCCTCAGAGGAGAATGGAGAAAAAGGGATGTAGCATGGTTGTATCCCCTGGAGGGGAGGGGTGCTTTCTCACTTTCAGTCTCTCTGGTGAACGCACATGTTCTATAGCAAAAATCTCTCTCAAAACACAAAAATAAAATGAAAAAGCATTTAGTTCTGATCTTGTGTTATATAAAATATTTCCAGATGAAGAAAATAATTCATTAGGGAAAAATAAAGCTTGTAGTGCCGTGGTAAAATGCAATGCTCTGAAACTGAGCTACAAGAAAAAGTTTCCAGGTTTTTGGCTGGAAACTAGAGACTTCCCTGTGTACTCTGGCAAATGCATGCTCCTGATCCGGGGCTGAATGAGGCTGGGAGTGGATCATGACATCAAGACCTATTGGGCGTGTTCTCTTTCTTTCTCTCTCACTAATGGAGTAAATAAATAAATAAACTTAAATTTCATATATAGAATGTAAGAGAACATGTCAGGTATGATAGAGAAATATTTTAAAAATCTATTATATAAGCAAATCTTATTAAATAAAGATTAATAATTTTTTTTTTACATCAAAACAAGGAACTTCTGCTTGACCGAAGTCACCACAAACAAAGTTAAAATGTAAGTTTGAACTGACTAGGAACTTAAATATGCCGCGTTGTAACACATACATGACTATTTTTTTGAGGGAACGAGATTATTTTGCATTAGGGTATGTGTGCTCTCTGGAGAGACTGAGAGACAGAAAGCAAGAAATCATGCCCTCCCCCCTCCCACCAGGATGGATGGCCACACCACAATCCTTTCTCCTCCACTTTCCTCTGGGGATTCTATTGCATGTGCACCTCTGTGAGTTTCAAGCCACCACTTTCCAGAATCAAACTGCAGCTGGTCATGTGTGAGTCCAGCGCCTTAAACACCATGCCACCTCCTGGCCCCATATGCAAATGACTATAATACATTAGCATTTTTAAAATTCAATAAGAAAAAACACAGGGGCAGTAAATGGTATAGTGGTTACATTGTTGGACTCCCACATGGTGAATAGCAGCTGGAATCTAGGACCCTGTGGCTTGAAACTCACATCTGGCGTGTGTGTGTGTGTGTGTGTGTGTGTGTGTGTGTTTGTGTGTGCATGCCCACGATCCTGGGAGATCTCCTGGGAGGAGAATGGAAGAGAAGAGATCGTGGTATGACCATTCCCCCTGGGAGGTGATTTCTTATTTTTCCTCTCATTGTGTCTATCTCTCCCTGTGAGCCCAGGCACCCTAACACAGAAAGCCCTTTAAAAAAAAAAAAAGAAAAAAAAAAGAAAGAGCACTTACATAGAAAGAAATGATAATATTTAATGATAATCAATATGGTTAAAAATTCAATAGTCAAAGAAATTGAATATGCCAACAATTTCACCAATATGAGAAGTGTCAGTTTAGAAAGAATATAACTTACTTATATTGTCCCAACTTTCTTAAAATTGAATGCTGTCACATGTTGAAAGGAACTTGGGAAAACAAATTGCCATACAGCATTACGGCAGTATAACACAGTACAACGATTTGAGAGAAAATTTGGCAATAGCCAGATGAGTTCATTACGGTTCCTTCAAACCAATTATTCTATTTCATATCTTTTAAATGCTGAAACACTGATGGATACGTATATAAAAAATATTTGTATGAAGGTTTCCTTTTTAGCTTCTTTTGTAATAAGAAAAAAACTAGAAACAATTTTACATGCTCACCAACAAGCAAACAGATAAAATGTGCTATCCATTCTATTGTGAAATACTGTGTACAGATGAAAAGATATTAACCACATTATCATCTACTGCTACAACAGAAGGAAAAACAATAATTAAAAAGGAAATCTGAGTATCATACTTGAAGTTGTTATTTTTATGTTTATAATCAGGAAAGAAAAATAAAATAGTCTCAAGATCGGAGATTATGGTTTTGGGAAATGGTAGAGGATGCAAGGAAGGAAATAAAGGGGAAAAAAAGCAAAACATTTAAGGGAAACAAAAAATAGAAAATTATTTATTGATGTTAGCGCATACGACAATATCTTTAACAGACTGATATACAATGTGTTCATACTGGGAAAATTCATTTTACAAATTGTAATGATAAAGAGTGGTTGAGTGTATAAAAAATACATTTTAGGGACTGGCAGTTAGCATAATGGCTATGTCGCTGGACTCCCACATAGTCGACCGCAGTTCGAGTCCTGGACCTGGTGGCTTAAACTCACGCTGGGCGCATGTGTGTACGTGCCCAAGATCCCGTGAGGAGAATGGAGGAGAAGGGATTGTGGCGTGGCCATCCATCCCCCGCCCCCCGCCCCTGGGGGTGATTTCTCACTTTCTGTCTCTCTGTCTCTCTCTGTCTGTCTGGCGAGCACACGCACCCTATAGCAAGAAAACTCTCAAAACAAAAACAAAAAAAAATTTTTTTTTTAAATGAGGAGAAGAAAGGATTTGAGATGATGGTTTTGAGATAAGTTGAGTTTATAAGTGAAGCAAGACCTTACAGTGAAAGGTATTTAAAGAATATCTACTGTTGTGGTTCTCAATACGTTTTTCTGTCAAACCACCTGCTTACTTACCTTCTCATATGCCACTTGTTTGCAGGGGCCAACAAAGTTTCACACGTTAGAGCATATTGATTTCTGGCATACTGTGTAATTCCAGCCACGGTTACAAAAATACCACTTTTTATAACAACAAAGCTGAGAAAATACTGCCTTCGATATTTTTTCAATGTTTGTTTTTAAGTATTGAAACGGACAGACGGTGGTCCTGCAGTAACACTGGTGAGGTGGATCCGTGTGGGAAGGTTCTGAATTTGCATCCACAGACCTCCCAAAACCTGCGGTGTATATGTGCCTACAATTCAGGGCTGGCTGAAACTGTGGGTAAATTACAGTGTCGAATCTTTTTGAGTATGCTGTCTCTCTCCCTCTCTCTCTCTCTCTCTCTCTCTCTCTCTCTCTCTCTTCCTCTCTTGCTCACAGAAGAAAGAAACTTTTGGAAATGAAAAAGAATTGAAGAGAGAAATCAATTTTCTAGTGTTTGCATTCAGAATGTTTGTTTAATGTAGTTTAAGTCTCACTGTTTTAATAATCAGTTGGTATCTTTTTGTGTTTGTTGAATACTTTGTTGCCAAGACACCTATGTATTGAGTACTTCAACCACAGTGCTAGTGAATGAAGACTAATTGCAACCTGCTGGCAGCAAATAAATTACATGATTGATTATTGTTTTGGAGAACAGAATAAATCATTTCAAACTTTCAAATCTACAAATCCACAGTTATGAAAAAACAGCAGGCATTATATGGCTCCAAGCGAATGGTGAAAGATGAGTGGGGAAACTTCCTTCTATTTTCAGACTCAAAAAATGTGCCTCACTATTGTACCCTATAAAAAGGAAAGAAAATCAATTTGCTTTGATGGCATGTAATGACTTTAATTTGCCACATAAAGCACTAACTTCTCCTGGATTTGGTTAGTGGCGCAGTGGTAAAATGTTATGCTCTGGAAGACTGACCTGTGTGGGAAGGTTGCGGTTTGCTTCTGGAGATATTCTCAAGTGTGATGGTCTCACACATGTCTGTGATCCAGGCCAGGCTCAGGCTGGGGGTGGATTGTG
This sequence comes from Tupaia belangeri chinensis, assembly GCF_000334495.1. Classification (NCBI taxonomy): domain Eukaryota; kingdom Metazoa; phylum Chordata; class Mammalia; order Scandentia; family Tupaiidae; genus Tupaia; species Tupaia belangeri. The sequence goes on along the minus strand of NW_006159775.1, from coordinate 6,188,708 downwards.
GCATCAATAACCCACTGGGGATGCTGTCTCTCTGTGTCTCTTTCTTGCTCTCTGCCTCTTTCACTCATGAGGAAAGTAAATGAAAGTTAAAAAAAAAAAGTTCCTTTTTGAAGATTAGTTAGTGTGAATGCAATACACCCTCTTCTGCTTAGGGTTCTTTATTTCAGACAAGTTAGAAGTCAGAACTTGTGGGTGTAATATTTTTATATGTGACCCTAATATTTTTTTAAATTAGACAATAATCTGAAAAATAAATGCATTTCAGTTGCTTAATAGTGTCTTGATATGATTTTTTTTGTCTTTGTTTTTATTTTCTAAAACACAACCATATTTTTGCTCCTCGACAGTCATGTGAATAATTTTTCTACTTTGAGGCATTTTATTCTTTACAAAATTTTTAGTGGGTATTTCTAATTGTCATAATGGGAAATAGTTCTTTCTTTAGTCAGTTCATTTAAGACTAGAAGCCAAGTTACAGGAAATTCCAATGTCTCTGTATGAACTTAATTTTCTGTATGTAGGGTCTATACTGTATGTTTAGATGATCTGTAGAGGCTAGTTTATAGAATTCATTAGGATTGAATTTATACAGGCACTTATTAGAAGCATATTTATTTATGATAAACAAAATAATTTCATGTGCATAGGTTATACCAATTCATTCAGGAAATATTGGGAATTTATAATATTGTCATATTTGGTATGTTTTGCCACATTAAAACATGTAATGAAAGATGTAATTTCTGGCCATATGACCTAAGAAAATTTTTTTGAAAATGCAGTTTATCATTAAAAAGGGGGAAAATAGGGACCAGTAGATGGCATAATGGTTCATCTCTGGACTCCCATGTATTCAACTGTGGTTCAAGTCTCAGACCTGGCAGCTTAAAGCTCACGACAAGTGCATATGTGTGCAGGCCCAAACCCCAAGACAATAATGGAGGAGAAGGGATTGCAGCATGACCATGCAACCCGGGGTGGAGGGGGGAGTCTCCCCTCCTGTCTCTCCATCTCTCACTGTCTCTCCAGCAAGTAGATGTACCCTATAGTAAAAATCTCTCTATAAAGAAAGGGGGACAATATATAATTAAAATAAAAGGCGGCATAGTACAAGTAAATACAATAAGAATTTAGTGAGGAACAGAATTACAGAAACCATCATGGAGAATTACATTTTAAGCCTGTTTTTGTAATAAGGGTAACTTAGTCAAGAGGAGGTACTGGAAGCCCAAAATGTGAAAATGGTATGAACCAACGTTAATCCATCTTCCCTTGAAGTCTTGAATAATCACAGTACTTAAAAACTGAAATTCAAGCTAAAGAGTTTACAAAACAAAATAAAACAAAAAACAACATACATGCTCATGCAGAGAAAAAAGTTATAGAAGGGTTAAGTTAGATGGGGAAAAAGGGTATGTGAGTTTGTACGTATGTTTGTTTGTTGGGAGATGATTATGAAAAATGCTAAAAACTTGTTATCATGGTTTAATGTAGATTATGTGTGGGAAGTTTGACTGGAGAAAGGGGAAGTGGAGGCAGCAATGTTTAAATATCTAAAAAGTGCTATTACAACAGAAAAAGAGAAGGGGGACTTTGACAATTTCCAAGCCAATTGTTTTAAAGAAAAAAATGAATACTGATTAAATAAAAAAAAAAAAACAGGTATAGATTTAGGAGTTCATCTAATTGTAAGCTATAGTCTAGGTTATTTAATGAAGGTTGAATTAATATAACTCCATCAATAGAAATGTGATCCTTGGCGAATTAGTCTGGGAGTGGTTTAAAAGATAAATCCAAGGGGGAAATTTTTTCATCTAAGAAAAACATTAGAGGAACCAGCACTTAGCGCAATGACTATGTCGCTGAACTCCCATGTAGTCGACGGCGGTTCGAGTCCCAGACTCGGTGGCTTAAACTCACACTGGGCACATGTTACCCAAAATCCCGAGAGAAGAATGGAGGAGAAGGGATTGTGGTGTGGCCATCCCCCTAGGGGATGATTTCTCACTTTCTATTTCTCTGTCTCTCTCTGTCTTTCTGGCGAGTGCACGCGCCATATAGCAAAAACCTCTCCAGGAAAAAAAAAAAAAGAAAAAAGAAAAACATTAGATAGTAATCCAGATACAAAGCAAATACACGTACACACATACACACACACACGCATTACCAGATAATAGCAAAGTTCAAATAAATGCAGGCATTGTCATTTCTTACTTAATCTAGTATATCGGCCTGAACTTCCTGCAAATATTCAAGAATATTTGTCACTCTGTCAACACTGCAAACTGGTGATCAGTTAAGGCCATTAATAAATGCAGCATTTCTCTATTTTACGTTTTTTAACCTACACTTTTTAGTCCTCTGTTTGATTATTCAAGGCTTAAGTTGTTTGGGGGTCATTCAGTCCTGCAGGCAAAAATTCAGTTCCATTATTTTGCTTTCAGTTGTTGAGATTACCTTCTTCAGTAATGATGTTTTCCTGAGTTGTGAAATAGCCCAGATGCTGCAATGATGAACATCATTTAAAAACCTGAATAAACAAACCTATCTGAGGGCTATCAATTTTTCTTTTGGTAGCTCCTGGAAACACCTTTTCATGCATAGCCCTTTGTTAACAATTTCATCATGTTTCTAATTAATGTGTCTCATTGTAGGCCAAGAAGTATACTAAAAATGTTAGTGGTTAGAGAAAGAAAACTAAAGAATTGAGCATCTTTCTCTCTTTTCTAACTGCCAGGAAGAAACTGCTAAGGAGCTCTGCATGTTTCTAATTCTGGGCACTGTTTTCTCTTTTATCTCCCTCCTTAATACCCAGCTCAATGCCTGGCATTCAACAATATCGTTTGTTATTAGTCTGTTCCTTTGACTCATGAATCTTTACCTATTTTTTTTTAAATGTTACCAGAGCGGGGCACATGTGCTTGCCAGAGGGTAAGAAAAAGACAGAAAGCACTATCCAGTGGGGTGTTGTCATGCCACAATCCTTTTCTTCTATTTCTCCTTCCAATCAGAATTTGGTACACGAGCACACACACCTGGCATGTTGTCCAAGATGCCAGAGCCAGGATTTGAACTGAGGTTTGCCATGTAAGATCCACCTCCGATATACAGTGTTTAACCACTGTACTACGGTGGCTTGTGAATCTTCTTGAACATTAAAAGTCCTCCCTGAAAACTAGCTCCTCTCTGCTTCATGCCTTGGGTCCTTGTATTAACCATGTTTTCGGTTTCTATATACTTGACACTTTGTCCTCTGCCCTTCACGTATATACTCCCTTGTTCTGGACAACCTGATAGTGTACCTGAATCATCTTCCCATGGTTCTTGCTTTCTTAGTCACCCACGTCCTTCAGTTCCTCTTCCAGGTTGAGGGGGACATGTTTTTCAAATGCAAATCAAACAATCCAGAGTTTACACCAGTAATCACATTCTTCTTAAGGTTTTCCTATTCCAGGCAGCTATCCACCTGCCCTGATCACCCCAGGGCCAGATCCCAGACAACTAGGGACAGTTACTATGCCCCACAGTCCTGACATTATTCTACCTAGCCAGTTCTAAGCCTTTAGCCCTGCCTTGCCCATCCCTTCCCTTGGAAAGCACAATGAAGGCTCTTGCCTACAATTTTCCCCTCTCCTTCTGCATTTGACCAACCTAGGTGCTGCTGTATGTGACCCCACCACGGCTGGAGTGCCTCCCTCTTCTTACGTTTTCAGTGGTAATCATCTAATGATCTTTTGACCTTAATATATTTCAATTTTCTATCAATACATTATGGTTTTAAATTTTCCTTTTCTTTTCAACTTTTTAACTTTACTTCTTTGTCTCCCTAGTTTCATGAAAGCCCTCCATAGCAGTATATGTTTATGTCTGTATCTTGGCACTTGACAAAGTTTCTTAATTTCCTCTGTGTTCATGGATTTGACATGTTGGTGAGTGGCCCACTCAATGCTGATGTCCTCATCGTCAGTTCTCATATCCAACTGGCCATTGAATATACACCTTGGATGCTCTGTAGGCAATTCAGTTGATATGTCCTTGGAGAAACTCAAAATATCACTTGAACTCCTCCATGAGAAATTTCTATTTCAGATCATGATTCTTCCACAGCAGCCATGATTGTGAGAGCCATCTGAGTATGTTTATTGGGCAAATGTGTCATTGTCCTAGGTCAAGTCCTACCATCTTTTATTTAGTCTATGTACAATGGATTTCCAACTCAGTTCTTTGCCCTATTATCAAATTATTTTTTACACCATCTCTTAATGTTGGTGCTTAAATACATATATGACCCTTAGGATAAAGCCTGAAGTCTCTAACTACATAGACACTTAATTCAATTACTGCTAACCTCTCGAGTTTACCTGTCATTATTCCCTGCCTTTATTTTTTTACACTAGTTTTACTAAATTGTTTGTGACTTTTTACCAAAGTGAAAGAGCTATGTATTTCACACATTGGTGATTTCCTTCCTTTTGCTTACCACTTTCTTCTAAATGTTCCCCTGTACGTATCTTACTCATTATTCTCTCACGGTTTCTCTTTTACTAAGACAGAGCCTTGTCATACTATGATCCTCCTATCTCAGGCTCTCAAGACCCGAGGTCTATAGCCATGTGCCACTGTGCCCAGCTTTCAGCACGGGCCAGCAAGAGAACTCAGACCACCATGGTGGGCTCCTGAATCATTCTTTACAACTCATTCCTCCTGTAGGCAACCCTCCCCTTAATCCCATGGTCTTGTGCTGTTCTTTGGTGATTTTATACAATTGTGTGTCTCTACATTTTTTTCTCTGCAGTCTACACATTGTCTTGAAGATATTTCCAAACCTTTTCATTTGTACAATAAAGGTTTTACTGAAGAACAGGTCTTAACTTTTCATTCCTAGTGCCTATCACAAAGTCCAGAATTATGTGACTATATACTAAATATTTCTACAAGTGAACTACAATCAGCTAATTAAATATGCCTGATATGGGAAGGCAAACTATACCCCTTAATTTCCAAGAAACCTGGCACAAAAATGATTAATAAACATAAGGAGATATGGCAGAAAAGTTCCAGTGAATGATTCACTCTGAATGGCCTATCACATTCACAAAAGCAGAATTTTTGTAAACAAACCTGCAATTGGGATATGATCTATTGACAAGGTAAAATATTGATGAAGACTATTGCAGCGTAAAATAGTTTCCAGGTTTCCTTCTCTATTTATGCTCACTTTATCAATTTCACTTACTCAGCACCTTTTAAAAACAAGGTCCTTGCAGCTGTCTCTTCACGTTTTGTCTTTAGACATGGATTGTCTTCATGATTGGCTTAGAAACTAATGATATATCTGATAAATGGCTATTGCATTGAAAATGAATCATAAATCCCACATTTATCTCCTCCAACTTGTCTAGTTTTTACTTGTTAGAAGCCGACATTTTACTTCCTGTCCAAGCAATCAAGTTTTAAACCTATCTCCAGATTCAGAGATGTTAATATGAGCAATTGTATTAGACATCAGTTAATTAAATAATTCATGTGAGTCCTCCAATATTATTAAGAGCTATTCAAAAACTTCAGAGAACATGAGCTATGAAAAAAACTATGCGTGAATTACAACTTTTTAATATTGCCCTAAAATAAACTCATACTGAAGGCCTGAGGGTGATGCAGTAGTAAAACAAGATACTTCATGAGTATCAACATGGGAGATTTCCATGTTCAGGTGCTAAGACCTTCTTGAGTATGCCAGGTATATGAGTGCCCATCATCTGGGTAAAGCTAGGGGTTCGTTGAGGCACCAAAACCTGCTAGGAGTGCTGTCTCCATCTTACTTTCTCATGAATTAAATAAACTAATAAAATTCCATTTTTCTACAAACATAGTGAAGTCCTCTGTTGTAGCACCAGTTAGATATAAAACTAAAATTGGGATTTATGTCCTGATTCAGCCATTATTAAAAGTTTGAGAGCCAATCCACTAGCTTAGGGGTTAAGGAAGCTGGATCCCATAGGCTCAGCCATAGCTGGAATCTCTACTCCAACAGCTTGAAAAAAAAAATAATAATAATACTCTGCACCTGTATGTGAATGTCCAAAATCCCAATAGGATGGAGAAATGGAGAAGGAATTGCAGTATGACCACACCCTGGGAACAAGGGTGCTTTCTCCCTCTCTTTCTCTATCACTGGCAAGTGTCCTTTGGGAATTGAAAAAGAAAAAAAGAATTGGAAACAAACATATGAATTACTAAAAGGAATGGTTATTTTCGCCTTTATCCTCAAGGCAATATATTTTTGGTAGAAATTTTAGAAAAATAAACAGAGGAAGGACCGGCAGTAAGTGTAATGGCTATGTCGCTGAACTCTCATGTAGTCAACCGTGGTTCTAGTCCTGGACCCGAGTGGCTTAAACTCACACTGGCATGTGTGTGTGCCCAAGATCCCAAGAGGAGAATGAAGGAGAAGGGATTGTGACGTGGCCATCCCCCCTGGGGGGGGTGTGATTTCTCACTTTCTGTCTCTCTGTCTCTCTCTGTCTCTCTGGTGAGCACATGTGCCCTATAGCAAAAACCTCTCCAAAAAAAAGAAAAAAGAGGCAGAGGAGATTTAGTCATAATAGCTTCTTAATACTATGCAGAAAAGAAAAAAATAATGAAAAAATGCACAATATTGTTCCCATTTTCTATTGACTTTGAAAAGGGGAGAGATGGGAGAATATCATACATGCACAAGCAAACACGTTTTCCTCTTTGTTCTTATTTGTGCTGCACAGTCTATTTGTAAATCAATTTTTTGTATGTACATTAGTGTTGATAAGTTTCTTTTCTGTTTTTATATGGCTTTTATTATGAGAAGAACATTAACAGATCTACCCTTTCAACAAATTGTGAACGTTCAATACAGTATTGGTAACTATGGGCACAGTGCTGCACAGTGGATCTCATCTTTCATGGCTGAAACTCTATGCTCAGGGAACATCAACTCCCATTTTCCCCTCACTCAATACCTTGGCAAACACCATTTTATTTTCTTTGACTACGTTAGATATCTCATAAATGGAATTATGTAGTGTTTGTCCATCTGTGACTGACTGATTCCATTTAGCATGGTGTCTTTCAGATTTGTCCATACTTTCACATACGGCACAATTCCCTTCTTTTTTAGGTTGCATAATATTCTACTGTGTCTATATAGCACATTCTCTTTATCTATTTATCTATGCATGGGCAATTAGATTGTTTCTAAATCTTGGTTATTGTGAGTTATGCTTCAATAAACATGGAAATGTGAACATCTATATCAGATTCTGACTTCACAATATTATATTCATATATATATATATGAATATGTATATATGGGATTGCTGGATCATATGCATGTTAAATATGTTTTCAATTTTTGGATAAGCCTCCATACTGTTTTCCATAGCAGCTGCATCATTTTACATTCCCATCAAGTGTACAAGGATTCCAATTTATCTGTAGCCTCACTAACAGTTACTACCACTTTATACACACACACACACACACACACACACACACATATATATATGTAATACTCATGCAGTACAAATCCTAGATCTGCCTGCTTGAGAAACACAGCAGGCACATATGTGTGCATGCCCAAGGCCCTAAAAGGTGAAAAGGAGAAGAAAAGATTGCAATGTCACTGTCCCATGTGGTGGTGGTGGGGGGGGCAGGGGGCACTTTTTTGTTTTCTCTGTTTTCTGTTTCTTTTCATGAGCATATATGCCCTGCAGCAAATTTTAAAAAATCAAAATAAAAGTAAATGATTCGCAAATTTTTCTCCCATTATATGCCTCTTTACTCTGTTGATTCTTTTCTTTTGCCATACAGCGTTTTTAGTTTTATGTCATCTCAATTTTCTCTTTCTGCTTCTGTTGCTTGTGCTTTGGGTGTCATATGCAACAATTCATTACCAAAATCGATGTCATGAAATTTTCCTCAGGGAGGTGTACATTTTTACGTCTTAAATTTAAGTCTTTTTTTTTTCTTTCTTAAGGCATTTATTACAATGTTCTCTGCAAAGGCTTCACGTTAGCTTAAAATTCAGTTCAGTCTTCCCATTTCTCTACTGAGGTCTCCACCTCAGTTATCAAATAAAAACCCTTTCTCCAGCATCCGTGTGACCGGCATCCATGCAACCAGCATCCATGCGGTGAGCCCCGTGATCCGCCTCTCTGTTCCTCAGATGCACCAACTAGATGTTAATACTGCTCTGCTCCAAGGTTAAAGCTTCTAACTCAAGCTTATTGGGAAAGGAATGAAAATTCTGCTAAGTGCACTTTAAGAAGAGGTTCTTTTTACATATGTAAAGAAACCAATGAGTCCTCTATTTTACAGTTAAGCACATGATTTGGAGTGAAGAATTCAGATGTAGCTCTGCTGGTGCTAGCTGTTAATACTCCTCTTGTTCTTCCTGTGGGTCCTCTTCATCAGGTATCATCTGTGAGTCTGTGGCATAGCGAATGTCTACAATCTTCCGCAATACAGGGTCATGTCCCCAGTTGTCCTTCTGGCAAATCAATTCAATTCTCCTTAGCTTTTCAAAGTAGGAATCTCTCTCTTTCTCCAAGTCTTTGATAGGAAGTTCCAATATATTGACCTGCTGCATCAATTTAGTTGCTTCATTATCTTTGTTGCCTACACCAGGATATTTTTGCATCACCCTGGGCCAACCTTAGGAGTTGTAATAGTTTTCCGTGTTGAAATGGGCCTCTGTATGTAGGGTCTGCAGTGCTAGGGCTGAGAGGTTTCTCCAGAGCTGCAGCAACAGGGGAGTCACTGAAATTTCTTAACCTTGCCTGGAGGCTACAGGGTCATAGTCTTTTCCATCATAGCTTGCATCAAAAAACTTCTTGAACCACTGAACAAATTTGAAATTGTCCTGAAACTTTACTAATTTATCCACAGGAGTTATGTTGTCAGCACCCATCATCTTAAAATCTGCCTGTAGTATTTTGAAGTTCTAGATGTATTTGTGTTCTAGCTGTACTTAGAGCTTCACTTTCTTCTAGACAATGGAGCCAAAGAGCAGCATGTCCATAAACTGATCATAAGCTGCCCCTGAGCACAAATATTTGGTCTTTATCAGATTCAACTACAGAGATTCATTGATCCATGCCAACATGTCATGTTAACTTAGGTTATCATTGGTGACTGAGGTCGAGTACAAGTTCACTGCCATCTTCAGCTCTTGGTGGAACAGCGTCCACTGCACTCACCCAGCTCTGGTTTTGTCTTCCTCTCATTCCACATTTAAATCCCTCTTATCCTTTTTGAGTTGTTTTTGTCTATGGTATAAGATAAAGGTCCAACTATATTCTCTTCACATTAGATCTCCATTTTTCAACACTGTTATAGAGCCTTTCCTTTCTCCATTGTGTGTTCATGGAACCCCTGTTGAAGATCAGTTGACTGTATGTTCACATAAATTTACTTCTGGGCACTGTAGTCTGTTCTGTTGGTTTATACGTCAATAATAATTCAATGTGCACAAACCAATTTATGTGATATATCATATTTACAGAATAAAAGATAAAAATCACATGGTCATCCTAAGAGACACGTAAAAAGAACTTGATGAAATTCAACAATATTTCATAAGGAAAAACTCAATAAACCAGGTATAAAAGAAATTTACTTCAACATAAATAAAGGCCATATACAGAAGAAACTCACAACTAACATCACACTTAAAGGTAAAAGCAGAAAACATGTTTTCTTACAGAAACAGAAAAATAAATCCTAAATTTATTTTTTAAAAAGCACACAGAGAGTCCTGAATAACCAAAGCAATCTTGAACGAAAAGAACAAAGCTGGAAGCATTATACTTATTGATTTCAAAACATATTACAAAGCTACAACAATAAAAGTGGCATGGCAAGGGACCAGCAGATGGCATAATGATTACTTTACTGGACTCCCATGTAGTCAACTGCAGTTCAGTTCCTAGACCTGGCCACTTAAAACTCAAGCTAGGACATGTGCATGTGTGCCCAAAAATCCCAAGAGGAAATTGGAAGAGAAGCAATTGTGATGTGACCATTCCCTCTGCAGAGAGGTGCTTTCTTGTTTTCTGTCTCTCTCTGGTGAGTGCATGTGCCCTGTAACAAAAATTTCTCTAAAAAAAATGGCATGGCATTTTTTTTGTTGATATTCTAATTATGATAAAATACACATAACAGAAAATTTACCACGTTAACCATTTTTAATGTACAGATCAGAGGCTTAAGTACATTCACATTTGGCTACCATCACCACCATCCATCTACAACATTCTTTTCATCTTGTAAAACTTAATAATAAATAATAATTTCCCATTCCTTTTTCCTCCTATACTCTAGAAATCATCATTCTCTTTTTCATCTGAATGAATTTGAAGTTTTACATACCTTATATAAATGAAATTATAAAATTTGTCCTTTTTTATAACTGGTTCATTTCACTTAACAAAATGTTCTTTTTTTTTTTTTTGGAGAGAAAGACATAGAGACAGAAAGCGAGAAATCACCCCCCAGAGGGGATGGTCACGCCACAATCCCTTCTCCTCCATTCTCCTCTCAGGATCTTGGTCACGCACGCACACGTGCCTGGCGTGAGTTCTAAGCCACCATGTCCAGGACACAAACCGCAGTCGACTACGTGGGAGTCCAGTGACATAGCCATTACGCTAACTGCTGGTTCCCAAGCAAAATGTTCTTAAGGTTTATCCGTATTTTAGCAGATGTTAAAACTTTCCCTTATAAGGAATAATACCCTATAATATGTTTACACCACATTTTGTTTATTCTATTCATCTATTGCAAACCACACTTCTATAAAAACATATGTATGCATGATTATAAGTTCCCCACATATAAAGAGACTTACATGTTATTAGATTAGAAGCAATACTTTAGTAAAATCACTTCATTACAAAAATAATTAGATGACAGGTTAGGTTATCTTTTCTCTTATTAACTTTGGGATATAAAATTAAAGAAATACTAGAACTATGGGGCCAGCAGTTAGCGTAATGGCTATGTCACTGTACTCCCATGTAGTCGACCGTGGTTTGAACCCTGGGACCGGTGGCTTAAACTCACGCCGGGTGCATGGGCATGCATGCCCAAGATCCTGAGAGGAGAAAGGAGGAGAAGTGATTGTAGGTGATTTCTCACTTTCTGCCTGTTTCTCTCTCTCTCTTCCTGGCAAGTGCACGTGCCCTATAGCAAAAAACCTCTCCAAAAAAAAAAAAAAAAGAAAATACCAGAAGTAGTGGAAACTGGAATTATCAGTGGAGTAAAAGAATATACTGGGTAAATACTTAAGAAATGAACATCTTGACAGGTGGAGAAACAAAGACAAAAATCTTTGGAGTGCATCAAAAAACAACATTAGATCCAGTGTACACAGAACACAGGGAGCCTTTAAAGGAAAAAGAGTAAGAGCTGGGTCAACAAGATGATTCTGGGTCACATTTTAAATTTTATTATACATAGTAAGTTGTTTCAGAGTTTTAAGAAGAGGAATAATTTAATTAGGTTTATAGCTTCTTATGCCTACTATACGGAGAACACACTGGAAGAGGATAGTGGGACAAAAGTAGAAGAGGAAGACAAATATAGTAAAAATGAAGGCATAGGATTTTAATAAATTGACAATAATGCAGTTGTTGAGAGTGAAAGGATTTAAAATATAGAATTTAAAAAATATATCTGACAGTTCTTCAGTAAAGCTTAATGTCCTAGCTTTTGCATGAATGCTATTATATTTACAGAGAGCTCAGATAGTGAGTAATTGTATACACACATAAGGATTCAGAGTAAAGCTCAAGCTACAGAAATAAATCTGAGAGTTATTGGTATTCTCATTTCTTAAGAAATAAAACCGGGAATTATGAAGAAAATAAATGAAGGTAAGAGATAAAATTCACCCAAGTTCTGATTTGTAGCTTTCTTCAATATTTAGAAGTAGGGTAATAGGAAGAATATCCAGTAAAAGAGGAGAAGTGGCCAGCAAGCAAGAAAGAAAAATAGAAGAATTGAATTCTAAAGATTCAATGAAGAAAAGTTTCCATGATAAGGGGAGTGAGTCAATATATTAAATGATACTGAATTTTGGAAGATGATTGAGGATAATAGTGAATTAAGAAACATAAAGATTACTGGATTCCTTGAAAAAATTAATTTTGGTTAAGACCAACAAGGATAAACTCTACCTAAAGTGAGTTCAAGAAAAAATGGAAATTGAAGAATTGAGAACAATTTTTTAGTAAGTTTGCTAGAAAGTGCTAAAAGAGCTGAATGACTACTGTTACAACAATTCTAGTCCATTACTTAATGTATTTAAGGACTATATTGTAGAGTGCATTTATGTCCAAATGTAATTAATCTGAAAGAGAAAACATGCATGAGAAATAAGACATAATTGTGATATCCAAGTCTGCGAATAGAAAAAGAGAATCCGATATAAAAGTGGAGATGATAACCTTAAGTAGGAACAGAAGCATTCTGTCCCTGTAACAGATGGTATGATTAAAGGATATACTGTTAAAATTTTGGTGGAAAAATATATAAGTTCTATTTTTATTATTTCTTTTTTCATTTGTTCTGCAAAATAAGAATAAATTTCATCACCTGAGGTTGGATAGCTAACAGGTTACAGAGATTTGGGGAGTGCATTAATAAGGAAACTATATTTCCCTTATTAGTCATCATGCATGACTGAGGGCCCTGCTAGAGGTTGATGATTAAAACTCTAAGGTGGGGCAACTCGACACACAGCATACCTTACTCTACTGTGTATCACAGTATAACAACTCTAAGATATCAGTACAAAAAAGGGAATGTGATGCACAAGAGAATTACGAGACAACAACAATGTATTTGACTTGCTAAGTTTAATTTTCAAGTATTTTTGTATTTCCTATTTCCCCACAATTTCAACTCTCTATGCTGATTAGCCAGAGTGACTGATGTCTCTCTCTCCCATATACATATACCCCCACACACTCAAATATATACAAAACACAAATGCACATATTTTCTGAGATAAATTTTACATAATTGAATCTAAAATTCCTGAAGAGTAATAGCAAAAAATGAGTGAGTTTTGGAACTCATTTTAAATGAAAATGAATGCACGTTTTAAAAGTGTGTCCTCCCTTTGTTGTTGTTGTTGTTCTACCATCACTCAAGTAAACTCCCTGGGACTCCCCCCAAAAGAGTTAAATTTGTAAGCAAATAGTCTTCTTGCATGGGGTTTCTTTGAAATGACTGGTTGCACATAGCCAACTGTTTCTCAGTTTCACTCTAGAGTTCCCTAAAACCCTTGAGTAGACACCATCTGGTCCTGGTGATTAATCTATATTTGCTTTGTCAATTTGGTGAAGACATTGGAGTATTGACCACTGTTTGATCTAGTATATCCGACCTACTCATTTCCTTGAACAATTTGGATTTGAGAATCTCCCTAATATCTTCTTAATTAAAATCTAAGGCAAAGAATTATTTAGTCTATCAGACATCACATTTTTATCCGTATCTCATTTACCACAAAGTCAGCAGAAAATCCCAACAGTGACCTCCCACCCCAAGCTGAATTTCTGCATTAGCTAACAATGAAACACATTTTATTGCTTATCAGTTGTTCCCTAGGTATCCTTTGCTCAACTTATTGGTAGCTTACATGAGAGAACTCTTTCCTGGGTCCACCTTTGCATCTCTAACATATTTGCCAGACAGCCTGATTTTTTACAATACCTGGTATATTTGATAATAGGCACAAATTTTTGGATTCATAATAAAGCATATATTCAAGAAGAAAAATAGAGAGGCAAGATAATTATGGCACACTGAAATGGATGATTATCATTGATGATAATGTGTATAGTATCTTCAACTGGAGTAGTGTGAAGTGTATTCATGTTGGGGAAATTCACTGTACAAGTTGTAGTCATTTTAAATGAAAATGAATGCACGTTTTAAAAGTGTGTCCTCCCTTTGTTGTTGTTGTTGTTCTACCATCACTCAAGTAAACTCCCTGGGACTCCCCCCAAAAGAGTTAAATTTGTAAGCAAATAGTCTTCTTGCATGGGGTTTCTTTGAAATGACTGGTTGCACATAGCCAACTGTTTCTCAGTTTCACTCTAGAGTTCCCTAAAACCCTTGAGTAGACACCATCTGGTCCTGGTGATTAATCTATATTTGCTTTGTCAATTTGGTGAAGACATTGGAGTATTGACCACTGTTTGATCTAGTATATCCGACCTACTCATTTCCTTGAACAATTTGGATTTGAGAATCTCCCTAATATCTTCTTAATTAAAATCTAAGGCAAAGAATTATTTAGTCTATCAGACATCACATTTTTATCCGTATCTCATTTACCACAAAGTCAGCAGAAAATCCCAACAGTGACCTCCCACCCCAAGCTGAATTTCTGCATTAGCTAACAATGAAACACATTTTATTGCTTATCAGTTGTTCCCTAGGTATCCTTTGCTCAACTTATTGGTAGCTTACATGAGAGAACTCTTTCCTGGGTCCACCTTTGCATCTCTAACATATTTGCCAGACAGCCTGATTTTTTACAATACCTGGTATATTTGATAATAGGCACAAATTTTTGGATTCATAATAAAGCATATATTCAAGAAGAAAAATAGAGAGGCAAGATAATTATGGCACACTGAAATGGATGATTATCATTGATGATAATGTGTATAGTATCTTCAACTGGAGTAGTGTGAAGTGTATTCATGTTGGGGAAATTCACTGTACAAGTTGTAGTGATGTATAGTGATTGAATGTATTAAATAAAATAATAATCTCCAAGAATTTTGTACATATTGATTCTGAAAATAAATTTCTGCTTTTTTTCTGCATGTGGATTTTTTAAAATTCCTTTCCCAGTCTCATGTTGAATTAAGATTTTATAATAACTACTACTTAAGAGATTAAAAACTGTTACTATTAAGTTTTTAAAATTCTTTTCTCTAAGCATTTTAAATTCCTGACATTGTCGATTATTTTGCTTAGACTCATACTCCATAGTATAGGGAAAATTTGGATACCCTTGTATAATGTTATAATACTGAACTGAAGAAATTTATATAGAAAGGATCTCATATTTTCTGAAATTTCATTGACAAATGAATGTCTAAAATATTAAATTAAAAGTGACCACATATCTCTATAAATTTGTAGTAATAGGACTTATAATGTTGTAGAGTGTGCCACCGAATGAACGACCGCCAAAGCTGAGGGGAATGGGTTTTCCATGCAAGCAGTTACATTACTAAACCAAAGGGTTTTGGCCTAGTTAGCCAAGACAGTAGCAGGTCCAGGATGTTGTCCCGGATACGGTTTTCTGTATGGCTAGCACAAGCTATTTTCCCATGGAAAGAGCAAGCAGGTTTACAGAAGCAGACAGTCATGTTAGGGTAAGGGAACAAAATGGACAAACAGTTGTTCATGTGCAAGATCTAACATGCGGCCTTCCACAGTAACAGTATATTATTATCTATTGCTGAAAAGCTCAAAACACAACAGCTTTATCTCTTTAACGCTTATGTCAAGAGCTGTGAGCTGGGGACAAGTGGGGGAAAATGGTCTGGTCAGGCTGACCACTTCGTGATTGTTACTTTCTTCTGCTATCTTTATTCTGGTCACAAACATGCCGATATTTCCACAAGACTTCACAAACATTTCCGTACAACTGTAACCCCCTAAAGCTTTTCACCTGTGCAAAATCCCCAAATCATTTTACTTTCAGCATTAGTGAAACATTTCTAAATATGGCAAAAATAAAACTTTAGTAATTGAGCAATTTCAATTCAGCATTCATCTGTTTAGAATTTATTGCGTGCAGTGAGTCAACAGCCAAATCTAATAAGCAAATGAAATTGGAAGACATTAATGAACACAAAGGAAGTATTAGCAGTACAGAAAGTAGTGAAAAGTAAAATTTACCACAGTATTCATTTCAGCCAGGTAAATAACTGCTTATCATACTCTCCCTAAGGGATCAATTAGAAATGAGTCTCAGGTGATGAAATGAGTTTTCAACAATGGAGACAGACTCATTTTATCATTACTCCTATTTTATTTTCATATATTCAACATTAATTAGCATAATAGTATTTTTCAATATTATATATAATGAGGAAAGTACCAAAAACCAAATACAAAACAACACACATACAAAATAATTATACATACGTATACATAGATACCAACACACATGTGTACATTGTGACTTTTCATGGCAGAACCACAGTCTAATGTCCACCTTGGATCTGTTATAGACATGCTAGGTAGCTTTAGGTAAATTATTTTAATGCATGAATTTAAAAAATTTTTTTAAAGAATTATTTTATTTAACTTTATTTTTTTCTTATTATTTTCCAGTTTGATCAGAGGAAGACAGAGAGAAAGTGAGAGGGAAAGTGAGAAAGCAAGCCACCAGATCCAGGACTTCAACTGTGGTCAGCCATATGGGAGTCCTGCACCTTTACCCACCACACCACTTGCCAGCCCAGAATATTGTAATGCAGTTAAGATAACTTACCTGAGATCAATGTCACTGATCCAGTCACTAAACTGCATTTATATATGGAGAAAGTTCTATGAAATGGATAACAACTAATTTGTGTCTCCACAGTATCTAGTTAATGCCATTTGGCTACCTATGAGAGTAGTTAAGGCCATCTTTTTTCCTGCAGTCTTGATAGAAAACTCCATCTCATTGCACCATTTTGATTCTTCCTAGTAGTCTGCTTTTATATTTTTATATTGAAGTCTGTCTACACTTTTGGTTTTGTTCAATCATTACTTACTATACAAATTCTTCTGTGCATCTTCATTACAGTTTTTTCTGTCACCTCCCTATTATCATCCTTCTCAATGACATCTACATTTATAGAGGTAATTTTTTATAACTCACTAAACAATTATAAGTATTTCACTTCATTGCCAAAGTCACCCCTTTACCATCTAATTCTCTGTGATTATTTATCTCATTTGTCACCTACTTTTCTGCAAGTAGTAAACATGCTTCACACTTCCTCTGGAGTATAATATTTCGCATTAGTATATCCCTTTCTTAGATTGAGACCATTTTGACCAAGTAAGATTTTCCTTGCAATCTTTAGTGTCCTATAAACAGCTGTTTTAGTAGACCCGTAAATAGTACATGAGACTAATTTCTTTCTCCAACCTGTTTTCTTTAGGAAAAACATTGCTCTTTCATCAAAGATTGGATATTAGACATATATGTGTTTATCTTAATAACCAGCAAGGCTTTGACCTTGATACATAGTCAATAAACTTGTGAAGTGCAGCTAAGGAAATATTGAACATTATAGAAGCAATTTTAATTTCCAATGAAAAAATCCAAATGTTTATTCCTTCCCGTATACCAATGAAGTGACAGGAGTAAGTTCATTTTAAAAGATTAATAAATAACAGCCCTGGAAAAATAAGAGTTTATTAAGCTGATTAGAAATTTGGGGACATTTTAGGAAAAAAAAAAAGTAGTCTTAGAATAATGCTAGAAATGGATTAGAGAAACATAATCTAAAAACAGGTGTAGAAGAGAGCTACAACATAAGTATTTTTCCTCTCTCGGGAGCCCTACAGCCACAACTTTAAGTGGCCCTGAGACAACAAAGAAACAAAGAACAGAGACCAGACAATGGCATGGTTGTAAGCTCAGTGCTCAGTGAGGCTGTCTCACATGGGAAGGCTGCTGGTTCATAACCAAAGGTCTCCCTGAGTAGACCAGATATCCATGTGTCCATGACCTAGGGCTGGCTAAAGCTGAGGGTGAATGAGGTCATCAAGACCTTGTTCGGGGTATTGTTTTTCTGTTTCTCTGGCTCTTTTGTTCATGGGAGAAGTGGAAAAATATAAAATACAATAAGGGCAAAGGACAAAAAATATTAAGATATGATTATAATTACAATACATATGTAATTTAATGTGCAGAAGAAAACATATTTTAAATGGAATTAAGAAAACTAAAACTTGGGGCCAGCAATTGGCATAATGGCTGTGTCGCTGGACTCTCATGTAGTCAACCACAGTTTGAGTCCCAGTCCCGGTAGCTTAAACTCACACCGAGTGTGTGTATATGCATACCCAAGATTCTGAAAAGAGAATGGAGGAGAAGGAATTGCGGTGTGGCCATCCTCCCTGGGGTGGTGATTTCTTGCTTTCTGTCTCTCTGTCTCTCTCCGTCTTTCTGGCGAGTGCACACTCCTTATAGCAAAAACTCTCCAAAAAAGAAAAACAAAAAACAAAAAACTAAAACTTAATCTGGATTTGAATCAAAGAAAAGTAAAAACACTTTTAATGTTGATATATAGTTTTATTTTCCTTGCCTTTTTCTTTCTTTTAAATCAATGAGTATGTAGCTGGCTAATACAGTTAGTTTCCTAATACTAATTTTTCACTTCTTTTGTGATAAAATTCAATGACAGCTATGTTGCTTCTAAAAAATCCTATTCTCCAATTTTCAATAATCTCTAGCATTAGAGGTTGAACATATAGTTCAGTCCAGGGCAATGGAGCAGTCAGAAGTATGTTGTTAAGAGAATAGATGTACTGATGTAAACCTTCTTACCCTTTATCCTGCCTTGAATGTGGACATGAAGTCTGGAGCTATCAAAGCTATTTTATACACAAAGAAACAAGTGTGTGCAAAAGAATATAACCCTTGATGAAGTAGAAATTAAGATAAAAATTAGGTTTGGTAATGATATTGCTGTGAGATTGCATGGCTGCCTGTGTAATCTCTCTCTCAAGACTTCTGGTTTTAGGCCCACCTATAGTTTCTCTGGTGGTATGGCAGGGCTGTGTGTGATGATGGAACTACATGGAATGAACAGTTCCCAGCTCTCAGGTCGATCTGAACATGGGTGCCTTTGGTCTTAGTTTAGTAAGAGGATTGGAGAAGAATTCTGGCATAAAAAGGCAATGACAAGGGTATCTCCCTCTCTCTCTCTTACTGTCAAGGAACAAACTTAAAAAAAAAGAAAAAGAAAAATAGAACTACTGATTTGGTAGACTACTCAATTGCTATTTATTGAAATGAATGTTTCTCTAGCTATCTGCTGGATCTATTCATAGTTAGTAACTTCATTATTTTTGAAAAATAAATAAAACACATTCTAGTCCCTCAGTTTCTGAAAGTCTAATTGGAATACAAGATAAACATAATTATGAAGTTCTAACAAAAAAAAAAAAACAGAAAACACATATGCTGGTATAAAATAATATGAAATCAATTAGACATAGCTTACCAACTAAGACTGACTGAATAATTTTTATGTAAATCCACTCTGAATATTTCACTATTCAAATCTCATTACCATGAATTTAATAATAGGATTTCATCAGCAATGACCCCATCCTATCAAGCCCATTTAACTGAAGTCATTGTAACAGTACTTCACCAGTAAATATCCTCAAATGTCAGCTTTTTGTATAGTGAGCCCTAGAAGGAGACTCTATGGTATTGAGATGTTGGTTCCTCTATACTGACAGAGGTACCTAAGTCAACTGGTACCACGATAGCACAGAAAACACCATGTACCTGTGACTCGGGGTCTGCTCTTCTGTTTCTGACAACTGCTGGCACTATCAAAAAAGCTGTCAATTCTCTTAGATGTGTAATTTTATAAGGAACTAATATTTTCACACTGCCTAATGAGATTTTGCTAGCAAATAAGAGCCTAAAACATATGGGGATAACGTTCATTAGATCCAGGGAAACTTATCTTTAGAACTGTCACAGATAAAATTTTGAAGGAATAAAACTGTTTTTTCCAAAATTAATTGCTTTTGTCTACTGTTAAACACATATGTTAGAGCTAAAGACAGAATTTGTGCCAACATCTACAACAGTTTGACAATTCATTAAATAGTATCATGTTTACACTTTTTTAGGAAACTGAAATCTTACTTGCTCTATCCAGGCCTCCTGTTTTATATATTTACCAAATATAATAAATTCTTAAATTCCCATCACTCTTTGTGTGTATGGCATACATTAGGCTCAAAAATATAGTGTTTTTAGGGTATAATGTATGCTTAATGTGTATTTTTGGTCTCTCCATATTGAGAATTGACTCCCCAAAAGAGATTGCATATTAATTTTATTTTTATATAAAACCTGATTGCTAAGCCATACTCAGAAAGAAAGTTCAATATATATTTGTAGTTGGTTATCAAAGCATGGTCATAATATGATAACAATGCTACGAATAATATGACTTCATTTTTAAAAAGTGTTTGCAGGAGGTGTCTTCAAAAGTTAATGGAAAATACATTTAATTTAAAAATTCCTGGATTTCAAAGTTGTTTGCACCAAAAAAAAATTGTACTTCAATTTTATTTTTCCATGAACATTTTAAAATCCCTTTGTATGAACGGCACACGCCATTCACTTTTTGGTTGAGAGTTTACTTTATAATCAATATATTCTAAGTCGTCAAATGGGAAACCTAAGACATTATCTTATGAACTAAACAAATACATTTTCATCATTTGCATACACTCACAGAGCATTCCCAGATGAGAAAAAGCTGAATTGGGAACAGTGTTGCCTTGGGTACTTCAGCAATTCTCACAAAGGAATCTGATTAATAAAAAGACATCATCAAGGCAAAAGAAATAACTTCCTTAAGTGAAGTAGACTATAAGACCATTTTTCTTTCTCCTTTTTTGTCTTTTTTTTCTTTTTCTTTTTCTTTTTTCTTTTATTTTTGGTAAAGATTTGAATGTGCACAGCATAGTCAAATATGCAAACTTTTTATGACTCAAATCATGAAAAATATGCCACGGCTTTCAATACTGACAGGAATAAAAATTTTTTGATCTTTCTCAAAGCTCAACCTGGATTCTTCTTCAGGAGATTTAGCAGTCCTGCAGCTCCATCCTACTGTCTATAAAGGCGAATGGCAATTCTGATATGTAGCACACCTGAAGGTGAGCTATGAGCAACCCTAGATATGATAATTACAGGCATAAGGATAACTTATCCTTGGAATATTCAGTCTTATTATCTATATAAATAAGATCTGCTAGTCCCAGCTGGGTTTAATGTGAGATAAATCTCAAGTATCCTTGTGATCAAATCTCAGCAGGCTAGACTTCAGCCTAATCCTTCCAGCTCGATTTGTGTTTCAATCTCTTGACTC
The DNA here is from genome assembly GCF_000334495.1 of Tupaia belangeri chinensis. Lineage (NCBI taxonomy): Eukaryota > Metazoa > Chordata > Mammalia > Scandentia > Tupaiidae > Tupaia > Tupaia belangeri. The sequence continues at coordinate 6,167,511 of NW_006159775.1, read as the reverse complement.
CTCTCTTCAGATACTATATGATCTTGAATAGATGATTGCACTTCCTGTGTCTTAGCCTTCTTATTCGTAAAAATGCAATATGATTACATAAGACCTTTAGGATAGTATCTCACTCTCTTTCATTTCTCAATAGATAAAGAAAAAGAAATGCTAATTTTCCCCCTCATGTTTACTTAAAATACTGAAATACTGGATGTATTACATGCTGGAGTTACAGATCAGATTTGGTATTGGGCATAACACTGTATCAAAACTCGATATAGCATATGCTTTGTCAATTAAATATTGTGGATGGCAATGTTCATAAAGTTAAAATCCAAAAAAATATCAGCAGTGATACAACACTATATATAGACAGTCATAGTTCTTCCCTATTTATTCCATTCATAATAGGAAAATTGACCTTTATTATTTGAGTATGGATAAAACACCTCCTAATTATGGGACTGTACCTTGTACCTCCAAGTAATGAACAGGGAAATTCACTTAACCTGGTTACATGTCATGTCACTAATCAGTGAAAGCAATCACTTTCTAGCAAACTCAGAACCTACTAACCAAATTGAACATTAGCTGAGCTATAGTTCATTTATTTTCTTTAATGATAATAATGAATTTATTTCTAATTTTTAAAGTTTCATTTTTACAAATAAACTGGAACCTGGTTTACAGCTTAACATTGTTTCTGGAATTTTTTTTTGTTTTTTGTTTGTTTTTAAACCATCCAAACATATTCACAACGCAATAAATCTAACATTGAAGGCATCATTGGCCAAAGTTATGTCAGGAAAATCTGACAAGTATATTAGAAAAATAGAGAAGAGTGAGTAAAAAATATCTCCTGAAAAGATTATGCAGTAAAATAAGGAGCCCAGTAGCCAGCAGCAAGAGCACAGCAGGGAAATATCACTTTAATCCCTTGCTAATTCCCACAGATCTGAGCTCTTTGTGGAAATGGAGATAGGAAGCTCACTGGCCTTAGGCCTATCAAAAACATCAAAAGTGAAAAAGGTCACACCAAGTTTGCAGAAGGCTTGATCTTACATTAAAAATATATATATGGGAAAGCCTGATCTTTTCTTGGCTCAATGTAAGATGAGAGATTTTCTGACAAATCACTAGTGTTAAGAAAATACTTTCAAAAGGAAGAATTATATTTTTGAAAGCATGAAAACTAAATGGAAGAAAATAAAATTACTTAGGATACCAAGGAGCATATGTCTGCACGACTAAAATGGTTACTATGTTTAACAATGACATCATTGACTTAAAAATATAAAATAGAGGTAATCTATATTTAAAGAGTAGGTTATGAAAAATACCCTAATAAAATATAACTTTAAAAAAAGTATCATTTAGGATTTTACTTAAAAATACTTTTTAATAAAAATAAATCATTCAAAATAAAATGTTTCAATATAAATTTAAGCCTAAGTCATAAAATAAATTCATGATCATTGAAACAATATATGATTATTGGTAAGAATCAAAGTTCCCCTGGATAATAGTAAGCTTATCAGAGATCTTAATTCTAATTTACTAATTATTATATATGCTTTATTCAAAAATATTATAATTCTGGTTTGATATAAAATGATAGAATCTATACTAAAATTAATTTATGAGTGTCTTCCAATGATCTGAAAGATACCAACATTATTTAGAAAATATGATAAATAATGGAGATAGACCCACCATGATTTTGCTTCTTGTTTCTTTAATTTTTTTGGTCTTACCATTTTATAGGGAAAAAAAATGGTAGCAGCCCATAAAGAACTAAAATAGATAAACACCTACTACTTTGTTTTTTTAATTTTATTTATTTTTTATTTCAAGTTCTTTTATACATTTAACCACGTTATTTAGCTTGCAAAGTGAATATTTCAGCATGTATACATTTCTCTCCAGTCCAGTTGATAATACTATAAAGTTATCTTCAATGGATAATACCTCATTTCTTTGTCCCATTAATGCTTTGCCTTTCTATTTGTCTACTAAATGTCCTTCCACAGACTCTACTCCTTCACCCACCCTCTTCCCACTCTATATCTGGTATTCACAATCATTTACTGTGTTTCTATATCTTTTAGTCATTTAGATTCAGTCCTAGAGTGCAGACACTCAGTATATAAGTGGAGACATACAATATCTCTCCTTCATAACCTGGCTTGCTTCACTCAGCAGTAAATCTTCCATATTCATCTACTTTCTGTCAAAAGCCAGGATCTTATTGTTTTTTATGGCTGAGTAGTATTCCATAGAGTATATGTGCCACAGTTTTTCAATCCATTCATATGTTCATGGGCATCTGGGTTGGTTCCATGTCTTAGCAATTGTGAATAATGCCGTAATAAACATTGATGTACAAGCAGTTTTTAAATTAAGAATTCTTCTACTATTCAGGTAGATACCCAGGAGTGGGATTGCTGGATCATATGGTAGTTCTATTTGTAGATATTTGAAGAAACTCCAAATTGTTCTCCACAGTAGCTGGACCAGTTTACATTTCCACCGGCAGTGTAAGAGAGTTCTCGTTTCACCACACCTCTGTCAGCACTTATCATTTTTTGTTTTTTTTTTAATCTTAATCATTCTAACTGGGGTTAGGTGGTATCTCATTGTTGTTTTGATCTGTATTTCCCTTACAATGAGGGATGTTGAACATCTTTTCATATGCCTTTTGACTATTTGCATGTCATCCTTAGAGAGTTTTTTTTTTTTCAACTTATTCTCCCATCATTTAATAGGATTGATCATCTTTTTTCAGAACAGCTGGTTGAGTTCCTTGTGTATTCTGGTTATCAATCTCCTATCTGACACATAGTTTACAAAAAATTTTCCATTCTGAGGGCTGTTGATTCACACTAATTACTGTGTCTTTTGTCATGCAAAAACTTCTTAGTCTGATGTAATCCCACATGCCTATTTTGGGGATTATTGACTGTGCTTTGGGGGTCTTATTTAAGAAGCCTTGGCCTACCCCAGTGTCTCCCAGAGTTTCTTCAGTGTTTTCCAGGATCAGTTTTATAGTTTGAGGTTTTAGGTTTACATCTTTGATCCACCTTGTGCTGATTTTTGTCAATGGTGAGAGGTAGGGGTTCAGATTCATCTTTCTGCAGGTGGATATCCAGTTTTTCCAGCACCATTTGCAGAAGAGGTTTTCCTTTTCCCACTGAATTGACAGATACCCTTTGTCAAAAATCAGTTGACTATATGTTTGAGAGTTTATTTCTGGGGGCTCTATTCTGCTCCCTTGGTCTACCTGTCTGTTTCTGTGCCAGTACTATGCTGTTTTCATTACCACAGTTTTGTAGTATGTTTTTGGGTCTGGGAGTGAGATTCCACCCATTCCACTCTTGTTTTGCAGGATTGCTTTGGTGATACGAGGTCTTTCATGATTCCAGCCAAATTTTGTAATTGTTTTGTCTCGATCTGTGAAGAATGTTTCTGGTACTTTGATTCGGATTGCATTAAATATGTAGATTATTTTGGCATTTGGATTATATTATTTCTTCCAATCCAGGAACATGGACATCCTTCCACTTTTTGTGTCATTTTCAATTTCTCTTTTAGGTTCTCATAGTTTTCCTTGTGGAGGTCTTTAACTTCTTTGGTTAGATTTATTCCTAGGCATCTTATACTTTTTGTGGCTATGGTAAATGCAATTACTTTTTTAAGTTCTACCTCAATGTGCCTGCTGTTCGTAAATAGGAATGCTATAGATTTCTGTATGTTGATTTTATATCCTGCAACTTTAGTATATTCATGTATTACTTCCAGGAATTTTTTTATGGATACCATTGGGTCTTCTATGTATACAATCACGTCATCTGCCAATAGAGTTTCAACTCTTTTTTTTCGTATTTGAATGCCTTTTATTTTTTCCTCTTCTGATTGTGTTGGAGAGGACTTCTAGTACTATATTAAAAAGGAGTGGAAAAAGTGGGCATCATTGCCTTTTACCAGTTTTTAGTGGAGAAGCTTACAGCTGATGATGATGTTCCCTATGGGTTTTTCATAGATAGCTTTTATTGTGTTGACAAATGACCCTTCTATGACAATATTGCTGAGAGTTTTGATCATGAAGGGATGTTGTATCTTATCAAATGCCTTTTCTGTATCAATTGATATGATCATATGGCTTTTATCTTTCTTCCTGTTGATATGCTGTATTACATTTATGGTTTTGCATATGTTGAACCAAACTTGCATTTCTGGAATAAAGCCTACCTGATCATGGCATATAATCTTTTTTATAAGTTGTTGGATACGATTTGCCAGTATCTTGTTGAGAACTTTTATGTCTATATTCATCAGAGATATTGGTCTATAATTTTCCTTCCTTGTCCTGTCCTTGTCTGTTTTAAGGATAAGGGTGATGGAGACTTCATAGCATGAATTAGGCCGAGATCTACCCTTTTGGATCTTCAGAAATAACTTGAACAGAATGGGGTTAACTCTTCTTTGAAAGTTTTGTAGAATTCAGAGGTGAAGCCATCAGGACAGAGCTTTTCTTTGTTGGGAGGTTTTTACTGATTAAATATCCTGGCTTGTTATGGACCTACTCAGACTTTCTATATCCTTCTAAATCAATCTCAATAGATTATACGTGTCTAGGAATTTGTTCATATCATCCAGATTGTCTTGTTTCTTGGCATATAGTTATTCATAGTATCCTCTAATGATACTTTGTATTTCTACTACATCTGTTGTTATATTGCCGGCTTCATTGTAGATTTGATATACCTGCTTCTTTCTCTCTTCTTAATTAAGTCTCGCTAGTGGTGTATCGCTAGTAGTGTATTTTCCAAGAACCAACTTTTACTTTTATTTATTTTCTGTATAGTTTATTTTCTATTTCATTTATTTCTGCTAATATCTTTATTATTTCCTTTTTCCTGGAGTTTTTTGGGGTTTTTGAACTGGAAAAGTCACTTGCTTTTCCAGTTCTCTGAGACACAATGTTAGGTGATCCATTTGCATTCTTTTCATTGTCCTCTTATGTGAACTAATTGCTATGAACTTCCTTCTTATGACTGCTTTTGTAGTGTCCCAAAGATTATGGAAACTCATGTTCTCATTGTCATTGACTTCCATGAATCTTTTGAATTCAGTTTTTATTTCTTCAGTAGTTGTGGAGTCATTTAAGAGTAGGTTATTTAATTTTCATGTATTTGAGTATTTTTTAGGATTTATCTTGAAATTAAAATCAGGTTTAATTCCATCATGGTCAGAGAAGATGCTGAATATAGTTTCTATGCCTTTGAATCTGTAGAAGTTTGCTTTATGCCCTATCATGTGGTCAATCTTCTAAAAGATTCCATCTGTGGGTGAGAAAAAAGTGTATCTCACGTTTTCTGGGTGAAAAGTTCTATAGATGTTAAGTACATTTGATCTATGGTATCATTTATATCCTTTATCTCTTCACCTATTTTTTTGTCTAGATGATCTGTCCAGAGGGGATAGTGGGGTGTTGAGGTCTCCAACAATTAGTGTGTTGCAGTCTATCTCTTCTTTTATATCTAACAGTCTTTCCTTCATGTATTTGGCTGTTCCTGTGTTAGGTGCATAGATATTTATAAGTGTCATATCCTCTTGATCAATTGACTCTTGTACTACAATATAGTGGAGATGGAACTGAGGCTCTGCTGGTGAGCAGAGGCTAGTCTGTGAGGCAAGGAGGAGTAGGAAATTAACAAAAGAAAGAAGAAGAACAACAAAACAAACCTGCCTACCTTTATGAAGGAGAGTGCTATGTGATAGAGAGGGCTAGCTGGAACTGGGGCTGGGGCCAGTGGTTGGTCCTGCCTCAGAATCCATTGCTGGCCACAGGGCTGGAGATGGAATTCCACCTGTGACTATAAAATGAAATGCCATGTTAGGTTTTATGGTAACAATTCTCAAACTATGTAGGAGTCACCTCTCTTACTTAATAAAAGTTAAATCCCCAGATCTCATCTTGAAGATACTCATTCAGCAGGTAAACAAGAAACCTTTATACAATTTTAATGAATTCTGCATTGTTGGATATTGGCCCTTAATTTAAGAAACAGTATTCTAGAGGCTAAAGTAAAAACCCAATGCCTATTTCCTCACTTCCAGATGAAGAAAATTAATGTACCCTTTTGGAATATGGAGAAAAGACCGTTGCACTGATAACTTCAGAAAACTTAAGGCAGGGAAGCTATACACCTACCAAAATCCTTCTTTCTTTTGTCTATAGTAGCCATAACTACAACATAATTGCCCAGTCACATTTGCAAATATGAACCATATGATTAATCTTTCACTAATAGAACATGAGTGGAAATGATATGTTCCTTTCTGCTCCATACACTTTAAGAACAGGTGCAAGCTTCTTTAATACTCTTTTCTTTCTTCATGAAGTTTAAATGATGATGATCAGAGGGAACTTGAAAACCATGTTTCAAAGTTGAAAGAGATGTCATAAGACTATATCTAAATGACTACTACTTGCTGATACGATCATCATCCCCGGACTGTGAGAGGAAAATCTGCCTCTGTATTTCAGAACCTCCAGAAATGGCTGGATCACTTGTTAAGCACCACTAATAGGCAAGGTATGAAACCAAATGTTGTCATTATAATGATTTAATTGTAATTAATGTTATTGAACTCTCTATATAGGTCAGCATTAAGCTATGGCTTAACATCCTCTCATTCATCATCCAGACAATTCCATGACATTATCCTTATTTTCCTTATTTATCAGTAAGGCATCTGAGGCATAAGAAAATTATGTAACTGGCTCCAGATGATGTAACCAGAAAGCATTAAAACTGGAATGGGCTGGAGTCAAGATTCCAACCCAGGTGTATCTGTTGATATTTTTGTTCTAAGCCACTATGCAGTCAGGAAAGTTTAGATATTTGCATTTTCTTTCCACAGACAACTTAGTAACTTGTTCTGGTTTTAGAAGGAATTTTACAGTGACAGGGAGATTAATATTTCTGTAATAGACAAGGGACTTCAATAGTAAAATAATCAAAATTAGAGCATCTACCAGAAGACTATTCATCAATAATGTTAAGGATGATGTAGGCATAAATTTTCATAGATTCATACCAAAAGGATATTTGAGCCACAAAAATCAAGTCATACCTAGAAAAATAAGTGTTTCCTGGTCAGGTCAGGGAAATGAACTGAGGTCTGTGCACAAAATAGCATGCTTAAAACAAAATCTTTATTTCCTCTGCTTTCTCGGCTGTATTGTTTTCATGATTCTGTTTATACTTGGCTATAATTTGTTCTTTGAAATAAGTAGTAAAAAAAATCACAAGTTAAAAATTAGACTCTTGTTAAAAGAAAATGGTTTTAAAACACAAGAACTCCAGTGGCCAATCGTACGATTCCAAGCAGAGTCTTCCATGGAAAACCTGATAGGCCTGTTGGAGCTAAGAGACATTTAAGCTCTAGATGGCAAGAATCTAGGGTAGCATAATTCATAATTCCTAATTTCTTTTTTTTTCAGGATCAATTCTTCCAAAATTCCTTCTGAAATAGAAATTGTGGAATTCTGGATCTATACTGAACATTTACTTTCACTCTTTTTCAGGCAACATATAGAATAAACCAGAGCCAAAAGAGGGGGGAGTTTTCTAATAAAATAATAAATTGGTGACACTTCAAACAGATATATATATTTAAAAATAATAATTCATTTAAATGTTACAAGTTCAATACTCAGCATGGAAGGACAAAACATGGTAGTTCTTCAGCTCACACTCTTTAACACAGAAAAATTCTATAGTTCACTTGACTCTTGCCATAGAAGGTAGTTTCCTAAAGCCTCTGGATGAACCAGTAAATCAGTACCACTCATGGAATGATCTGGGAATTTCAATGTTATATGTTTATTTTTATTTTATTTTTTCAATCTTTTACTAAGTAAGGTGTTTGATTCTTCCGTTCAAATCCCTGAAGCATTTTGGAAATAGATGAGCATCTTTTGACTGTTGCACAGATTGAAAAGCATTGACAGAATTGATGTAAAGAAGTCACGCATGGTAAGCACTTCGTAAGATAAAAGAAAGTTTTCTACATAATGAAGAGCTACTCCTTATCACACTGACTTTTAAAAATTGTATGGTACAACATGATGTTTTGATATACTTTTCTAGATAAACATATGTATGAAGTGAAGTGATTACAACAAAGCAAAGTAACATACTCACTGTCTCAGTTACCCTTTTTTCTTTTCTGTATGTATTAGGAATGTCTATAATAATCAGACCAGCAGGGGGCGCAGAGTTTAAGGTAACTGGATCTCACCAGGCCAAAAAAAGAAAGAAGATATGCCAAAAAAAAAAAAAAAAAAAAGAAAGAAAAAAGAAAAGCATGCCTGGTACATGTGCATAGAGGGTGATTTCTCACTTTCCCTCTCTTTCTTTCACTCTGTGTCTTTCCCAGCAAGTACACACTCTATAGCTACCTAAAACAACAAAAAAGAATGTCAATAATTTACTCTCTGGGCATATTACAAATATACAATATATTATTATTAACTATAATTTTCAAATTGTATGTTAGTGTACAAGTCTCCTTTTCTTCATACCTGGGCAACACTTCTATTTCTTGTCTTTTTGACAAAAAAAGTTCAAACAAGTGAGATGATATCTCATTGTGCTTTTGATTTTTTCATTTTTCTGATAATTATTGATTTGAGCATCTATTAATTCAAGCCCTTTGCCCATTTTTTTTTTTTTTTGGAGAGGTTTTTGCTTTTAGGGCGCGTGTGCTCGCCAGACAGACAGAGAGAGACAGAGAGACAGAAAGCAAGAAATCATCCCCCAGGGAGGATGACCACGCTGCATTCCCTTCTCCTCCATTTTTCTCTTGGGATCTTGGGCATGCATGCACACGCACCCGGCGTGAGTTTTAAGCCACCGGGTCTGGGACTTGAACCACAGTCGACTACATGGGGGTTTAGCAACATAGCCATTACACTAACTGCTGGTCCCTTTTGCCCTTTTTTTATAGCAGGTTCCTTGGTTTGTTATTTTTGCTTTCTCTTTTTCTATTGAGTTGTGTGAGTTCCTTGTATAGTTTAGATATTACAAATTATACCCGTCTTACAATAACTTGACTTACAACTTTCAACTTCATGATGTTGTGGTCTGCCATTTGTTTCATTTTCTTTTAAGTTGACAATGAATTTGGCTTAAAATAAGAATTTAATTCTGCTGTTTTAATTTCAGTTCAGTATTTAATAAATTATGTCAATAAATTTATTATTTTGTTTTATTATTATTATTTTACATCAATAAATTTAAACATTGAATCCATAAGAAACAAAAAGCTTTTTCCAGAGGTTATAAAGAATGTAATTCTAGACAACAGATTCAACTAGAAAAACAAATCAGTTTTCCCAAAGAAAAAAGGGAAAGTAAGGTTTTTTATGCATTAAAAAGTTGTAAATTGATACCAGATAATTTACTGTTCTTTGCAGTGAAACTTCTACTGAACCAGCCAAAGCACAAGCGAGTTACACAAGTTACATGAGCTACAAGACAAAGGGAAACAAGAATGCATGAAACAGGAGTTCAATAGATCTTGGCCTTGGCAAATATATTGAGTTCCTCCTGATGTCTTACCCTATAAGTATGGTGACAAGGAGAAATGTGAGCTGTGTTACACTGTCCCAGACAGTCTACCTTAGACTGCCTAAGTTCCTGAAAAAGAGAGAGAGAGAGAGAGAGAGAGAGAGACTTTTTATATTGCTCACTTCATAATTATATATTTATCCTTTTATCATAAAATAGACTTTGTATTAGATTATTTTTCCCAACTGTGGGCTAATATAAGTGTTTTCTTAGCACATTTAAGGTGGGCTAGACAAAGTTATAGCAACTTGTAACTGAGGTGTAATAAATATATTTTTGACTTATGATATTTTCAGCTCAAGATGAACTCAAAAGTCAAGAAGCATCTATATATGGTGCTAATATTTTCATCCAACCCCTAGGTTGCCCTTTAATTTTGGTCATTGTTTCCTCTGCTGTGCAGAAGCTTTTTAGTTTCATGTAATCACACCTGTTTAAATATGCTTTTGTTGCTTATGCTTTTGGTGTCTCATCCAAAAAAATTATTGCCAAGAACAATATGAAAGAGCTTTTCCTCTATGAAACTGTAAACTTTATGATTTAAGGTCTTATGCTAACATTTAATTCATTTTGAATTGATTTTTGTGTGAGACAAGTGCTGTAGCATGAGTATGTTCCTCTAAAGTTCATGTGTTTAATCACTGTAATAGGGTTAAGAAGGTAGAAACTTAATTTGATTATGATGTCAAAGGTGGAGCCTTTGGGAAGAGATGAGTAATTAGATGGTAGTTTGGTTTGCAATGTTCAAGGTTCAAGTCTGGAGACCTCTTTGAACACATTAGACACATGCACATGAATTCAGTCCTAGTGTGCTTGTGAAGAGAGGAAATTAGGCATGCAGAGTCCACAAACTGATACAGACCATGACCTGTTCTGCTTGTTTCTCCCCTCTGTCATGTTGTAGTCTTACCAGAAGATGGACCCTGGACCTAGACTTCCGAACTGTGAGCTGAATACACCTTTCTTTCTTTATAAAAATCACAGTGTCAGATATTCCTGTTAGCAGTTCAATAATGAACTAAGGTATTAACGGTCCAAATAACTTTTTTAAATGAAGGTATTTATTTTTCTCAACCCTATTTATCAAAGAGACTATCCTCTCTCCAAGATATTTCCTTAATATCCTTATAAAAAAATTAGTTGACAGGTACCAGCAGGTAGCATGGTGGTTAACACACTGGACTCCCACATGACTGACCACAGTTTGAGTAATGACCCAGTGGCTTGCTTTCTCACTTTCTCGTTCTCTCTCTCTTTTGTGAGCACATATGCTGTATAGCAAATAAAATAATAATAATAATACATATAGTTAAATATTATTTTAAACAAATTAGTTTACCATTACAGGTTCTGCCAATTTTTAAATATTTTACTGAACTATTTTGAGTCAGAATGCATTTGTTATTTTCTAGACATATTTTTGTGAGGTTTTATTTTTCAAGTTTTATTTATTAATTTTGTCCATAAGCAAGAGACAGAGAGAGTCACCTTCAATGGAGTCTTCATGCTATAATTCACTTCTAATGTTAGCCAGCCTCAGGTCATCTGCATGTGCTTCATGTGTTCAGGATGGTCTCCAGACTTGAACCTGGAGCATTACACTGTAGATCAACTTCATAGAGGTTTGTTTTTGTTTTTGTTTTTGTTTTGTGTGTGTGTATGTGTGTGTGTGTGTGTGTGTGTGTGTGTGTGTGTGTGTGTGTGTTTATTTATTTATTTATTAATTTATTATCATCATAATCTTGTTTATATTACATTGAATTGCATATAACTTTACAGTGTATTACATTGCTTTTTCAAAAGGGATTGCCATGCATGTCCAGTGGGTCGCCATCCAGTCCCTTTGTATGATTTTAAATGGCACTAAATTGCTTAGTCATCTAATGGATAATTTATGGCAGATTAACACTGTTTTATTTCAAATATTGCCAAGAGTTACTTAATATTTAGAAAAGTTACATCATCAGTTGTGGTAGCTGAATCACCATATAACCAAATCTATTAATGTGGATTTGTGATTATTATATTTATGATGATATACATTTATATACAAAAGATAATTATATACACATAGATGTGTGTGTGTTTAACTAGTATTATTTTCAAGATATCACATGAGAGGAAAATGTTAATAATATTCTGTTGAATATATGAGGTTGAGTTTTATAACTTTGCCACAAATCCTTAGTTACTAATTACTTGCTCTGCCAACAGTTTTTTTCTTTTCCTAATTAAGCTATGAAAAAGTCAAGATTTATACATTTTACAAAGAAATACACCATTGTATTTGACAAAATTTTATTTCCAGAATTTAAAGTAAAGTTTAAAAGTTGTAATATGTCCCTGGAATGCTTATAAATATTCTAATCATAATAATAAACCATGTCCCCCAGATGCTTATAAACATAACGAATTATAATAATAAAGCACTAACTTCTTACAGAGTAGAAAATGATAATAAAATATTGAAATCTACAAAATATTTCAGAAATAATAATTGTATCTGCTGTAACAGGTTATTAGTTCAAGGAAGGAAAAATATCCAGATCAAAGTATTTTCTTCTTTAAATTAAGCAGTAAACCTGATTGAAAAGACTCAATCAGGTAGTGTAAGTTTAAAATGTAAAAAAAGTCTATTTATGTACTAAATAGCAAATATGCATTTTTTCTTTAGAAGTTAATGAAAGCATCCTGCATAAAAATAAAGTTCTACTGCTCGGGGATGTGTGACTTGCTACTAATTAAAAAGTCATAAAGCAAATGTGATTCTCAGCATTACTAATATGTCATCCAAAAAAAATGAGCTGCTCAGATCTTCCTGCTGCAGAGAACATCACTCACTAATGGCCTTGGCTGTTATTGACCTCCTTTCTCTGATTTACCATTGTGTTCATGCTAAGGCCATGATTCCCAAAAAGCTCCAGTGACTGACCACAGTGGAGGTTCCAGTGCAAGTCAATTATAAGGAACCATAGGTCTCCTCTGAGAGTTGACTTTAGCTAGAGAATCTTCCATTGGCCTGTTTAAATCTTTCTTTTGATAAGACTTTTTTTTTGTGCAGAGGTTTTTGCTACAGGGCACATGTGCTTGCCAGAATGGCAGAGAGAAACAGAGAGACAGAAGCGAGAAATCACCCCGCTGAGGAGATGGCCACACCACAATCCTTCTCCTCCATTCTCTTCTCGGGATCTTGGGCATGCACGCACACACATCCAGCACGAGTTAAAGCCACTGGGTCTGGGACTCGAACCGCGGTGGACTACCTGAGAGTCCAGGGACATATCCATTACGCCAACTGCTGGTTCCATTAATACAATTTTTAAAAGAAATTTGATTTTATTTACCATCATTATTATTATCTTTTAATCGTTTTACATGTGCGTTCACCAAAGAGAGACACAGAGAGAGAGAGAGAGAAAGTGAGAAAACAAGTCATAAGTCATCTGGTCCATCTGAAGTTCTTTCTCAGTGTCTTAAACTCACGCTGGGCACGTGTGCATGCATGCATCTTTCTGGTGAGCACACATGCCCTATAGCAAAAACCTCTCCAAAAAAAATAAAAATAAAAAATTAAAAAATTCATTTGCTAACTGCTTCTATTGTAGAATTGTTTTATCAACTAAAAATTTAATAGCAAAATTGAAATATTATAGAATGATGTGGCATTTTTAAAAATTATACTTTAAAAGGGAAATTAGGTCAATTTTATGACACAAAGAAAGTAAAAGTAATACCAGGAAATTTGTCAACAATTCGATACTATTTTTAAAAAGTTCGCTTGCCAAGAACTTTCAGTTTCTATATTTTCAGCAGTGAAATAAGAATAAGCTCAGGCATACAGAAATGGAACTATATAATTCTTATTTGTGTGCTATTTAAAAAGACATAAAGCTTAAATTAAAATATCTGTATGAACATGCAATACTAGATTGGTTGATTAATCCATTTGAAATAGATGTGAAACATGTTACCTAATAATTCAGGAAGAGTTAATTAAAAAAAGATTTTGAAGTCAAAGCATGATTTAATGCATTTAATTATGATAGGTTTTGGACCCAATTAAAACTTACATACTCACTACTTGCAAAGAAACTAAATTTACTATTCTAATGTTTTAATCTACATATTCCTATTAAAACAGGTGTCTTTGTGCAGTAGTATAGTTACTGAAAAGCAAAAATATCAACTGCAAATATGTAAGAGAGGAATTTGAGGGTTAATTTTTTCTTTTCTTTTTTTTTTTTGTAGAGGTTTTTGCTATAGGGCACATGTGTTCACCAGACAGACAGAGAGAGATAGAAAGACAGAAAGTGAGAAATCACCCCCCAGGGGGAATGGCCACGCTGTAATCCCTTCTCCTCCATTCTCCTCTTGGGATCTTTGACACGCACGCACAAGGGCCCAGCGTGAGTTTGAGCCACCGGGTCCGGGACTCGAACCACGGTCAACTACATGAGAGTCCAGCAACATAACCATTACGCTAACTGCTGGTCCCGAGGGCTAATTTTTAACAATAGAAAAACCAACTTCTATTCAATTAGCAAAGACACATGAAATGCAGTGATATCAATTAACATTTTTTGGTAAAGGTTATTTTTTTAAATGTTTCATATTCATTAACTAATATTTGAAAATTATACATTAAAATTATTTGTTTCAGATATTTTGCTGTTTTTCCATTCTACATTGCCACTATCCCAAGTCTACCTTGTATATTATAAAGCATTTTATAATATTACCTTAGCGTTCTAGTTTTTCTTCTAGTTCTATATTACCTCAAATTCATTTAAACTATTGAGACATTTGCCTCAATGTGTTGGGATGGGATTCTATGTCAGAGATGACTGCTTCTTTCTTTGAGTTCTATATTCTCTTGTGTTTTATCTTATCACACGCTCATATTCCTATTCTCTTCTGTATTTGTGTTTGGTTATGTGATAAGTCTGGGTCAATAGCATAACGGGGAGGTAAAATCTGTAACTTCATAATCAGTTCCTTAAGATGGAACTCTTATGCCAGACTTCTTTTTCCTACTTGCTAATTGCTAAGAAATGGGGACATCAGAGCCACTTTGAAAGCTGTATATTGGTAGTAGTTGAGCCATCTGCTTCGCTCTGAGCTGCTGGTCTCTTGACAGTATCATGAGATGAAAGTCTGTTCTGCTTAAGCCACCAAATTTGAGTATCTTTGTTGTAACAGCTTTACCATTTTTCTTTCTTCCTTTTCTTTTCTCTTTTTTTCTCCTTTTCTTTTTCTTTCTTCCTTTTCCTTTTTTTATTCCATTAGAAAAAGATAGGCAGCTTCAACAGGGTCCCCATGGAGATTCACCCCTGATCCCAGTCAGTCCAGATTACCTACGTGGTATGTGCAGGGAGACCCCTCGAGCATAAACCTCGAACCTTCTTATGAGAGCCCAATTGTATTATCTCCATCAGCCCTGCCCTTGTTTTTTTAACAAATACAGATATTTAGATATTTGTTTCCTGTGACAGTTTGTTACTACTGCATTCTATGTCATAACAGAGAACCATTTTGATATTTACTTACATCCAAGGTCCAATTTATTTATGAAAATATCATCTTTCCTATTTTCTCCACTTTGACAATTTATTAATAATTTGTGTTGACCCATTATTCCTATGTCAATTAAAGTTATTTTATTATTTATTTAATCAAATATATAGCTAGATAAGAACAAAAACTAGCTTACTTTTATTTACCCTAACACTAATTTTTAATATGTGTTTCTTTATATTTCTGTATTTTTGTCTTTGGAGAGATGTCATTTTTTTTTCACTTCTTTCACTAATTCTTATTCATTATAAGTTGACTTCCATATCAACTATTTTATTAATTCTTCTTGTTTAGCTGTGTCCAAGTATTTAACATTAAACTACAATCTTTAGGAGCCGGGAGGTGGTATAGTGATTAAGGCACTGGACTCCCATGTGGCTGACCACAGTTCAAGTTCTGAGTCCAGTTACTTGATGCTCACGTCAGGCACGTGTGCGTGCATGTCCAAGATCCAAAAAGGAAAATGGAGGAGAAGAGACTATGGTGTGGCCACCCCTCCCCCCATGGGGTGGTTTCTCACTTTCTTTTTCTGTGTCACTCTCTGTGTCTCTGGCAAATGTACATGCCCTATAGCAAAATCCTTCTAATTAAATAAATATAATATTTTAATTTCAATTACTTTTATTTGCCTTTGCATTACACATTAGAAGTACACATAATTTTTTTTCCTATCATGAGTCTCTAGCAATTCTCATTATTTTACTTTTTTTTATTTCATTTTCTTTTACGCATTCAACCACATTATTATTTGGCTTACAAAATGGATATTTCAACAGGTGAACAGTTATCCCTGGTATAGTTGATAAAACTACAAAATATCTTCAACAGATAATACCACATTTCTTTGTACATTAATTTTTTAAAAATTTTGTGTTTAGTTAGGTAATGTTCCAATGAGCTTTATTTCAGGACAGTAAGTGGTACATTTTTTACAAATAAAACTTTATGTTTTTAAAAAGAGTATAGAATCTGGAAGTCTTAGAACTGTAGCTGTGGCATGCCAAGTGGCTTATTTGAGAAAATTTTACAAATGCACATGGCACTTTTCCTGAGAGGAGATCTGGTAAATACAATATTTGGGGCCAATTTCTGGGTGGCCGATGGATCAGGACCCCACCTCTGGGATTCATCTAGATCTTCAAGTATCAAACTCTGGAGAAGCTACACAGTAAAAAAGGTTCCAAGAAGTGTGCATCAGGGGACAAGCTGGATTTCAGTTAAGGAAGGAGAACTAGATAACATTGTGGCTGATATTTGAGAAATCTGCTCTTAAAAAGCAGAGATAGCCCAAGGGCAGTACCGTTAGGTACAAGACTCTGAAGTCTCATTAATATTTAAAAGGATCAAAAAACTTAAAAAAAAAAAAGAAAAGAAAATATTTTTCAACTGGAGAATAGAAATATAGGAGAGATTTTTATTTGCATATGTATTTAGTGTTTATCTATGCTTATCTTGCATCTCTTCTAAAGATTTGAAGAAACAGAAGTATACAAAGCAAATATGATTCATGATTCTTCTGAATCCTACAGTTCAGTGGTTGGGAATATGAATTGGATTGACATTGAGATGATAAGCAGCTACTGCTTATTGAAAGAATATTACATGATTAGCAGTAGACTAGGAACTTTCTATATATGATCTCATTTATTCCTCATGAGTAAGATATTTTTATATGAGGAAATTAAAGCCTGGAGAAATGAAGTAGCTTGTCTCAAATCACAAAGCTTATAAGTTAAAACTTGGCTGTTCTGATTTAAAAGTTCACACCTCTCAAAAGTTAGGATGCTTCATATTGAACTGACTTGAGTTACCCCCCCCAAAAAAAAAATTGATGGCCATCAAGACTTTGATCTGTCAATAGTATTTAAAAAGAAGAAATAAAAAGATATAAAGCAAAGTTTGAATTCATTATTTCTCTGAATCCTCACATTTGGCCCCTTGAGCCATCACAAAAAGACCCTTATATTTTGAAATTTGCTTCTCAAATAAGGAAGGGAAACCACAATTTTTGAATCCTCACTATATGTCAGATCATCAGAAATGTTGAAATGGTTTATGAGAGATACTTAAGATCACAAAAATAGTAAGATACTGATTCAATGCCATCTTCTTTTTATTTTAGAATATTGTCTTTCAATGCCATTTCAAATGTGTGTGATAGTGACTTCACAGCCTGGACCTAAGTGACTCTTTAGGAAGTCAGTTTTTAACTTTCAAAATAATTTAGGATGCTGTGGATCTTTGAGTAGAGGAAGAACACTGAAGTCCATATATATATATATATGTGTGTGTGTGTGTATGCATGTGTGTGTAGTAATACGTATATTTAATGGTAAAGGAAACTTAAGAGTCCATATATTTGAAGCCCATTACCAAGAATCGGTTAACACTGAGGGGAAAAAGGCTATTGTCCTAGTTGTGGGATTCTCAATAAACAAACATTATACCAAAACCTGCTTCACAATTTCTCTAGACTGTGCTTCAGATGTGGCTTCTCCATGCTGGGTGACAAATGTAAGGCACAGTCCATTAAGATCTGATAGATTTGTACAGCATATGTAATATCAGTCTCTTGTGACCATTCTTTCAGGGAAAATTTACTAGCTCTAAACACTCTAATTTTTTTATTATTATTATTAATTTAAAGATGTAAATCAGAAAAAAAAAAGACAAGACAAAATAAAAACTAGCTTCTTTGGGGCCCTCAAGAGTAGTAAAAATACCCTTACCTGTCATGCTATCTACCCAATGAGTGAGATTAGCTCTATAAATTCATGTTGAGTTAAAGAAACATTTGTCGATATTTTTATTTTCTAGATCACTTTTCTACTCACAATTTTCATCTGCTTTTTACAATGAAAATGATATAATGTTTTATATATCTTTTTTTTATTTTGCCAATGAATATAATTAATATATACCCGATCTCAATTAAGGCAATGTACAAAATGAAAGATGGGAACGAAAAGTAACAAAGAAAAAAAGAAGATAATGAAGCCTAATGCATTTAAACCTGAAGTGGCTCTGCATTGGTTTAGTCTTCATAGTATTCATTTGCATTTTAGTAGGGGAAGAAGAGAAAGACCAATTGGCTGTAGTTAGAAACAGCCATGTGGGCTCTCAGGCAACATGCACTTTTCCTCCATATTTATTCTTGGTTGAGGATTGGCAAATAGCCCAAATAAAAATAACATTTTCCTGGGATATGACTCTTTAGCAAAGTGACACCAAGTTGGAATACATTTGAACTTAATTTATATCAGCACTGCTGACTTGAAGACACTGTCCATTTTTTCCTGATTCTCAATTGTGAAACAAAAAAGGGCCATGAGTTTTACAGTTTTGCCCTGGAGTTTTACAGTTGTCTTCCATCATTGAATATCACCATTGGTTTATTGACATTAGCAAGAGTTGGTTTCTCTTATTTGAGCACTGGCTGATATAAGACTTCATATAAATAATACATTTTTCAAAAAGTGTCTTCCCATTGCTGGAGGAGAAAAACTTATCTTCTTCTTGTTAGAGGAGAAAATCTTGTCTGAGTCATTCCTCAAGGCTGCATATACAGCAATATTGATACATGAGGTAGCAACCTCTCATCAGATATCAACAGATGTGTTGTCAAAGTTACCAAGTTTAGTGTTCCTCTCCTACAAAGTAACCCACTGCTTATTGAGGATCCACCTAGAATTGGGTGCATTGTCCATGTATTCAGAAAGCACAAAAAGCCAGCGTGAACATAAAGTCCATGGTGCCCCCTGTGCCATGAATACTAAAGCCTTTGTCTTTGACCCAGAAGTCTCATGTCTTGCACGTGCATTTATGAAACAGTAAAAGCCTAACTTGTTTATCATAGCATAAAATCACAGACCCTGTATTGTATTTTCATAATTATAGTCAACAGGTTGGGATATTTTCACTTTCTGAAAACAGGACAGGTAAGAGGATATGAGAAGACATCACCCCCATACACACACTGCAACCCCCACATCTGGAGGGGAAATTTCTTGCTCAACTTATAAGTAAGAAAATAATTAAGCCCCCACCCCCTAATCTGTTAATGAATGTTTAAAGACCAAAAAGCAAGAGATAAAATTCAAACAAGTTATCTAAATGGTGTTGTTTTTTTCTTTCTGATTAAAAGCAAGGGATATTATCGTGACAATTGTGATACAAGCCCTAGAGCTCCAGCCCAAAGAAAATGTGGCTATGTCTGCTCAGTATATAGGTTTCCAAATTTTATAAATGAATGGTGTCTGTAAGGAAAACATACAATATTGACTAAAATTAAAGCATTAGAATTCTGTCTATTGAACCAAGGTGGATGTCATTTAATACTAAGAGTGACTGCAAAACTTTGACTATTGAAACCTAGTCAAGATTTTCCTCTCCCTTTACTCCAACCTAAACTACTTTAAGAAAAATAAATAAATATTCCTGTTCTTTGGAATTACAAGGAATGAAGAGACCCAAGTGTTTATAGCTTAATTGGTATCTAAGTCAACATACTACCCAGTCCCAGAGGGAGATGGAGTTTTGGTCACAGGAGTGACTAAATTCAGCATCTACTGTGGAGCAGAGCTTAACGTGTGAGGAGGAAGAAAGAAAGAACCATTGCGCTGGGGCATTTTCCAAAATGGGGAAGGACAGAGCAGTGGCATCCATCTTATGGTGAGAAGCCCAAAAAAGGAAAAAATCTCCCTACTGTACTCCTTTCTTTTCCCACTCACAGCCCCTTCTTCATGTTCTTAACCAAGGAGATGGTTTGAACTTACAGCTCTTGGGAGACTGGCTCTGATAGGTGTGGTTTAAATATCCTGGTCTGTGCTCCAGTATGGGGGCTAGAGTGTCTGACTATGATCAATAGAGTTTGGCCTACATAGAACTTTAGAAAGTGTTTTGAGTTGAATAAAAAAATGAAACAAAAAATAGAAAATTTTCTGCTACATAGCTATATCAGTGTTTAGAATTTTATAATGTAGAATGCTTATATTAGAATCATATAAGATGTCACATAAAAATAATAAATAATAAATTAACCCATAAATAAGCAGAATGGATAAAATCATAGACACAACCGTATATATAAAAAATAGAATTAAGAAAAACAACACAGAAAATTAAAGTTATTTCTTTGAAAAGATCAATAGGCACAATTAAACTCTACCCAGAAAGAACAGAAAGAGAAAGAAACAAAACACCAAAATCAGAAAGACATCACTAAAAATCACACAAATACAAATGACATGATCATCTACATAGTAAATCCCAAGAAATCTACCAAAAATGTTAGCAGTGATAAATGAGTTAGATAGGGTAATTGATACAAGGTCGATGTAAAAAAAAATCAATTGTATTATTTTATCATTACAATAAAAAAATGGAAAATTAAACCTTTTAAATGTCCTATAAAATATTATCTAAATATATGAAATGCTTCCAGATAATCTAAAAAAAAGACCTGTTAGCCAAAAGTTAAATAAATACATTTTAAGGGGAAAATTAAGCATACTATATTCAAGATCTACTTACCTAAAACCACAAAACATTGATTAAGAAAAAGTAAAGAGCTAAATAGTGAAAAATGCCATATCCATGAATTAAAAGATTTAATATTTTATGGTATAATTTCTCTCCCAATAGGTCTCTAATATCAGTATTAATTCCAAACATCAATGGTTTTTTTTTTTTTTCTTTTTCTTTTTTTTTTTTTTTGGAGAGGTTTTCGCTATAGGGCGCGTGCGCTCGCCAGACAGACAGAGAGAGACATAGAGACAGAAAGCGGGAAATCACCCCCCAGGGGGGATGGTCACGCCGCAATCCCTTCTCCTCCACTCTCCTCTCGGGATCTTGGGCACGCACGCACACGCGCCCGGCGTGAGATTTAAGCCACCGGGTCCGAGACGCGAACCGCGGTCGACTACGTGGGAGTCCAGCGACATAGCCATTACGCTAACTGCTGGTTCCCTAAACATCAATGTTTTTTAAAATAGAAATTCTCAAGCTAAATCTAAAATACATATAAAAATGTAAATAACCTAAGAAAACCAAAATTATCTTGAAAAAAAAAAAAAAAAGAGGACTTATACTACCTGACTCCAGAACATTCTCCCCAGTTTCTTGGTAATATCTAACCTTGAGCAAACCACTGTTACTTAAACCCTTTCCAAGACACCTAACACAAAGCCCAAATTACATAATAAACTCTTTCTGAAATCCACTTACTGAGATGTCTCATGTTGAATGTTCTCTCTTAAAACTGTAAACAATAAACCCAACTTGTTCAAATACAGATGGATAACGTCATTCGTTGACAGCTAAGAATTGTCAAGCAAAGTCTAAAACGCATATATAGAAATGTATTTCTTCCTGAATATTTGTACACATTTGTTGAAAATCAATATAATGAATGTGTCATTCTGTCTAGGTATCTTATTCTGTTCTATTTATCTATGTGTCTATCCTTATATGAATGTTGCATTATATTGATCATTGAAGTTTCATAGTAAGTCACACAAAGATACCATTACACAACTATAGACTGGTTCAAATGAAAAGATTTGACAGCATGAAGTGGTGGTAAGAATATGGAGCAATTAGAACTCTCATTCATGGCTGCTGAGAGTAATAGTAGAAAAAAGTTTGACAATTTCTTACACAAAGAGTTATATCTATCTTAAGCCCCTCAATATCTCACTTCTATATATTTATATAAGAGAAATATCAAATCATAGAAAAGCCCAGTGTTTATTAAACAGGGAACAAATAAATAAATTTAGATATTCCCCCAACAAAAGACTACTCAATAAAAAGGAAGAAATAACTCATAAACATAACATGAATGAACCTTAAAAGCATCATTCTAAGTATACAAAATCAGAAACAAAATTTACAAAAGGTATCATCTGATTTATATTAACAATTATATTGTTTATATATGCAGTATATCCACCATTATAGAAAAGTGCAAACTATAGTGACAGAAGGCAGGTCAATGGTTGTCAGAATCTGGACCTGGGAGGGATGATTGTGAAAAAGGGAACTTTTTTAGGATCTTAGAAATGTTCTATATCATGATTGTCTTGGTATTTGTCAACACTCACTGGAGCGTACACTTTAAATTATAACTTTTTTGATGTAAAATATACTTGGCTATTAAAAAAACTGTTTTAGCAGAATTAATCAAGGTCTTTCATTTTTTTAATGTTTAGATCGAGAAAGAAATATGTGTTCATTCATTTGGGGAAGATGTTACAATAACCATGAGGTTTGATCCGGCTGCAGAGAATGGTAAAAGTAAGAAATTACATTGCACTTTGGGGAAGAAAAACAGGTACCAAAAAATATATGGTATAGGTTGATTTCCTATCCTTTTCAATTTGCCCAAAGCTGTCCCTGAATAGGCCATTTTGAATCATGAGCACTAATTTTGATTCTATTGCCTCTAGACTTTATTTGCATATGTTTGTTATCTTGCACAGCATTTAAGTAAATCAGACTAATTACTATAAACAAACATACATGAGAAGCAATATTTGGACAGTGATGATCATCTTAAAAATGTGACTACATATGATGATTGGAATTTCATTAAATTAAAAGTCCCTGAGGAAGAAAACTGAAGTAGGAATAAAGTTTACTCTCTAATTTTATATTAACTGGGCATATTATTTTATCAGACAAGAGAGAGAATTCTGCCACACAGTGGTTCTGCCTTTTTAATGTTATTTGAGTGGAATAAAAAGAAAGACTTACATTGTGGGTGTATATGGTTTGAAAAGTACTTAGTAGTACATCATGTTAGCAATAAAGAATCATCATTAAAATCAGCCCAACCTGGTGGCAAAGTCGGTAATATGCTGCTCTGATGTACTGGAAGTCACATGGGTTATTCCAGTTGGGATCCTCTTCTCCATTGACCTTAAATGCTCCAGTTGTACATGCACAAGATTCTGATGGGCTGGAGAAAGGGAATCAAGGTGCCACCAAACTCTATTATATATGCTTTTATCTTTCTCCTCTACCTCTCTCTCTGTCTCTCTTTCTCTGTCCTCCTACCATTTCCTCACTAAATTAACACTAAAACAGCATTATTGCAATCTAAAAGATAGTATTATAAAAGTAAATAATTTATCTCAATACAAGCTTGAAATTTCTTATTTCAAGCAAAGTGATACATAACAAATTTTAGGAATGTACATTTAAATGAAATGATGAGGTCATTAAGTAAACATTTACAAAATCCCCTTTATGTTTCATGCACTGTATCATACTAGATATTTTACTCTTGCTTTTCAGACAAAACTATAGTCAAATAGTCAAAATAACTTTAATAAAATATTCCAGGCAAATTACTTAATTATATATACAAAAAAGCATTCATTTTAAGATCTGTCCATATTTAAATGAAAGGAGAGAATTGCAAATATAAGGAAAATATAGTACCTTAAAGATTTTTACTATACATAATGGCATATTGCTGTGTATTGTATTGGTATAATAGTGTTAAATCTATTTCTATTTTAGTATTATTCTGTCTCATAGTACCCTTTCCTGGTTCAGAACAATTTAAAATTAAAAGTTTAACTTAATTATAGTCATTATATAATTTTATCACAATTGTAATAAGTTTAACAAATATTTATCAAATTCTTATTAGGTGTTAATTGCTATTGTAGGTGGATACTCTGATAAGTAAGAGAAAAAATTAGCTTGTCCTTGTGTAGCTATGTTTAACTATTTTTTTTATTTTTTGCCTGATAATTTGTTTAGAAGTAATCTTCTTGGGACCAGCAATTAGCATAATGGCTATGTCGCTGAACTCCCAAGTAGTAGATCATGGTTCGAATCCCAGACCCGATGGCTTAAACTCATATGGGGCGCGTGTGCATGCGTGCCCACGACCCCAAGAGGAGAAGAGATTGCAGCATGGCCATCCCCTTTGGCGGGACGGTGATTTCTCGCTTTCCGTCTCTCTCTGTCTTTCTGGCGAGTGCATACACCCTATAGCAAAAATCCTCTCCAAAAAAACCCAGTAATCTTCTTTTTTACTTTATACACTCTTGAAAACATAGATCAAATCTATTTACTGATAATTCACACTTAGCACATAGTATGGTAGTTGGCACATAACGATTGTTTAGTAAGTATTTTTAAATAAGTGGGTGAACAAAGGAATGAAAACTTATCTCAGAAGTTTAACAATACAATAGTCTACTGTTAATGGAAGGGGATACCATCCAACACTCCCAAAGAATGCTTGAAATCATAGAGTATACAAGATCCTATATAGATACCGTGGTGTTTTTATCTGATAACAGAGATGGCTGCTAAGTGGCATGTAGGCTTCGTGTGGATACCCTAGACTAAAGGGCAGTTCATGTTATGGCTAATATGAAATGAAACAGCTAGAAATTTATTACACTACTGAAAATGGCACATGAGTTAAAACTTACAAATTGTTTTCTTTGGTGGGAATTTTCATTTGATATTTTTGGATCACAGTTAATCAGGGGTAACCAAAACCATAGAAGTAAAACTGCAGATAAGGAGAGACTATTGTTTTGCTAAAAGATGAATAATAACCTGCAAACTCAGAAACAAACCATTTTATTCATTTGTCGTTCACTTTCATAGAGGTGAAACAGAAAAGCATAATACATGCATTCAACAAAACTAAAGGTAAGTGGAGATAGGCTTTTCAGCAAATGAGCTCATCAAAACATCATAGCCTCTGAAGGGAAGGTTCAAGGTAGTAACTGACCTGATCTAGGCAGACAAAAGTGAGCGGAGACTGGCTTATTCCGCTCTTCTTTCTTTTTCTCGGCCAGTAAGAGTCTAACAATGATCTGTAAGCATTCCTAACGTAATTCCTCTCTACTGCAATTCACAATCATGTCAGCTTTATTTTCATTATATGAGTGACATGTTGTAGTAAATATCAGTAAACTGATGAATTTTGAATAAATGTCAGTATGAAAAATGCTCCAAATTATGAACAATACAGCAAGTAGTTCACCAGAGTAATTAGTACCCATTTTATTCACATACTCTTTGGTTAAGCAAGGGCCAAATCTCTGTTGGATGTCTGCAGCGATATATTCAGCCGACATTTATTGGGTGTATGTCATGGCGCTGAGCACTATAAATATTCAAAGTCACGTATTAAAAACTTCCAAATAGTTTCTTGATCTAGAGACACTAATAGTGGAATGTTGAGGAAAATAATAGGAGTAAATGCTATTGAAATGTGCGGCAGGCCTCTCACATATATGTGTGTAATAGGTCATTTTTGGAAGGGGTATCATTTATTGAATTAAGTAATTTTTTTGTATCTGTACTTCATATCTTTTGATTAAAAAAGGCACTTTGTATTAGGTCACTACAAAGCAGATTTATATTAAGAAAAGAGAAAAGAAAAGAAAAGAAAAGAAGAGAGGAGAGGAGTGGAGAGAAGAGGAGGAGAGGGGAGGGGAGGGCAGGGGAGGGGAGGGGAGGGGAGAGGAGAGGAGAAGAAAAGAGAGGAGAGGAGAGGAGAGGAGAAGAGAGGAGAGGAGAGGAGAGGAGAGGAGAAGAGGAAAAAGAAAAAGACAAGAAAGTTTTTATGTGATTCCAACAGAGGTATCCTTACTTGTAAGAAAACAAAATGTTTTTCAAAGTTAAAGCTATTAATTTATACAAAGACAAAACATTTTTGTCAAAAACCTTTTAAGAAAAAAAGTACATTTTCTATACATGACATAAACTGTAATTCTTTTCAGTGGAACCAAAACCTCTTCTTTAACCAGTGTCATCCAAAACTTGAACTTTTTCTATTTCTGAATAATAATAATATCATCCACAAATGAGCTGTGCAATTCAGTCAACTTTTTATAAAGAATTATTTTACTTAACTTTATATATTTATTTACTTATTTTAATTTGTCGAGAGAGAGAGTCAGAGGGAAAGTGAGACGGCAAGCTGCCAGGTTCAGGACTGGAACCACAGTTGGGCATGTGGGAGTCAGTCCAGCACCCTTAATCACCATGCCACCTGCTGGCCCCCAGTCACCTTTTTAATTTCAAACTTTTCTTTGCCAAAATTATACAGTATGGTACCAACATTTCTTCTATAACCTTCACCTATGACACCTGCTCTTACATCTATGAAGTATTTTGCAGCCAAGACAGAACATGGAGTTCTTCTTCCATAACACTCGGAAGGAAGAGCTACCTGTATGGCTGTCTTCACAGGGTTTTCACCATAGGTGGTACTGTTTAAAAGTAGCTACTGTACAGGTCATAGACCGCTACCCACACAGAGCTGGGGTCAGGGCCATGGTGTACTCTGAGAGCTGGCAAAGTGCAGTCGCATGCCTCCTTCCTCCATTGGCCAGTCACTTGCTGGGGGAGATAGTGTGTTGACTCCACAGTGGCCTCTGCTCAGGCTGTTGGCACTGGAGAGAGTCTGGAATGTCTACAGCAGCCCAGCCAGTACACCGGCCTGGGCTTTCCACCATGTGCTCTTGGTGTATTTTGTTTGTTTTATAAAGAAATATTTTTGCTATATGGCTTGTGCAATGCCAGAGAGATTTAGAAAGGAAGAAACCACATCCAGGGAAATTGGCCACACCACAATCCCCTCTCCTCCAGTCTCCTTTAGGGATTTTGGGCATGAATACAAACGTGCCTGGAGTGATTTTAAAGCCACTGGGTCTGGGACTTGACCGCAGTTAACCATGTAGGAGTCCAGCGACGTGACCACTATGCCATCTGCTGGTCCCATTCTTGTTGTTTTTAAATAGGGAAAAGAAACAACGATGGAAATAAACAGCAGAGGAGCATGGGGCGAGGCTGGAAGAGAGTCATTTCCCTCAACCTTTGGACTGGTTGTGATAGGTTCTTTAAATAAGCATTTATAAAAAAGAGCAATTATTGCATTATACCATGTCTTAATCTGTTTTTGTTGCTATATCACAATATTGCAGACTAGGTAATTCATAAAGAAAATAAATTTATTTTGTTTATATTTCTGGAGGATGGGATATCCAAGCTCAAGAGGTTTTCTTGTTGCATCCTCCCATGGTGAAATAGACAGGCAAGAGAAAGAATGTGTGAGAGAGTAACAGATGGAACTTGTAGCCTCAAGTCCCTTTATAACTGGCATTATCTATTCATGAGTGTGGAGCCTTCCCTACCTAAACCACTTCCCATTAGGCTTGACCATTCAACACTGTTATATTAGGAATTAAATTTTCAACACTTGCCTTTTGGGGAACACACTCAAACATAGAACACCATAAGCAAGGAATTAGAACCATGTTTTGCTTGTGTTCCCAATGACAATTATTGTATAAAATAGAAATAATGTGATATATTTCACTATGAACATGTTTGATTTAATCTAGTATTTACGTTTTTTATGACCTCAAGGAAGTGAGATAATTGTCCTGAGCCTCCATTTCAATCTACTCCCATCCTTTAAAGTATTCTTGAGGCTTAGATTATGTAAATAGATAGCAGCATATATGAAGTTGTTTCTGGCACAAGGAGGTATTCCATATATATATGTGTGTGTGTGTGTGTGTGTGTGTGTGTTTATCAATATATTACGGCCCAGTCATAATAGCCACACTGGATAATATTGCTACTCAACAGACTGAGGTCACATAAAGGCCTGAGTTTGATTCCTACACCAACTTAAAGAGCCAGGCACGTGAGGTGTGCTTATAGTCTATAGTCCCAGCTACTTGAGAAACAGAGGCAGGAGGATTGCAAGTTCACAGCAACCTGAACAATATAACAAGACTGTGTCTGAAAGAGCCAGTCATGGTAGCATGCACTTATAGTTCCTAGCAAGATCTTATCTTAAAAAATAACAATAATCACAATTTCTAAAATGCAATAAAATAAATATTATAAAACCCAAAGAAGTTTACAATATTGCATGCCCAATATTAGTATCTAATTCAGAGTAACTTTAATAGTAAAAAAATAAAAGAAAGTTCTTGACACATCCAAACATCAAAGTATATTATAGAGACATTTTTAAGAGGAGTTAAAATAATAAAGGTGGTAAAGCTGAACATTTCAGCCCTGAAAACAGTGATGCCAAGCAATTCCCCACCCTCACCCTTTTGTATATTCAGAAAAGACTTTTCACAAAGGCCTTCTCTTCCCACACATGACTTAGATAAGATTCTTTCCACCCTTTCTTAGAACTTCCATAAGACTCAGAGTCAATTCCCTTGTTTACATGTAGCAAGGCAAAATAGATAGTCCCCCTTTTCATGAACCTTCTGAAAGAGTAGAAGGGAACCCCCCACTCTCGGTTTTTTATTTTATGAAGCATAGCTGAGATTAGAAATGTATACCCTAATGAAACTAGCTAGAAACAAAAATAAATATTTCCTGTTCAGCTGCTTGATAATTCCCTGTTTGCAAAAACAATTCCAAATGCAAATCTCTTACCCTTGACTTGTCTCCTCTGCCTCTAAAAGTCTAAGTCAAAATTACCCTTACAAAATTTTGAATTGGGGGTTTCACTATTGTAATAGCCTGAATTCAATCCCCTTCTATGTTTAGTTTTGAAATAAAATTTTTCTGTATTAGCCAAATATTTACTGAGTACCTATCATGTTCTAAACCTGTTTCAAGTTCCGAAAATTCAGCAGTAAAGAAAACAGAGAGAAAAAAAATCCTGGTTTCAGAGCATATATTCTTGTGTGAGGTGAAAAAAGATAATAAAAATGAAGGCAAATAAATATCCATGTGTCAGCCAGTGGTAAGTATTATAAAGAAACAACATAGCAGGGTAAGGGATAGATACTGGCGAAAGCAGGAGCCCTATGTGAAGGTGATAAAGCATAGGATGGTAAGAGAGGTGACCTGTATGACTGGATAGACTGACATCATGTGGCTAGCCAGGAAAATTGCACTCCAGGCAGAAGTAAAGGAAGTGCAAAGAAGAATGTGATTGGAATAAAAGACATTGCAACTAGACCTCCAGGGGTAAGGAGATGGTAAGAAATGAGAAAAAGTAATGGGGCCCAAGTAAATTCTCTGTTATTTTTCCAGCCTCTTTTGGAATAATAAAAAATAAAGTTATATATTCTTAGAGCTTTATTTTTATAACAATGGAATAGTAGAGTCATGTTAATGTGGACTGTAGTATGTGTGTCTGTGGAGGGGGTAGGACGGAGTATGTAATTTTGATCCTAAATGTCCAATCTGTATAAGATTCTACCAAGAAAAACATAGTAGGTTCTCCTTCAGCTTTGTTGAATACAAAGATTGGTACACCTGGTAATACCCTGATCTGCAAAAACTATTAAGTCACTCGACCATTTCAGTCTTTCATTTTCTCAGCACCAACATTATCATAGGCATGGCTTCCTAGTGTCTTAGGACAGTGACCATAGTGAGTTCAGAAAACGTGAAGGTGTACTTTCCTTTTGTAAAGCGAGAGAAGGGTGATGATTAACAAGCAAAATAAAGGAGAGCCAGCATAAATTAGTCTCAGGCAAGAATAGGATGCTGAAAGTTATTCTCTTAAAGCTATTTTAATCTCTTGAAAAGTCTTTGTAGAGCTTGATCAATATACACACATCAATTTGAAAATCACTGCTTTAGAGAAACATGTCCCAAAAAGAGTGGTACCCAGAAATCAACTGAGAATGTTTTAAGAAGGAGATAATCAACTATGTCAAATGACACAGCTTGGAAGAGTAAGATGAGAATTAAACATAGACTATAGGATTTAACAATGTATAGGCTATTGATGAGCTTGACAGTGGAGTTTTGATGTGTGGTTTAATAAAGAATAGAATAAAAGTTAATAAAGCCAATAAGACTACATAAAATTTCAAGAGGAAAAGACATAGGGTAATAAAGTGCAGATAAAGCAAAGTGAAATTTAAGTTTTTGCTATTTTTCAATTACAATATATAAACATAGTTTATTTGTGTTTTTAATTCCAACAGATAGTTGCAGCATGCATATACACACACACACACACAGTACATATACATACATATATGGATGTGTATATGTGATAAAGGAATGGACAAGCATGGGGTGATTGGGGCCAGCATTGCAGTGAGACCCAGGTTTTTGTTCCATACTCAGGAAAAATTACAGACACAGACACCAAGAATAGGTATGGCAAAGCAGGGAGTTTATAGAAGAATAGGGCAAGAAAAACAGAGTTCCAAAGAAAGGAAAGGTTCCAGGAAATGGGTTGCCAAGGAAGAACTGGGGCAAGGGGTTTTTATTTTGGTCAGGAAGGTCTTTGTCCTGACTTGTAGGTAGGGCTGTGCATACATCCCCCTTGTATGGGGAGGGGTGCATGCTGGATGGGTCCAGTTACTCTTCTAATTTTGCAATGGTACAAAGGTCAGGAGATTTTTTTTTTTTTTTTGTCCAGAAGCTTTGGGCTGTAAATACCATTATCTTATTTTCCTCCTGGAATGTGGTCAAGCCTGGGAAAAACCTTTGTGTTACGTATAGGTTGGCTTAATTTTATATGCACAATTAATGCTCATTATTCATGGATTCTGTATTTGCAAATTTTCCTGCTTACAAATATTTATGTATAATCCACCAAAACATGTCTCTGATATCTTTCCCATTCATTCAAAGACATGCACAGAATGTTGAGTAATTTGAGTCAACTGATGTGCACAATCACAGCTGAGGTCAAACAAGGTAACACTCTGCAGTCTCCATTTAGCTCTCCTGTTGTAAACAAGTGTTTTTTTTGTTTGTTTGTTTGTTTGTTTGTTTGTTTTTTTATGGTCTACTTAGTTCCATAGTTTTACTTTTTTTTCACTACCTTTTGATAGTGATTTCACTGTTTAAAATGACCCCCAAATGTTGTCCTGAAGTGCCACTATCTAGTGTTCCAAAGCACAAGTTATTATTTGCTTGACAGAGGATACCCAGGTATTAGATAAGCTTTACTCAGACATGACTTATAGTGTCATTGGCCATGAGTTCAATATTGATAAATAAAGAATGTGGTTAACCAAAAAAAAAAAAAAAGAAAAGAAAAGAAAAGAAAATTCACCAACCTATACATAAAATTACTCTAGAAGTGCTAAAGTAACATCTGTATCTATAGTGCGTAAACAAGCCATGGAGAAATTAGATAAGTCATCAGATTTGTAGATTCATGAGATAACAAGTAGTTTTTAAAAAATGGATGAATATGGAAGATTCAATGCTAAGTGAAATAAGCTAAACTCTGAAAGAAAAACTTTGTGTATCCCCACTCAATGTATACCAAATGTATGTCTGTGCTCTGCAACGAAAACTAAAAGATAAAAAGATGTAATAGTAGGGAGAGAAAATGTAGATATCAATGACTTCACAAGAGGGAAATGGATAGTGAGGGAGTAAGTGGAAGTGGCTCAAGGCAAAAGCACTTAACAGATCCAAGAATGTAAGATTCTTTGTTGAAAATTATGTATATGGTAATAGTTTTGATTTAATAATTGCACACTGCATGCATGTTTTGAAAAACCATATTACATGCAATAAAGATATAGAATTAAGTGTAAATAAGAAATTTTTTTAAAAAGAAAGAAAAACATATTACCCCCCCCCAAAAAAAAAGTTCCACTGCCATCACTGCTTCTCTGGCTCCACCCCCACTCAAAATAACAATAGATACTGGAGTAAGTCAAGGAAAACATAGCTGCCTGAGGCGAGAGCCAACCACCACTGCCATGGTAGCCTACAGGTATCTGGGTTAGGGCTGCTGCCTCCAAGCAGCCCCCACAAAAAATAAAATCAGGCGGGACCAGCAGTTAGCATAATGGTTATGTTGCTGGACTCCCACGTAGTCGACCGCGGTTCGCGTCCTGGACCCGGTGGCTTAAACTCATGCCAGGCGCGTGTGCGTGTGTGCCCAAGATCCTGAGAGGAGAATGGAGGAGAAGGGATTGCGGTGTGGCCATCCCCCCTAGGGGATGAATTCTCGCTTTCCATCTCTCTGTCTCTGCCTGTCTGGCAAGCGCACGCGCCCTACAGCAAAAAACCTCTCAAAAAATAAATAAATAAATAAATATATAAAAATCAATAAAATCAGGCTGCACTGATGAAGAGGCAAGATGGAGTTGGTAAGGACTTACAGCTTGCATGGTTTCTAATTGCAAACGTAGAAAGGATCCAACTGCCTGAAGTTGGTGAGGCTCTGGGGAACTTCACCCCATCCAATCTACCTCCCAGAGGAGAAAAAATGAGAGAAACTTTCCTCTGAAACTCTGAACACAAGAGATTCACTATGGATTCCAGCACTTTTACCCATAGAGGAACAAGGAAACTGGTACTGAGATAACACATATCATAAGAAAGCATAAGAAAAACTTAAAAAAATAAATAAACTACCAAAAGAAAAACAATGGACCACCCACCCCACCCCACCCCACTTCAAGCTGGCAAGACAAGTGCACTCTGGTAAACAGCAATTGGAACTCCATTTACAATCAAGTTTCTACAGCCTGCAGAAAGTCAAGGATGGAAAAAGACAGCACATCCATCTCAACAGAGACTAAGGAATTTGGGCACTACCCTCTGTCTGGCAGGAAGGGCAAACCCATACTCTCCCTACCATGACTCAGGTTCAAGAGTATGGATTCCTACTCCAACTGACACCACCCACAATGCAGTTTTTCTGAACCTCACCTCCCAAACTGCCTCATGTACAAGCTACAGTCCCTTCACCGATCTAGAATATATGGCTAACTTCTTAAACTGCCATGCACCACTTTACCAGGAGCACACCTGGGCCTAGGGCCATTCTTTCCATGACAGAACATACTCCAAAAATTTGGAAGAAGTAAAAACTTCAACAGATACCTAAAAATTAATGCAGAGACACAAGAAACATGGGAAAAAAAAAAAAAAAAAGAAAATAGCTCTCCCTCAAATGAACACAATAACTCCTCACCACAATGGATAAAACAAGAAATCACAGATATGTTAGAAAAAGAATTCAAAATGTTCATTACAACAAAACTCAGTGAGATACAAAATGTACAACCAATTCTCAACCAAGAGATGAGAAAATAATTTTGTAACATGAAAGAGTAAGTAAGTTTATTAAGCGATAGATATCTAAAAAAGAATCAAACAGAGCTTCTGGAGATGAAGAATTCAATACAGGATATCAAAATTCCCCTTGAAAATATTGATAAGAATAGAAGTTTAAACCATGCTGGAAAAAGAATCTCTGGTCTTAAAGACAAATCTTTAGATTTAGTCCAGGCTGCCAACAAGAATGAGAAAAGAGCCATTAAAAATGAAGAAAACATATGGGAATTCATAGACACCATGAAGCATCCAAAGAACTACATTGTAAGTATCCCAGAAGGCAAAGGGATAGGTAAAGGCAAAGAATTTATTTTTTCATAAAATATTACCAGAAACTCTCCAGAAATGGAGAGACCTACAGGAAATTTAAAAACACCAAATACGTTCAATGTAAGAGATCCTATCCAAGGCACAGAATAGCTAAGTTAGTAAACATCAAAGACGAAGATAATATTCTAAAAATGGCAAGAAAAAAATTTTAAATCACTTACAAAACATCCCATCAGACTAACCTCAGCTCTCTCAAGCAAAAGAATGAAGGCAAGAAAAGAATGGGAAGATATATTTAATACCCTAAAAGAAAAATATTTCAGTCAAAAATACTATACTCAGCAAGATTATACTTCAAGTGGGAAGGAGAAATAAAATCATTTCCAGATTTTTTTTTTTTAAAAAGGAAAGAACTTACCAACACTAGACCAGCTTTTTGAGAAACACTTAAAGAAATACTACATCAGGAAAATAAAATGGAGATAAATGGAAATAACACAAAGCAACTATAAAACTGATCAACAAAATATCAGGAGTAAGTCCACACACATGATAATAATGTTGGGTATTAAATTCAGAGTATTAAATTCCCTAATAAAAAGACACAGACTGGCTGAATGTGTTAAAAAAAAAAAAAAAAGGAAAAAGAAAAGCATGAGCTTTCTATATGCTGCTTACAGGAAACACTTTTCATTGATATAGACATACATAGACTGAAGCTGAAGGACTGAAAAAAGTCATTCTATGCAAACAGAAACAAACAAAAAAGCTAAAATTGCAATACTGATATGAGATAAAATAGACTTTAAGATAAAAGACAAAAAAGTACACCATACAGTACTAAAATGGTAAATTTAACCAGGAAGAATATAATATTTATATATTCATGCATCCAACACTAGGGCATTCATATACATAAAAGAAAGACTGCAAGATCTAAAGAGGGTGATTGACAGCAACATACTAATTGCTGGGAACTTCAACATTTCACTGCAAACACTGGATATCTAGACAAAAAATAAACAAAGAGACATAGGAACTAAATGATACCATAAACTAAATGTACTTGACAGACATTTATAAAGCATTTCATCCAATAACTACAAAGTACACATTTTTTTTCACCGGTCATATGGGCCAATTTTGAGGACTGACCACATAACAGCACAAAGCACCCTTTATGAATTTAAAAGTATAGGAACTATGGCTGCATCTTTTCCAGCCATGATAGAATTAAATTTGAAATCAACAACAGAAAAAGCCTTTGAAAACACATAGCAACAAGGAAAATAAACAATAAACAATCTACTCCTGAATGATTTTAAAACTACTGCAGAAATTAAGACCAAAAAAAAAGAAGATTAATCGAAACCAACAATAATAAACACACAATTCTACGTAATGTTCAGGATACAATGAAAGCTGTGATAAAAGAAAAGTTCATACTAATTAGTACTCACAAGATAAAAATAGAGAGGTGACAAATAAATAGCCTAACAACACATCTCAAGGAAGTGGAAAAGCAACAATAAAAAATACCAGAAGAAAATAAATACAGACTCGAGAAAAAGTGAGTAAAATGTATAATAAAAGAACACCAAAAAAGCAACAAAACAGGGACCAGCAATTAGCATAATGGCTATGTTGCTGGACTCCCATGTAGTCAACCGTGGCTCGTGTTCTGGACCTGGTGGCTTAAACTCACGTCGGGCGCGTGTGCGTGTGCGCCCAAGATCCCGAGAGGAGAATGGAGGAGAAGGGATTGCCGTGTGACCATCCCCCCTGGGGGGGTGATTTCTTGCTTTCTGTCTCTCTGTCTCTCTCTTTCTGTCTGGTGAGCACACACGCCTTACAGCAAAAACCTCTCCAAAACAAAAAACAAAAAGCAACAAAACAAAAAGCTGATTATTTCTGAGAGAGAATAATCAAAATTGACACACTGTCAGCTAGATTAATCAAGAACAGAGGAAGGGACCAACGAACTGACAATACTATAAGAGATGAACAGAAATACAAAAAGTCATGAGAGACTACTATGAGTAATTATACGCCAACAAACAAAGAAGCCTAGATGAGACGGACAAATTTCTGGACATATATAGTTTACCTAGATTTAGCCAGGAAGAAATAGAAAACAAGAAAATACCAATGACAAGCAACAAGAAAAAGCCCAGAACCCTGTAACTTCACTTCTGAATTCTACAAAACATTAATGAAGAGTTAACCACATTTCTCTTTAACATTTATAAAGATCCAAAAGGAAGGAATCTTCCCAAACTCCTTCTATTAAATTAGTTTGGGAAGGTTTTTATATCAGCATGATGCAAGAATTCTTCAACATACATAGGACAATATATGTAATGTATCACATTAAGAGAAGGAAAAATAAAACCATATGATCATATCAATTGATACAGAAAAACATTTGATAAAGTGCAATATCCCTTCATGATTAAGACTCTCAGAAAATAGGTATGGAAGAGATATTTTTCAACATGTCACATATGACAATCCCATAGTGCATTATATTGAATGGAAAAAAACTGGAAACTTTTTCACTAAGAACTAAAAAAAGACGAGACTGTCTTCTTTCTTCACTACTTTTCAACATAGTACTGCCAGTACTATGTAATGCAAATGTAATGTAATCAGACAGCAGAGTGAAATAAAAGGCATTCAAATAAGAATGGAAATTGTCCCTATTTGCAAATGATATGATTACATATATATAAATCCAAAGGACTCCATTAAAATGACTCCTAGAAGTGATTAATGAATTAAGTAAAGTGACAGGATCCAAAATCAATATAGAAAAATCTATAGCATTTTTATATACTAATAATAACTAGATTGAGGCAGAATCGAAGAAAGCAATGTCATTTTTAAAATGCAGCAATAAAAACACAAACAAAAAACACCTAAGAACAAACCTTAAACCTAACCAAAGGGGAATGCCCTCTACAGGTGGCCTATGAAAAACTGAAAAGTGAAACTGAGTATAATACACAAAAAATGGAAAGACATTTCTTGTTCTTAGATAAGAGGAATCAATATAATCAAAATGTTAATTTGACCCAAATTATTTTACAAATTCAGTGCAATTCCATTCTAATTACTAGTGATATTCTTCACAGAAATAGAAAAGGAAGCACAAAATTTGTCTGAAATTATAAAAACCTCCAAGTTAATACTGTGTAAAAAAGAATTAAGTAGGAGGCATCTCATTACCTGATCAAAAACATTTTACAAAGGCATGTAAATCAAAACAATGTGGTACTGGCACAAAAACAGACATGTAGATAAACAGGACAGAATAGCAAATACTAGGATAAATCCCAAAGCATACAGCCAACTGATCCTTGACAAAGGATACGAAACAATAAAGTGGTCTTTGGAAAATGGTTATAGATAATGGAGACAGTATGGGAAGAGGGTAGGAGAAAGCGGAGAATGTAAGGAAAGAAATTAAGGAGGAAAATAAAGAGGCAAGATATTTATGGGACACAGAGATGGGTTACTATCTGTTGATGATAATGTGTTTTGTATCCTCAGCTGCACTGGTATGAAGTGTATTCATGTGGGGTATATTTAACTTACAAGCTGAGCAATATACAGTGATAAATGTATAAAATAAACTTTTAAGAAGATGAAAAAAAGAAGACAATTCAGAGGTTAAAAAAAAAGTCTCTTCAGCAAATGGTGCTGGAAGAACTGGATAACCACTTGTAGAAAAATAAAACCAGACTCCTATCTCTTATCATTAAAAAGATAAACTCAACATGGATCAAAAAATAAATGCAAAGACTTCAAAATATAAAACTACTTGCAGGAAACACTTGTAGACATTGAAGAAGGCAAAAATGTTTTAAATAAGATCATACAGCACCAGCAACTATTTCAAAAAAGAGAGATAGGATTATATCAAGTTAAAAAAACATCTGCACAACAAAAAAAAACAGTGAATAGAGTGAAGAGACAACCTGTAGAATGGAAGAAAACATTTACAAACTATGCCTAAGATAAGGGATTGAAACCTAGAATAATAGGAAACTCAAAAAACTCACCTGCAAGAACACAAGTAACCCAATTTTGAAATGGACCAATAAGCTGAACAGACAGTTCTCTAAGGAAGACATATGAATGATCACAAAGTATATGAAAAAAAGTGTTCAATGTTTCTCATCATAAGGGAAATGGTAATCAAAATCAAAATGAGATGATACTACTTAATCCCAGTTAGGATGGCTATAGTCAATAAAATAAAGAATGAAAAATGCTAACAAGGCTTTCATGTCATGACAGAAAACCCTCCTACGCTGCTGTAGGAATGTCAATTAGTAGAGACATATTGGAAAAAAAAAAACAAAAACAAAAACATAAAGTTTCCTCAAAAACCAACAAACAGAACACCATATGACCCCACAACTCCCACTTAGTATTTGCCCAAAGCACAGGAGAACACTCCATCAGAGAGATACTCACATCCATGTTTATTGTAATATTATTCACAATTGCTAAGACATAGAACTAACCTATATTAGTATTCAGGAACTTATGACTGGATTGGAAAACTGTGGCACAGACACACAGTGGAATACTACTCATCCATAAAGAACAAGACCCTGTCATTTGACACAAAGTAGATAAATATAGAAGATTTAATGCTAAGCAAAATAATCAAGACAATGAAAGACAAACATACTATGTTCCTGCTCATTATCTATCAAATGTCTACACTCTATGACAAAAATGGAAAGATTCAGGGCTTGCAGGCGGCTGGTAGCTAAGGAATTGGACTCCCACAGTGCCAACCGTGGTTTGAGTCTTGGATTTAGTGGCTTGCTTTCTCACTTTTCCTCTGTCTCTCTCTGGCCAAATAATAATAATAAGAAGAATACAATTAAACCTAAAAAAGAATAGAAATTGAAAGATTCAAAAATCAATCTGTGCAAATATAGATATCAGACTATCACCGACACTAATAATGAGAAATATGTATTACTATAAAACAAATATTTATGCCCACTCCTCATACCAAACTTCACATGTTGAAAATTAATCCCTGATGTGATGATACCTGGAGGTGGGTGTTTGGGAGGTCATTAGTGTCCTTATTAAAAAAACTCCTGAGAGTGGTCTGGTCCCCCCTGCCCTGTTCACTTTGTGAAAACGAAGTAACAAAGTGGCCACCATGAACCAGAAAATGCGCCCTCATCAGACAGACTGTGCTAGAGCCTTAATCTTGAACTTGCTAGCCTTTAGACCTATGAGAAATAAATTTCTATTGTTTATAAGACGCCCAGTCTATGGCGTTCTGTCATGGCAGCATAAATTGACTTGGACTAACGGGGTGGCTAGTAATGGAGAATGAGGAGAGAAAAGAGACTGCAGAGCTTTAAGGAAAAAGAAGCACATAAGGAAGAGCTGAGTGACAGAGTGAATTTACCCGGGAAATGTAGAGTGGGACTGCCTGGCAGGTCCAAAATCCCTCTGAGGTTTGTAATCATGAATTTAAAATGAGTCCAGTCAGCATTTTTATGGCTTTTCTCAATCCACTTTCAGTTTTTCAGGTGCAGGTGAAGAATATGTGTACAGCTCCATTTAACTATGTTGAAGTTTTGCTAGGAGGAAAACTGTTAAGCTACAATTTAAATATATTTTTAGAATTTAAGAATTGAGGGAAACTTCATAAGTTTTTATTACCTTTGGGAGAAAAAAAATCAGAACACAGATTTTGAAGGTGGATGAACTTACTTTCCAAATGTCAAATATGCTTATGATTAGTTATAGCAAACTACGTTTTATTAACAGTAAATTGGAAAAAATAACATATTTCTTTCAGAGTAGTTTGAAGATGAAAATAAGACAAAAAGAAAAATTTAGAGATAATAGGACCAGACACATAATTGGTGTTCAAGACATTAATTTTCTTCTATCTTTGTATGTATTTAACAATGATATACTTTGAATGCATAGAAATATTTTTAAAGTGTCAAAAATATTTGCATCTTTTTGTCTACTACTGCTGTTTTTAAACTCTGCAACTGCCTAAGGGGGAGATAAATTTTAGACAAAGAATAGTTATCTGGCTGTTCTTACTCCAACAGAACTTGCTTTCCTGAAGGCCAGAGTGTCCTGCAATCGTTGCAAATAACTTCTCTTTCATGCTTTGTCCTTTTGCATTTTGCTCATTACAGTCCTCCTATATTTGATGTAAGGCAAATAATAATAATAATAATCTTTCTCTGTAGCCAGTTTTGTATCAAAAAGAAAATGGCAGGCTGGCTTCATAGTGCAGTGGTTAAGTACAGTGCATTGGAAGGTGGATCCCACAGGGCTGTCCACAGTTCAAATCCCAGCTCCAGCTACTTGACAAACATTGGAAGCCCATGTGTGTGCATGTTCCAAATCCTTATATGATGCAAGAACAGAGGGAGAAAAGACTAAAGTGTGAGCAAATCCTACTGGGGAGTGCTTTCTCTCTCTCTGGGGAGCACACATGCCTTCTGGTAACTGAAAGGAAAAAAAAAAGAAAGAAAGAAAATAGAAACTCTCAAAATTCTTCATGAAAAAGGCAAAATTCTTTCAAGAATCATCCCACAGTACTTGACTTAACTTTGGAATACAGTTTTTAACACAGGACTGTACCTTAAGGATGATCATCTTTTTCATAGTCGGTCTTCTCATTGGTATCCAGTGAAGGCTCAGGTCTGCTGACAGTTCCATGGGTCTGAATTCCAAACTTCAGAATTGAAGTTTTTTAAATTGCTCTACTTCAAGATTCTTTGATATCTGACTTTTGAAGTCTCTTTTCTGCTGGAGAGTAGGTCAAATAGAGAGGCAAGGGGTTGGAAAAAAGACATGAAGCATTATGAGACTGACTGCATGCTGTTTATTAGGCTGAGTTGAATGAGTTCACAGCACTGTTATCCACAGATGCACCTTCCTTTTAAGGTGAGTGTGAACTATAGCGGCTTATTGCCAAAAGCAAACCTGTGTAATAGGTGCCTGCATAGGACAGAAAGCAATGGCATGGTTACATAACAGGTGCATAACGGCGCTATAACTAACTAGTCTTTCCCATGACCTTCCAACTAGATAAAGCCTCCAAGCAAGGTAAACGTGAAGTGAGAGAGCCATACCATCCTGGTTGTATTTGCAATACACAATCATTCACCTTGTTAGTTCCCTTCTGATGCTGTAGGTCAGTTCCATGCATGGGCTCCTATTTGTTCTAAAATTAAGCTCATCTCAGATCTGACAAGGAACCCTGGCTTCCTCCTCTGAATCCACCTCTTACTAAAGCATTTCTAGTCAATTAATAATGGAAAAACTGTTGGCTTATTTATACAGCCTCTTCCCTCTCTATCTCCAACATATAACACAGCAGTTATAGTAACATTACAGAGTGCTTACTGTTTACCATATTAAGCACTTTTTCCTGGGTTGTCTACTTATTCCACAGAGTAGAAGCTACTCCTGTAACAATTTTACTGAGATGGAGGTTGAAAAGAGATGTAAATAGCCCTTGCCTTCTTCAAGCTACATTCTAGAGGCAGAGACAATTAGTAATTACTGATACCAAAATTAACTATTAAACAGCAGTAGTGATAACTGCTACAACAAAGCAGGGATGCAGCACACACTCTAGATCTGATTATTTTGAGGAAATCTAGAAAGCGAGAGAGATCGTCCTTGAGGAAATGCTATGTGTGGTAAAATCTAAACATAAATTGAAAAGAACTCTGGTGATGGGAGAGGAGAAAAGTGGACATTTCAGAAGAAGCATCCTTCTGAAACATGGCGTAAAGAGCTGGGATAAACACAGAAGGACTGCAACACCTGCAGTGGAAAGCAGAGTCTCATGAGAGAGGCTGGAGGAGTTGGAAGCCAGGTGATGCACATTAAGGCTGCCAGAGGACTTTGTTATTTATCCTGAAACAGCTATCAATAGAAGTGACTTGGGGGAAAAGTTGGGAAGTGTTGTAGACGGAGTGAGAGCATGGAGAACTATTAGGAGAACATTGCAGCACTCCAGAAAATGGAGGATGGAAGCATGGATTGCTATGATGGTGGATGGGAGGGGAAAAGGCAATAGTTTAAGAGAAATTTGGTAGGACGAGTCAGCTGGATATTAAAGTTGAATTAGCTCCAAGGGTAGGAGCAATGAATGGAAGTCAGTCAGCTAGACAGCCTTCTAAACTTAGTGTTTAAAGAGGATTCTTACCTCAGGACCCGTTGCAGGGATTTGCAGTGTTTCCTTTCTTGGCACACCTCTGTCACCTGGATTAGGAATCAGAGCATAATCTGA
Source organism: Tupaia belangeri chinensis (assembly GCF_000334495.1). Taxonomy (NCBI): domain Eukaryota; kingdom Metazoa; phylum Chordata; class Mammalia; order Scandentia; family Tupaiidae; genus Tupaia; species Tupaia belangeri. The sequence continues at coordinate 6,125,661 of NW_006159775.1, read as the reverse complement.
GAGGGTTAAAGATGTAAGTTCAGCCTGGGGGAGAACCCAGTAAGCAGGTGGCAAATGGGTCCAAGACCAAAGCCAGGGGTCAATTATTTGATAAGGTGGCCTTAGGGACTCACTAATTTATTCAGAGTCTTTATTATTGACACCCTGGATAATATAACGGAATCTATGAACTCTATAACAACATAATTACTATTCATTATCTACTTTTTAGTAGGAATACATATGACCTGATTTTATCACCCCTTATGCTAATACACTGAGGAAATGTTCTCAGTGATCAAATGATCATACTTACAAAAGTGGGATGTTGCAGAGGCAAAATATGACAAAGTCTGTGCTGCTCCCAAGTTTAAACCTAAACCACTGAGCAGCACGGTACAACAGTCCGTAAACAGCAAAGTGTTTCCATTCCCTCCCATCACTCCCCCATTACAACTCAAAACTAAAGTCTCGATTACAACCCAAGTCTACCTAAACACAGAGACGAGGTTTCCAAGGCATTTCAAATCTTCTTTCTCTTTTGATTATAGTTTCACATTCTGATTTGTCTCCGGGAAAATGGGTTAGGTGAGTTTATTTCTGTGTATTATCAAAAGGCCTATCAAGGGAGGGAGTGAGTATAGACGGAAGATGTGTTTGAGATAGTACGGTTGAGAAAGTTGGGTGCATTTTGGGCACATAGATAGCACTTATGAATGCATCAATATTTTGCAAAAAGTACCTGACACTAGTTTAACACCTTCTAAAGCATCACATTTAAGCACCGTTACAGTTTCTTGTATAGTTACTCTAAAAATAAACTTATAGCTCATCTTAAAAGAAAGATCTTCTTTGGTTCCTTTGCAGGTAGGGAACACTGAGATTCTTTTCCATGTTGTACCAGTCTTGAGATGTCTGTATTTTCCAAAATCATTTTGTACTATTTTGAATGAAATTATTTCTCTCTCCCCCCCAAGAAGAATAGCTAGATATCTCTGGTTTTAAATGTTCCTTTAGCCTAGGAGACTCCAAGCAGCCAAGAATTTTAGATCTGTTAATCTATAATGTATGGCATGATTGCTCAATATGATTTTATAGTTTTGTCTATTTGGTATAAAATGTACCCTCCAGGGCCAGCTGAACACAGTGGTTGAGGTGGCTGGATCCCACAAAATTGACTGTAGGGTTTGAGTTGGGGACTTGAAAAACACATGCACCCATGTGCCCAAAATTCTAAAAGGAGAAATGGAGAAGGGATTGTGCCATGCATGACCATCCCTCATGGGTGCCTTTTCACTTTCCCTTCTCGCTTTCTCTGTTTCTCTCCCATAAGTGCCTTTTATTAAATTTGAAAAAGAAAAAAAAAAAGTACAATCCAATTGTGCCTTTAGGTTCAAATCTGTCGAATCCGCTTTTACTCATGCCACTACCTATAAGTTGTTGGCTTTTGAGAAGATTAGTACAAAGATATGAGGTAAAGATTGCAACAACTTTTCCTGCCCTATTTTTGAAACCCCCTCTTTGGCTGTGTGGCACTGTGGCTGAGTTGCATTTGTGTCATCATCATCACCTATGGAGAAATAACATTCAAATGTTCCAAGAACTCCCTTTAGAGAAATGGTAAAAATATGTAGAGGGAAAATAAAAAAGCCTTAAGAAGCAAATTTCTGAAGCCCAACAGCACTCCCCATATACCGTTTCCTTACCTCATTCTCCACTAAATGAAGCTCTTCAAGGGAACTAATAGAGAAAGCTATCCCACTAAATAGCTCCACGATCAAAACCCCAAATAAAGGCTCTAAATATGATTTTTCTCAAGCTTACCTTTATTTTGTGTATGACTGGGTCAGAAGTTTTCATGGTGAAAAAACGTAATCGATTTAGAATTCTTACATGCACCATTAAAACCACAGAACTTCAGAACTGGAAGAGTGAAAGCTGATAAAGACTAAGTGACTGTTAACATGGACAAGTCAGGGGTAGTGCTCTTGTCCTGAACACGCAGGTTCATAAGGGGTTCATCATTTGAGTTAAATGCAGGAAGAGGAGGCCAGAGGGTCATGCACCAGTCATGCAATACTTGCAATGCCAGACTCACATGGCAAAGTCACAAGTTCACAAACCAGACATGCACACATGTACATGACCCAGGGTGGCTCAGAACTGGGGGCGGGTCACAGCATGAGAGCCTTGTTAGGACTGCCTGTTCCCCCCCACCTCCTGCCTTTTCCCCAAACATCTCCTTTTCATGGAAGAAATAAAGAAACTTTAAAAACACATAAATAAATAAAATGCAGGAAGAGTTATATGATAAGATGACACTGACAAAAAGTGGCGGCCACTTGGAAAAAAAAGAAAAAAAAAAAACTGAGTCAAAACATTGAGAAGCACCTAATTGCAAATAATTGTGACAAACTGATTCCCCAGAGTACTGTCCAAGGGAAAAATCTGCTTAAATTACAAAAGATATTTGGATTAAATAGAAGAGCCACAACCACTTGGCATTGTGATATATGATGAGGGACTTTGTACAGTAGAATCTGAAGTGTTTTCTTATAGAGTGCCTTAGGTAGCCACTCAGCATGCTAATGAGGAAGAAGCAATTATCTTCATTTCATAGATGATGAAACCAAGGCACATGAAAGTGTTATGATTTTCCTGGTATCAAAAAGGCTTTCAGAGAGTCTCACATCTAGACTCCAAGAAACTAGGTTTTGGGTTTAATACTTATAGTCATTAGATTGCAATGTTTTCTGACATTGTGCTTTTTGCAATACCTGCATATATTATTAAACTGCTCTGTAAAATCTTCCCCGAGGACCACGAAGAACAACCCACATTGCTGTTTTGCTTTTGGTACAATCCTATTAGAAGGTGGAAAAACAGTCTTTTTTTGTTGTTGTTTTATTAAGAACTGAATCTTGCTGTCTCAAAGTAGGTCAACAAAGAGTATGCAATCACCGATAGGGGAAGCATTTCAAATCACCCACAATGGACTTGAACTTTGAATTCTGGAGTAACAGTTTTGCATTGGCCTAGTTCAGTTTTGTTTCCTCAAATGGCTGCGAGGCCCATTGTCTAAAATTGGGTTTATATGGAGCTAGGGTAAAAGGATCTAAAGCAAACTCTCTTCCCCCTGATTGTTCAGGAACCAGGTCACTTGGATAGCTGTTATTTTATATCTGTTATGCCTTATTAGGAATGAAGAACAGGCAGAATATACGAATGAAAATCACATATTTGTCAAATCTCAGCACCAAGAGGATGTTAGAAATTATCTATATCAATACCATCCTCAAATCTGACTGTATAATATAATCAGACAGAGAATTCTTCAAAAACATAATTTCAGAGTCTCATCCTACACAAACTGAATTTGATCTAGGGTACAGGGGTACCTCTACCTAGTTTTTTAAGTTCTGCAAATTTAATATGCAAACAGGTTTAACGATACACGTGTTTAAGAATTTGCAAAGCTAAGAGAAAAAAATAATCTAAGGAAAATACAGTATCCTACAGGCTGGGAAACTATAAACTGGCTTTCTAACAACAGCCACATTCCAGGGAGAGACCACAGGGGTCTTAGACCATCAGAGAGGTATTATTTTCTCAGTCCCTGGAATCTGGTGTACAGAAAGTGAATAGTTGGGCTCAGCTGGGATGATGTGCTGGTACGATGCTCTGCTCTGCATGCTGGGAGGCTCACAGGCCTGTAATCTCAGCTACTTGGGAGGCTGGGGCAGAAGAATCATGACCAATCTGGACCCATCTTTAAAACATACAAACAAGGGAACCAGCAGTTAGCGTAATGGCTATGTCGCTGGACTCCCACGTAGTCAACCGCGGTTCGCGTCCCGAACCCGGTGGCTTAAAACTCACGCCGGGCGCGTGTGTGTGTGTGCCCATGATCCCGAGAGGAGAATGGAGGAGAAGGGATTGCGGCGTGCCCATCCCCTCTGGGGGGTGATTTCTGGCTTTCTGTCTCTATGTCTCTCTCTGTCTGTCTGGCGAGTGCACATGCCCTATAGCGAAAACTTCTCCAAAAAAAAACATACAAACAAAAAAAGAAAAAAACAATTTGCTTTAATGGACAATAACTACAATTCTAGTAGAAAAGATTTTTATTTCTGTTTGTAACAAAATTACAGAGACTGGTGCCACGTTATATAAAATAGATTTACCAGAGAGCGCCAAAAAGGGCACATAGAATATGCGTATTTTGAACATCATCTTGCAGTTCTGAACTGAAAGAAATCAGTTCTTATGTCAATACAACTTGTGCTTAATTTAAAATAACACATATGGCTGCATAGAGAAATATTTATAGTTCGGCAGATACACACATACACACACATAGCTTCTTGCTCTATCAGCTGAAAGTGTCTAGAAGCAGTGATACCCCAGGTGTAATATGCATATGGACCATTGAGGGCATGATTTCTACATTCTTCAAAAAAAGGGAACTAGGACTCCTCAGAGGAAAAGCTAATTCTAGAAGTAAGGAAGTAATCATTATATAT
>NW_006159775.1:6101922-6103184 GCF_000334495.1 Tupaia belangeri chinensis | reverse complement strand
GGAAGTAATCATTATATATATATATATATATATATATATATATATATATATATATATATGCCTGAATTATCCTTGCAGTACCAGGAAGTAAGCACTAAACACAAGTATATAAAATAATAAGAAGAATAATAAGAATAATGGAGTATGTTAAAACCAACTGAAAGAGTTCCTGATGGCCAAAGCTAGAATTATTTGAACAACAAAACATATGAAATACTATTGCATTTTGACCCAAAGTATACCATAGATATGCATGAGTTTATGACTAAGTAAGTGGAGAGGAAAAGACAATTCTCCAGAGCACAAGAATTTCAAGTAGTTGATGTGGATGCTCCACCTTTCAGCAGCTGAAGCAGAGCCCACTCTTTGTTCGTGGGCTGCACATAGTGCCTTTCCTTCAGGAGCTCAGTATAGAAAAGGATGGGAAGATGGAATTTTTAGTGGAGAAAATGGACAAGCACCATCGCAAAGCAGATGATGAAGGTTAATGTTAACAGTGTGGAGCCATACTGATAGCACAGGTTAAGTATCCCTTACTCGAAATGTTTTCAACCAGAAGTGTTCAGATTTGGGACATTTTCGGGTTATGGAATATTTTCTTATATATAAAGAGATAAATCAAGGCTAGGACCCAAGTCTAAACATGTCATTTCTTTATGTTTCATATACACCTAATGCACATAGTCTGAAGGTAATTTTACACAATTTTTCTATACTGCAGTATTTTGATAGTGACCTGTCTGTCACATGAAGCCAGGTGTGAAGTTCACCCATGGCATCACATCAGCACTTACAATTAGAATTTTGGAGCACTTCAGAGTTCAGATTTACAAACTAGGGATGCTCAGTCGTACGTACCCTTGATATGATATGAGGAATGACACTTTACACCTATGATTGTCCTTACAAAAGTACATCATTACATTCTAATGAAGAGACAGGATCAGACAAAGGCCAATTGAAGGAGATTCTGCAAAACTGACTGGTATTTCACAAAATTGTCAAGGTCATCGAAAACAAGGGAAGTTTGAGAAACTGTTACAACCATAAGGACCTCAAGACCTGACAAGTCAATGAAATGTGATCTTCTGAATGAGATCCTGGGACGGAAAAAAAAGCATTACATAATCACAAAGAAAATGTAATAAAAGTATGAACTTTAGCTAACAATAATGTATCAACTAATCATTTTGGTTTTGTTTCTGTTTTTTTTTTTTTTTTTTTTGGTTTTTTTTTCAAGGGGCACAGGCGCCCCCCTGAGA
>NW_006159775.1:6096110-6101891 GCF_000334495.1 Tupaia belangeri chinensis | reverse complement strand
ACAGAGAGACAGAAAGCGAGAAATCACCCTCCAGGGGGGATGGCCATACTGCAATCCCTTCTCATCCATTCTCCTCTCGGGATCTTGAGCACACACACACATGCGCCTGGCATGAGTTTAAGCCACCGGGTCCAGGACACGAACAGCGGTCGACTACGTGGGAGTCCAGTGACATAGCCATTACGCTAACTGCTGGTCCCCTAACCGTTTAATATTTATAACAAATGTACCATAAGATGTTGGGAACAATGTAACAGAGTTAAGTAAAGAACTAAGTAACTACCAACCTTTATCTTGTTTCTTTCCCCTGACACTAAGTCTCAGATGTGCTTGAGAAAGATAAAATCTTCTGCCCTAATGATCAGGTCCCACCAGCTGACCTAGCTGCTGCTGAAAACAACCACCCTGGTCAAGTCTCCTGTGCGACCATCAGGAAAACAATGAACTGCTGTGCTGGGCAAAACAGCACATAATTCCCTTTTACTTCCTTTTAAATTATTTTTCTGATTAGACCAGGATTTCGGAGATGGGTTTCGGACGTTTCTCTGCCATCTTCCCAGGCTGTCAGCTTCTTGACTTAAGCAACCTTTTCCTTCCAACACTTGTCTCTACGTATTGGCTTCCCATCAGGAAGCATCTGAACTGGGGTTTGATGCCAGATTCTGGTAACAATAGTCAAAACTGAGTATGAATATATAGGAACTCTCTGCGCTATTTCAGAATATTTATAGAAATCTAAAACTGTTCTAAACATTTGCTTTAAAAAAAAAAATCTCCTCCTCCCTTAGGGGGGGAAAAAACAGATTAATAACATGTCCTTTGTTTTTGCACATAGTTATACAGAATTCTTACCTATCATAGGAAATAAAGGTCAGCATGGTCTCTATATGGCATTACCTTGATACTATCAGTAATTTCAAAACCCAATCATGGAGAAATTGTTCTATATTAACTCTGGAGCCAGCCATTGCAAATATTATCTATGCCATAATAGTTTCACATTACCAAGACTAGTCCCATATTCTATGGTGCATAATTCAAATTTTCAAGATAGACGCTTCCATGTGTAAATCTCCTAACATTTTTCTCCCACTAGTAATGAGCCTATATTTTGTCATGGTCACTAGCCCTGCCAAGCTATTTTTCTCTTGGATATTTTCATGGATTTTTTTTTCAAAGTGGCTGCTGTTCAAACTTACATAATAGAATTGTCACACTTTATAAACTGTGTTGAATATTCTGATCCCTTTCATTTGAAGAGGTCCTCTATTTCATGCCCAACTAGCTTTGAGGTCCTTCTGAGATAATCAAGTAGTCATTGGGACCTCGTGTATAATAGTCACTGCTGCATGAAGAGTCCATAAATTCAATTCTCTGTGCAAAAGCCATGGAAAAACAGAACCTTCCAGCTTAAATCGCTTGGAAGCTACTCTATTAGATTTCTGAGGCTGACCCTGATAAACAAAATTTTGAAGGAAATCTTCTATTATTGATCATGCAGTATCAGGTTAGAAAAGATGTAAATTTCAACAATGGCTTTCTCCACAGAGTAATTCTGTACACTAGTTTTTCAGGCTACTTTTCATTATACCAATGCTATTATGGTGATTCAGCAACCTCCATGATTCATGCTCACATTCCCTGCAGCCCTGGCTGGACCATTCTCCTGATTCTGTGTGATGATACAATCCACCCTGAGAATTCGGTCCACACTACTATTCCTGCTACACATCTTATGGTAAATTGCTGGGGCACATCCTCAGATAGTTACAAGTTAGAGCTCCCTCCAACTAATAGAGACGGCCATTTCTTTACAGCCGACCTGAGGCTGTGTTCGTCATAGGGACTCTCTTTAACTGGATCAAATTGAAGTCTTCCCCTGTTCTTCTAAGAAGTATTACAGACTCAGGTTCTCTATTACCGTGAACATTATCTATAAATCTCACGCGAAAGCCTGTGGTGTTCCTCCAAAATGCTTCCGATAGAAATATCTTTTTTAAATATATATTTCTCTCTGGTCAGAGTCATGCATCTTCCCTTATCAGTATCAGAGCACAACAGCAAAAGAAAGGGATGTCTTTCCCCCCCCTCATCTTTTCTATTTCAAAATGGGGACAATATGGCATCAAAAAGCTAGCCTAAGCAAACAGCAAACAAATGAAAACAAAGGAAAAACCTCAGCCCACTGTGGAGGGCCACAGTGCTAAGACCATGCACCCCACATGGAGCCCACAGGGGAGGTCTGAGTTTGACTCTTGGTCCAACCTAAAGGCCAGCACAGTGGGGTGTGTCTGTCATCTCAGGACTAAGGAGGCAGCTGGATTACGACATGGTGGGGGGGGAAAAAACAGCTACAGTGGCACAGGTGGTAGGGCACTGCTCTGCAATGCTGGAAGCAAAGGAAGTCTGGTTCTGATCCCGGGCTAAACTGAAACATGCTGGGATGCTGGGTGCACACATGTGCCCCTAATCCTGGCAGGCTCCAAGGCTGGGGGGTGGGGGGCGTCGAGGCATGGTGAGTCTGTCAGAACTATTTTTTTCCCTCTCTCTCGAGAAAAGAAGCAAAATAAGTAAACTTTTTTTTTTGAGAGAGAGGTTTTTCGCTATAGGGCGCGTGCGCTCGCCAGACAGACAGAGAGAGACATAGAGACAGAAAGCGAGAAATCACCCCCCAGGGGGGATGGTCACACCACAATCCCTTCTCCTCCATTCTCCTCTCAGGATCTTGGGCACGTACGCACACGCGCCCGGCGTGAGTTCTAAGCCACCGGGTCTGGAATGCGAACTGCGGTTGACTACGTGGGAGTCCAGCGACATAGCCATTATGCTAACTGCTGGTTCCCAAAATAAGTAAACTTTTAAAAATCCATGAAAATTTCAAAATATCTGATAAGTAAATGAAAAGGATAGCAAGTATATACATGTTTCTACATATACACAAACAGATCTTCAAAAAGTTCATAGAAAGTGCATATTATGAAAAAAATCTATGGATAGATTACATAATTATCCACCTAGGTCTGAACCAGCATCAGATCGACCATAAATAAGTGGCAATCTATGGGGTCTTTGGAAAAGTCCACCAGCCTTGACAGGTATCACATTCTTACTAGGTACTTTTGCAGTTCATTTCAGCTTGCCTTAAATTTTATCATGGCAAGAACATGACAGGTTGAGTTTATGAGACAGGCTTGAAACATGTCTACCTCTTATCAGAGGATGGCGTGGGCCAAATGATGTATAGTAACTTCATATATGCAATTCCTGCCTTGTAGTAATTCTGTGACAAGTAAGATATTACATATATAAACACTCTATCACCCTAGAAACAGTCATTATTACCTTGAACTTTCTTGTTAGGTGCATTTGACCTGTACCTTTAACTTGTGAATTTGCTTTTTTATTTAAGAAAAAAAATGCCACTAGAATAAGCCACTTGGACTTTTTGATACTCAGTTTCTTTATATGTAAAAAGAAAAGACTTTAAAAAATTATCTTGTGAATTAAAAGGGTTCCAGAATATGAAAGCAAATCACTTTTAAACTGCCAAAAATCTGCATGGCCAAATTATTCTGGGGTTACAGACCAGTTTAAAGTTTAGGAATTCTTAAATCTTAAATGGTTATTGATTTCCCACATATCAAAATACTGAGGGTCAATAATCTGCCTCATTTTCAATGCCAACATTGCAGAACTATGAAAGCAAAACCTAAGAAACATTTCTGAGCCAAAATTTCGAAGTTTTCCCCTAAGCTTCTAACACCAATTGTCCTCCTATGTAATACACTCTAACAAAAAAAAAAAATTCTAGGAACTGTTCTCCAAGTACATGTCTGATTTCCCACATATCAAAATACTGAGGGTCAATAATCTGCCTCATTTTCAATGCCAACATTGCAGAACTATGAAAGCAAAACCTAAGAAACATTTCTGAGCCAAAATTTCGAAGTTTTCCCCTAAGCTTCTAACACCAATTGTCCTCCTATGTAATACACTCTAACAAAAAAAAAAAAAATTCTAGGAACTGTTCTCCAAGTACATGTCTGCAATTTCAAACAGACTCACGCTGCCATCTGCTCCTTCTGATAAGAGACTCATCTGTCTGCTGAGAAGGTAGGAAAAGGCTCACTAAGAAAGAATAATGTGCCTCTGCAACCCCTACAGCCTCGCCGGGTGGCTCATGGACATGCACTGACTAATTAAGGGTCAAACCAACATTTTTAGGATGTATTTGGATGGGATTTGAATTCATTGTGACTGCACTCTAAGCAGCACTACATACAGCTACTGGTGTAATTTGGACAATGAGCCCAGCATCTGCTACCTTTCAGCAGCAAAGCGTAACAAGAGAAAAGTGTGATTAAGGGAATTTACTTACCTCAGTGGTTTTTATGATTTTTAAAAGCCGGACTGAGTTGTTCCTACATAAACAAGGGAATATGTGTATTCGTATTTGCGCAGCACATGTACAAATAACTATCACAGGGCCAGCAGGTAGCATGGTGGTTAAGGCGCTGGACTCCCACATGTTCACTATAGTCCAAGTCCCAGACCAGGTGGCTTGAACATCACGCTGGGCCTGTGTGCATGTGTGCCCAAAATCTCAGGAGGAGAACGGATAAGAAGGGATTGTGGTGTGGTCATGTCCGCTTCACAGTGATTTCTCACTTCCTCTCACTGTCTCTCTTAGTACTCGAGTGAGCACATGGGCCCTATAGCAAAAAACCTTGAGAACAAACAAACAAAATAAGTATAACAATGTGGTTTTGGTTTTCTGATAGTAACAAAAACTCTAAAATCAAACTTATTTGAAATAATGCAAATAAGGAGTCCTCTTCAATTTTAAATACATAGTAGGACTTTAAGACATTTAGTCATTAATATGACTGTTAAACTATATAACCTATATGATTTATGTTATATCAACACTGGGTTTATAGTTATAAAACAAACTAAAGATACTTACCAACATATATAAGCCTGTATATGCACAGAGAATTTCTGGAGGTATACACACACACACACACACACACACACACACGCACGATTACTATTACATACCTCTGAGGAGGAGAATAAAATTTTGGCTTATAGGGAAGTTTGGAGAGGAATTATTTTAACTTCTACTTTTTTTTTAACCAATTACATTTCTGTACTTTCTGACTGTTTTAAAATCCTGAACCTGTATTTCTTTATATAATTAAAAAACACTCACCTAATTAGCAAAAGAGAATTGAAGATTAAATTCTAATTTTATCTAATCAACCTTCTAAAGTAATTTTGAACTTGGAACCAGAAAACTAACTTAGTTCTATCTCTCTTCTACTGACAGTACTGCAATTGGTATTGAATCAGTTCATGTAAATGATCTTTCTTTGTCATCAATGAAATTAGGACAATATATCAGATCTAGTACATCTTTCAAAGCTGTTATGCCTAAATTTAGACGAACTATTTTATATTATCATATCAGTGTTATGCTATTCAAATATGGCCATATTTCCTAGGAGTCTTCAAAATATTTATGATAATGTGTATTATAAAACTGTAGATATGGGACCAGCAGTTAGCGTAATGGCTATGTCGCTGGACTCCCACGTAGTCGACCATGGTTCAAGTCCCAAAACTGGTGGCTTAAACTCACGCCGGGTGTGTGTGCGTGCATGCCCAAGATCCTGAGAGGAGAATGGAGGAGAAAGTATTGTCGTGTGGCCATCCCCCCTGGGGGTGATTTCTCGCTTTCTGTCTCTCTGTCTCTGTCTGGCGAGTGCATGAGCCCTA
>NW_006159775.1:6064452-6096079 GCF_000334495.1 Tupaia belangeri chinensis | reverse complement strand
AGCCCAAAAAAAAAAAAAAAAAAAAAAAAAAAAGAAAGAAAGAAAAACTATAGATAGATTTCAAAAAAAATTTTGCACCAAAATAAACTCATACTTTAATTCCATTTACCCATAAACTTTTTTTGTTTTTCTATAAGACACATGTGCTCACTGGAGAAATAGAGAGAGGGGAGAAAATAATAAAGTATCCCCATTGGACACGGTCACACCACAATTCTTTTTCCTCCATTTGTCCTTCCTTTAGAGATTCTGGGCATGTGTGCACATGTATTCAGAATGTCCCTCAAGTTACAGGGTCCAAGACTTGTACCGCAGTCAGCCATGTGGGAACCATCTGCTCCAACCACCACACTGCCAACTGGTCCCATCATGAACTTTGTAAAGTCCTCTTATATCTAGCTACCAAATGGTAGAATAAATTTCATGTATATTCAGATGAATATTTCCATTTGTTTGAATATTTCATGTGATGTTACCAAGAAAACCAACTATTCATTCAAAAAATAAAGATATCATTTTAAATGAATAGTTATGCTGATGATGTGGAATAATACTTTTAACTATTTCATAAGTTTTTAGGACAAAAAGTACTACTGTATGTTTGAATTATTATTCAAACTTTCACATTTGATATTTCTTTGTCGTTAACCTACTGGAAAAAATTTAACAAAGACAGAAGATAAGAATACACATTAGCTCTTTGATTTTTACTTATCTTTTAACTTCTTTAGTTCTTTCCACAGAATTTTAAAAAGTCCCAATTTTTGATTTGTGATTGTGAAAGTGCTACGAAATGACCTCCCAGATTAAAGGGAAAAGTAATCCATGATAGTAAACTGAAGAGGTAGAAGTAGCTAGCATTCCCATTTTGTTCTTTTCCTCCTTTTTCTTTTTTCCAGAGAAGTTGAAGCTTATCTATGAGGAAAAATCTATACAAATGAATGAATAAATAAATCAAAGAATCAACTCATCTGACAACCTTGGCTTCATGGCTTCAACTAAAGAGAAAAACTGGAAAGGTATATTTATTTTTTTTCCAAAATGGAAAACACCCTGTAACAGGGAGCACCATCATGAAATTTGCAGGATCTATGAACATCAGAGTTTCTGTGAGCTCTTAAATCTTATAGATTGCATATTAGCTGTTCTGCAGCAAGTGGTAGATATGTATAGTGTATATATGTGTGTTATTTATGTATTTTATGTTCTTAGATTTTATACTACAACAGGTGTGGGTATGAAGCTAAAATGGAGTTAACACATTGCTAGCTGATTGTATGTATACTAAGGTTGAATTGTTCTAAGCCTCAGTAGAAAATGTCAATGAAATTGCAGAAACAATAATGAGAAAAAACTGATGCACGCAAGAGAAAGAGATCTGGGCACAGGTCTGTAGAGACTTAGAGGAACACTCAACACTTATTCCCTAAAAGGGCACTCTCCTCTTGTAGCTGGTGACAATCTAATAACAATGTAACACATAATGTATTTCTTTATACTTCTCCCCAAACAAAGCCACAGCATTTTATAAATATTATTTACTAAATTTCCAAATTTCTGTGAGCTTTAGAGGAGTCATGTATTCTTATGTTCACTTCACTTAGCAGAATCAGAGCACAGAGCAGGAATATATATTCCAATAAAAACAGCCAGATGGCTATAGTGTTCAAATTTCACCTAATGGAGTCTCTGATTTTCGTCTGTTAGTTTGGTATTTGTTTTCTCACAATGACCAATTGTCCACTGTTTTGTTCCTGATAGCCATGCATTGATAGCACCAATCAGACTCTAAACTAGACATACTGAATCATAATCTACATTTTACAAAGATGCTGAAATGATTTGTATGCTCACTGAAGTTGAAGAACTAAGAGACTTACTACATTTAAAAGGCGTAGGGCCAACCAGTGGTTTAGTGTGTTTAAATTATAGTGTTTAAGGAGGCTGGATCCCACATTACCAACTGTGTGGTTCTAGACCTGGACCCACCAGCTTGAGAAATATGCTGGACATATGTGCATGCATACCCAAGTAACAGGAAGGAGAAATGGAGGAGACGGGATTGCAGGGTGATCATCCCACTTGGAAGGCACTTTCTTGCTTGCTCTCTCTCCACTGAGGGCATGTACCTTCTAGAAAATATGGGGGGAAAAAATAACAACTTTTAAATAATGTTTTCTAACACCTTTTTTTAGTCTGTTTTTCTGTTGGTATAACTGAATACCACAGACTAGATAATTTACAAAGAATAAAGATGTATTTGGCTCACAGCTCCGGAAGTCTAAGGTTAAAGGTCCACATCTGGGGAGGGTCTCTTGCTGGGGATGGTGCAGGGCCTCGCATGGTGAGAAGGCAAGGGCATGTGTCAGCCCTACTCTCTCTCCCACACCTTATACAATGACCAGCAGTCAGTCATGGAGATCTTGCCCTCATAACCTTTATCTAATCCGAATTATCTCCCCAAAGGCATCCTCTTCTTAATACTATTGTCAGATTAAGTTTACACTATTTAAATACAGTTGCAATAGGAACCAAATTTCAACACATAATTTTGGAGAGATATAATCAAACCACAACCCATATAGAAGTCTTCAAAAAGTTCATAGAAAATGTGTGTTTTGAAAGAACTATATATGAATTTTAACTTTTAGCTCTCATCAAAATATACTCACATTTTAATTTCATTTTTTAATGAATTTTTTGAAGTCCCTTAGTACATGTGGCAGCCACTGCATAACTATTTACCAAACATATTTCTCTTGTCTTCTGAGTACACTGCCGGACTGAATTTAATTTGTGTATTACATGCAAACATGTGAGTGAGTTTTGGCCAACTATGATTGATGGGTGGTAGAGATAAATGCTTCTTTAGGTCTTAGCCCACATGACCTTGTGCTCTTTCTCTCTCTTGTCTTATTTCCATTTACAGAATGAAGGGACAAATAACACAATGACATTAACACCCACAATAGCTTGAGTCCCTGCATGTCTATGTGGAGCGGAGCTCCTCATTCCCAGCCCTAACTGCCTTGGGCTGATTATGGGAAAGGTGTTTAGCCATTGAGTTTCAGGAGTTACTGGTTAGAGGAGCTAGTATTTCTGTAACATTTTAGATATTTTGAGAAGCCATTATTAAGTTTTAAAAATAATGGCTGGAAAGGCCAGCAGGTGGCATGGAGTTTAAAGCATTGGGTCCCAGAAATCTGACACCACAAATCTGACACCACAAATCTGCCAAGTCCCAGACCTGGCAGCCTGAAAATCATGCTGGTTGTGGAGACTGTGGGATTGTGGGATTGTAGAATTGCCGTTCTCCATTCCCCTGGTAATTTCTCTTTCTCTCTCTCTTTCTTCTCTCTCTCCTCTCTCTCTCTCTCTCTCTCTCACCCTCTTCTCTCCTCTCTCTCTCTCTCACCCTCTCCTCTCCTCTCTCTCTCTCTCTCTTCCTCTCCAGTGTGTGTGCAAAAAAAAAAAAAAAAAAAAAAGACTTGAGTTACAGAGAATTCTAGATAAATAATATGGAGCTGGGTTTGGTCCTTTTAATTGAATGATGCTACACGTCTTAATTCCTTTGGACTCATTTCATGTTTTTCTTTGTAACTTCCTTACTCATCTCTCCCTACATTTATTAATAGCCTCTTAGATCCTAGATTCTTTTACATTACTTAACTATGCTCATTGTGAAATCAGGAAAATTTAAAATAAAGTTGCCAGTTGTGGTTCTAGCTGTGTAGATATGCAATGACTCCTGATACGTGTTGCTATTTATGAGTAAGACCAGAGGGCTATGGCAATTCATAAGCATATTAGTATCCATTATTCATTTTTCTTTTTCCAAATATATTTAATAATTCATGTATCTATTCCGAACATTTGTTTGTTCAGTCTTGGTTATAAGTGAGGTTTCTTTTACACTTGTGGAAAAATTAGAACTCCGCACTGGTGAAAAAAGTACCTCTTTTGATGGACAGAATTTTAATAAATGATTTATAATTAGCTCTCTGATTTCTTGTTATGACTGGTCTCCTCAAACATAGCACTCTTATAGAAACAAACACAGTTTCTATTTTTGAGCATTCACAGAAAAAAGGTGTAAAATGAAGGATCATTACACATTTTTCTACAAATATTTCTCTGTAAAATAAAACTGTCAAACAGGCAGAGACTGATTATGCACTAGACGGCTCAAGCCATTTGCCAGTCATTTATAATAGTGACATTTTACTTGTAGATTTAAAGATTTAGTGTAAAGAAAGAAAATGAGACATTAAGGGAAAAAATTTAAGCATTTTCAAGGAAAAATTAGAGGCGGTTTTTAAGGAAAAAAGTGAAATTGAATGCTAGAGTCTTCCTATCATTTTTACTTATAAAATAGTCATAAATTAAAGCATATAAAACAACCAGCATATTAGTAACATACATAATTAGTAAAGTGATATGCTTGTGCTCATTAACAAAATTAATTTTGGACTAATAAGAAAAGAGTATTTTGAAGATTTTGAAGTGAATTTTAATACTCTGTGGGCTGCTTCATGTTTTATTTCCTTTGAATTTTCAATGTAATTTTAATCCCTGTTCCAAGCTTTTAATCCTATCTTTGCTTTGATTTTCCTCATTAGATAGTCACAAAGAAAAAACATATAACCATATATGCAATCTTTCTATCATCTCACATGGAGGTTGCTGGAAATATTGTTGGGTAGCCATGATGGGATATTTCTCAAAAAGCTTTAACCCGGTTCATTTACTGATGTACAAAAGCTATTACTCTACAGCTCAAGTCTCCTATAAAAATAAAATACTAATTGTGATCACTACACATTTGTTTAAAAAATTAATTTATTGACTACACTCTGCTTTGGAGTTCTCTGGTATGAGTTATTGTGGATTAAAGGTGAAAATTTGAGACTTTTTGTGTTTTTCCATTACTGAGGAGTTGAATTCTACCTGAAAATGTGGCAGAAAACATACTTGGCTTCATTTTTCAAATATCTGACAAAGAATAGTGAGGGCTATTATTTTTATACCATTAAATGTCTTCATTTTTATTATTTTATTTATCTTGCTGCTTCTTGTACTTAAGACTACTTAAACACTTTATCCCTTCTAGCTACTTACCTTTTTACTTTTTGTACACCTTTGAAAGTTTTGAAAAAACTCAGTAACAAATCCAGCCATCCTTTGCAGAAATCAGACCCAGAATCTGCTCATGATCCACCGCTTGGTCAGCTCTCTAAGATTTCAGAAACTTTAGGACTGGCAGATGGCATAATGGTTGCATTTCTGGACTTCAACTTAGCCAACCATGGTTAGAGTCCTAAGTCCATTGGTTTGAAAGACACTGGGCACCTGTGCATATGTGCCTAAAATCCCAAGAGGAGATTAGAGAAGGGATTGTGGTGTGGCCCTCCCCTGGGGGGAGGGGGGGAGTGATTTTTTGCTTTCTGTTCCTCTATTACTCTGTCTCTTCAGCAAGTGCCTGTGCCCTATAGTAAAAATCTCTCTTAAAAAAAAAAAAATCAGAAACTTCTTCTTAGAGTCATTCTGGATAATCCGGCCTAAACAAGGACTTTTCTTGAATGTCTCTCAACCAAACCTTCCCTCATGTTCTGCCCTCCACCTGAGCAAACATTAATCCTTATACATTTACCAGTCATTCTTAATGTTCTGATTTGTGAGCATTTTGTCACCCTCTTGCTAGAAAAATTAAAGTTTTGTAAAAATATTTAATTCTATTTACAATTTTAGTAGGTCTACAGACTACTTTAAGTACTTTCATTGACTCTGCTTTAAATGGTTTGACATGATTTCTTAATAGGTCTTGCTTTTTGGCTTCCATCCTGGATTGGAATGAATACTCACTCACTATCTGATCTTCTCCAACATTCACACTCAAGTGACTGGATAGGACTTGAGAGCAAGTCACCCGAAGACAGAAAAGGTTTTAGAATCACTTTTACTCTTGAATTCTATGAGAAATGGCCAGTGTCCACTCAAAACCTGACACTTTTTAAAGCTGCCCAGACTATTTCATTCTTCTGTTGGAATCTTCTTCCTTTCCCAATAATGAGTTAACCAAAGTTATGCAAAGTTTTCTGTGGTGTTTTGCCCTTTCCAATACATTTTTTTTTCTCTTTGGTAAATTAAAGGTAGTGGGAATTATGGGGAAAATAGAATACTTTTAAAAGAGCAATGCAATTTTGCTTATGCTGTATTTATCTTCCAATAATCTTGAAACAAAACAGTGTACTTGACAGAAAACTTAAGAAACTTTAATCAGAGTTTTGGAACTTAAACCCAGTGCTTGCCACAGTTATTGATGATATTCCATTGAAGACTTTGTTGTTTTTCTTCTTCAGCAAAATGTTACAACTAAATGAACTTTGTTCATTCCTAAAATGTAGAGGCATACCAGGGAAACATTAAAGAGGATAGTAACATTTCTCTCTCCTTGGGGGAGCTACATAGCCAATTGTATTTGTAATGTCTGGGATTTGGTAGAGCTAAATCCGAGGAGGAAAAGTAGATATTTTTGGGCTTCCAGGAAGGAACTGTTTGTAGGAAAAAATCAAACTGTTTTTTTTGAGATGAAACCCTGCAAGAATGGAATATATTCTTTCATAACTGAGAACAAAAAAGAAGAGGACTGGCATCATGGAATGAGAATTTTGAAAGAAAAATGGAATAAATCTAAGGTTGGATGCAGCCGGAGCTCTGAGCCTGTCCCAGTACAATGCAGAAACTTGGTTTGTGGTCTAGAAGGAACCACCACAGTAGACTGGGGAAATGGCAATTTTGAGGAGAAGCCTTATTTAGTCATACCAAAGAATCCACCCCACATTTTCCCAGAAAACTCATTAACATTTATTCATTTTATTGTCGCCATCAGTCATTTTAACACCCTGTTAACATCACTTCAGAAATGACATTTAAAGAGCTAGAAGACTAGTACCTTGTTGAGATTTTTTGCATCTATATCCATCAGAGATATAGGTCTATAGTTTTCCTTTTTTGTCATGTCCTTATCTGTTTTGGGGATGAGGGTGATGGAGGTTTCATAGAATGAACTTGGGAGGGTTCCTTCCTTCTGGATCTTTAGAAATAGTTTCAGTAGAATGGGGGTTAACTCTTCTTTAAAATGTAGAATCCAGTAGTGAAGCCATCAGGACCTGGGCTTTTCTTTGTTGTGAGTTTATTTATTACTGATTCAATCTCATTGCTTGTTTTGGGTCTATTCAGATTTTCAATGTCTTTCTGATCTAATCTCAGTAGAATATATGTATCCAGGAATTTGTCCATCTCATCCAGATTTTCTTGTTTGTTGGCATGTAGTCATTCATAGTATCCTCATGACGTTTTATATTTCTATTATGTCTGTTGTAACATTGCCTGTTTCATTGTAAATTTGTTTTATCTGGTTCCTTTCTCTCGTCTTAATTAGTGTACCTAAGGTGTTGATTTTGTTTATCTTTTCAAAGAACCAAATTTTGATTTCATTTTTTTTTCTGTATAAGTTAATTTATTTTCTATTTCATTTATTTCTGCTTGAATCTTTATTATTTCTTTTCTTCTGGCAGTTTTTTGGTTTTGTTTTTGTTGTTTTTCCAATTTCCTGAGGCACAATCTTAGATTGTCCTCTTGTCACCTTTTCATCTTTTTTTTTATGCAGACTAATTGTTATGAACTTCTTCTTATGACTGCTTTGGCTGTGTGCCATACGTTATGGAAACTTACATACTCATTATCATTGGCTTCAATTGATCATTTGGTTTCAGTCTTAATTTCTTTAGTACTTGTGAAGTCATTCAGGAGTAGGTTGTTTAATTTCCATATATCTGTGTAATTTTTAGGGTTTTTTTCTGAAATTAATATCAAGTATAATTACATCACAGAACAGATGCAGAAAATAGTTTCTATGCCTTTGAATCTGTAAAGACTTGTTTTGTGCCCTATCATGTGGTCAATCTTTGAAAAGGTTACACGTGGGGGGTGAGAAAAATGTATATTTTATTAGAGTGGAAGGTTCTATAGATGTCTGTCAAGTTAATTTGATTTATGGTATCATTTAAATCCTGTATCTATTTGCTTCTTTTTTTGTCTAGATGATCTGTCCAAAGGAGATAGGGTGGTTTTGAGAGCCCCAACAAGTAGTGTGTTGCATTCTATCTCTCTTTTTAGATCCAGTAGTCTTTCTTTCACATATTTGGGTGTTCCTGAGTTGGGTGCATAAATACTAATAAGTGTTTTATCTTCTTGAAGAATTAGCCCTTTTACTACTATATCATGTCCTTCTTTGTCTCTTACAGATAATTGTCTTAAAGCCCATTTTGTCTGAAATCAGTATTGCAACTCCACCCTTTTTATAGTTTCCATTTGCATGAAATAATTTTTTCCAGCCCTTCACTTGTAGTTTGGGTATGTCTTTATCCATGAGGGTGTTTCTTGTAAACAACAGACAGAGGATTTCTGTTTTCTTCCATCAGCCAGTCTGTGTCTGTTGATAGGAGAATTTAATCCATTAACATTTAACATTATTATCAATATTTCCAGACTTGTCCCCGCCATTATGTTAGACATTTTCTTAGTTGTTTTTTGTTTTCTATTTCTGTCTGCCTTTCTTTAGTTCTCCTAATATAGCACTACTTTCAATACTTTTTGAAGATCTGGTCTAGTGTTGGTAAATTCTTTCAGGCTTTGTTTACCTGAAAATAGTTTTATCTTTTCCTCCCATTTGCAATTCTGTGCAAGAAAAATGGAGTAGGAAGCATCTCACTTCCTGACTATTACAAAGTTGTGATAATCAAAACAGCATGGTATTGGCACAAAAACAGAAATGTGGACCAATAAAACAGAATAGAGACCCCAGAAATATATCCCAAAACATATAGGCAACTGATCTTTGACAAAGGACACCAATCAATCCAATGGGAAAAAGAAAACCTCTTTAGCAAATGGTGCTGGAAAAACTAGGTACCTGCAGAAAGATGAAATTGGACCCCTATCTCTCAGCATAAACAAAAATCAACTCAAAATGAACAGAAGATCTTAACCTAAGACCTCAAACTACAAAACTATTGGTGAAAAGCACAGCAGAAATTCTTGGAGACATAGGAGTAAGCAAAAACTTGAACAAGGCAATATTCCCGAAAAGAGACAAGAGGAATTACATCAGATTAAAAAGCTTCTGCACAGCAAATGAATAAATAAATAGAATGAATCAACAGTTTTCAGAATGGGAGAATATATTTGTAAGCTATGTGTCAGATAAGGGACTGGTAACCAGGCTATAGAGGGAATTCAAACAACTTACTTGAAAAAAAAAAAATCAACCCAATTAAAAGATGGGAAAATGAGATGAACAGACAACTCTAAGAGGAAGACATATGAACAGTCATAAAGCATATGAAAAAATGCTCTGCATCCCTTCATTATAAGGGAAATGCAAGTTAAAACTAAAAACTACAATGAGGTACCATCTAATCCTGGTCAGAATAGTTAAGATTAAAAAAATAAAAAAATAATAAAAGCTGGTGAGGCTGTGGTGCAAAGGGAATTCTCCTACACTATTGGTGGGAAAATAAATTAGTACAGCCTCTATGGAGAACAATATGGAAATTCCTCAAAGACCTACAGATAGAACTACCATATATATAATCCAGCAATTCCACTCGTGGATGGTACCTACCCAAAGGATAGGAAAAAAGTTCAGTTAGAAAAAGGCTTGCAGATTCACATTTATTGCAGCATTATTCACAATTGATAAGACATGGAACCAACCCAAATGTCCAGGAACAAATGAATGGATTAAAAAAGTGTGGCGCATATACATTACAGAATACTACCCAGCTCTGGCATTTGATAAAAGGTGAACAAATATGGAAGATGTACTGCTAAGCAAAGCAAGTCAGACTATGAAACAGAGGTATGTATGTTACCACTCAATATATACTGAACTTTGGTGCTATGGCAGAAACTAAATAATAGAAAGGTATAAAAGCATGGAGAGCAGTAATACTGAAGACAGTGAAAGAGGAAATGGGGGAGGATGAAAAGTTAGAGAATCAGGGGAAGAAAGGAGCAAAATATTTAAGGAACCCAAAATGGAAAGAAATCTGTTGATTGTACTGTATATGGTAATGTCTTTGACCACATCAAGCCTGCAGTGTATTCATGATGTGAAAATTCATTTGGTATTCTGTAATTATGCACAGTGACTGAATGCAATTAATTAATTAATTAATTGAAAAAACATTCAGTTCCATTTTTTTCTCTAAGTATTCCCAAATAGTTGGATGTTACTATAAAGATTAAAACTAAACTGACATAGAGACTAGCACCAGTAAAATTGTGATGTGTTCCAGTTACAGTTTAAGTTGACCCCATCAGTTATTTTACTTCTTTTTACTTATTTCTTTTTAAAGATAGTCTCACTTTTTGATCTTCCTGCCCTGTAGTTTTCCAGGTGGGACTACATATGTCTGTCTCCAAGTCTGACTTTTTTTTTTTTTTTTTTTTTAATAAAAGGCTTTTTTTTTTTTTTTTTTTTAATACAAGGCCTTTCTTTTTAGTCTATGTCAGCCTTCTAGTTCAGAAGCCTCCTGACTCAGTCTCACAAAATGCTGGGACTACATGTGCAGGGCCCCACCTGGTCTTAGTTTGGACCAGGAAGCAAACCTGGGCCTCCCATGTGGTCCCAGATGGTGAAGCGCAGCATCTCAGCAGCACAACACCATGGCTGGGCATTCATTTTATTTATTCTTATTTGTCTCATTCATTTCTTTCAAATAGTCCCAAAATTACTTGTCCACTCAAGCTATTTCAATCTCCACCATTTTAACTTTGAACAGTTTCAGAATCACAATCTCTCTGATCCTTCATTTTTAACTTACACTAAATCTATGTTGTTTCCATCTTTAACTCTGTTCCACTGGAAAATATGGAAGAACAATGCGATCTCACTCTTACATTGTTCATTTACTAGACCCTTTGATGTCAGCACCTTTCTCTTTAAATTCTAGAGTTTTGATGCATCAGCTCTATTTTCTTTTCCAGCTGTCCCTTTCACCAGTTATAAATATATCCAAATTTCTATTTTATCCTTAATAATAGTTCTTACTTCACCATGTGCTCAGCATATGCTCCTGAGCATTATTTTTTTCATCCTCACACAAATATCTAAGAGATGTGAGCACATTTGTTCTTCCACCTTCTCACTTCACTTTCATTCAAGTAACTTCAATAATTCAGCTTCCATTGCTATGATCCTCCCAAAGCAGCAGTTTTAAGATCATGAGAGATGCCCTGAATCCCACATTCCATGAGCATTTGAGGGAACTACGAAAGGATTATGAAAAAATAGAATTAAAGTATGAGTTGATTTTTGTGCTAAAAAATTGAAATCTACACCCCTTTTTTTAACGATGCAAGTTTTTTATAAAGTTTTTGAAGACTGCCCTGTATTCATTTTTCACCCCTGCTTTTTAAATTCTATTTGCTCTTCCTCCTCTTCTCCCAGGGTTTTAACATCAATCTTTACCCACTAACTATTCAATTTACATATCCACATCCTATCTCTAAACCCTATCTTTAGACTTATAAAGCAAAAGCAGTTTCACATAATGGTTAAGCGAGAGTGTTCTTCAGCCAAATTGCCTGCATTTAAATTCCAACTCTACTATTTAGTAGCTGTGTGATCTCAGCAAATTTCCGAACATTCCTGAGCCTCTGCTAATTCATGCATAAAATGGAGGTAGTAGTGTCTGTTCTAATACTTACTGCATTAATATAAATAAAATGTTTAGAGTAATGCTAGGGACATCGCATGTGTTATACACACACACACACACACACACGTATACTAATCTTAATAAGAGCATTTCTATACATGTGCACTTAAATGCCTCAAATATCTCAAATTCCAAATGTTCAGAATTCACACATCCAGTTTCCACCTCAGCCATCATTCCTCACTCAGGCCTACTAGAATACTAAGAGTCATTCTCCCTTTCTCTGTCAATATCACCCTCACTTTCCAAAATACTGTTTTTGTTTTTTTTTATTTCATAACTATTTCTTGGGTCCGTGTTCTCTACTCATCCCTTTTTTCCTTTCCCCTTTCTAATTTATTTTGCAAACTTATCCTTCTCTGTTGAGTCATTAATATCAGTACCTCCTAAAACTTGTCCTAGTCCTTTCTTCTGTTTTTATTCAATATTCTCTCCTCAGTGAATTTCAGTGCCAACTACAGCTTTAATCACTTTCTTTATACAAAATTTTTCCAAAATCTCTTTTCGGTCCACTCTATTCTTCTGAGCATCAAATTTATATGTCCACCTACCTAGTGACATCATGATGTAGATATTTTAAGTGTATCTCAAGCTTCTATATTAAATTTAGTTCCTGTGATAGTCTCCTTGTCAATGGCAGGCACCAACATTCATCAATTTACACAAGATAGATGCTTGCCTACTATTGTTGACATCTCTTCTTTAAACCACTGCAACTTCTCCAAATCTAATCTATTAGCAAGCACTGTATTTTTTTTTTAATTCACCATCTCTTGAATCTACTTCTATGTCCATTTCCATTATTGTAGAGCAAGTTACCCTCCTCCCTCAAACACACCACTTTGATAGCTTTCTCGAAGTCTCCCTGTGCTCCCTCTTTCTCTTTTGCAATTAATTCCTCACAGTGAGCTGCCTACAGCCAGGGTTACCTGAAGCTGGAAGTGATGAAGCTAATGTGATATTCCCAAATCCAGCTGTGGTCAAGTTCGTCTCTTAGTTATCATGCTTCAGTGGCTCAATGTTGATCTTAGCATTAAAAAAAAAAAAGTTCTAAATATAATGAACAAAGAATTATGTTGTCTGGCTTCTATCTGACTCTTTTGCTTTATTCCTTCTAGCCACATGCAATGCTGTTCTCCACCCCACTTTGCTATATTATAGTTTTACCAACTCTGTAAACCTAGCCTCAGTTATACCAGGTTCTTTCCAACTGTAGGTACTTTGTTTAGACACAGTGTCAGCACCACTTGTGCCCCATGGCATCCGTTGCAGTGGCGTGGTCAGTCTGATCAGCTTCCCACAGGTACTTCTCACTTCTGATCAGCTTCCTACAGGTAATTCCTGCTCCCTATGTGGGACTTTCTCTAATGCCAGTAGGATACACATAGAGAAAGATATGAGATTCATTTTTAAAACATCAACAATCCTCCCTCTAAGAAAGCTAGAGAATAATTCCTCTTTGTTTCTTCTAGCTCTCAGTGTTTGCCAAAAATCCTCAGCACTCCTTTGTAACTACCTGTCTAGCCTCATCATCTATCATTCTCTGCATGACATTTTATGAGACAAAAAGTATTGAAGCGTTGAGGTTGTTGGCATATACCAAGCTGTTTTATATTGTAGGACTTTTTTGTAGATTGCTTTCTAGGCCTCAAATTCTTGACCTGTTCCCTTTGTCTAATCACTAATAATATTAAAGAGCAACTCTGGGGACAACCTGTGGTATAGTGGTTAAGACAGACTGAACCCACATGGCCGACTTCATGGTTCAAGTCTCATACCTGGAAATACCCAGGCACATGTGCATGCAAGCCCAAACTCTAAAAAAGAGAAAGAAATGGAAAACAGATTATAGTATGGCCATCCCCTAAGGAGGATATCTTTTCACTTTCTCTCTTTATTTGTCTCTCTACAAAGACCACACACACCTTCTGGTAAAATAAATAAATAAATAATAATAATAATAATAATAATAATAATAAAACCCTTTGATCAATCTCCACCATTTTAACTTTGAACAGTTTCAGAATCACAATCTCTCTGATCCTTCATTTTTAACTTACACTAAATCTATGTTGTTTCCATCTTTAACTCTGTTCCACTGGAAAATATGGAAGAACAATGCGATCTCACTCTTACATTGTTCATTTACTAGACCCTTTGATGTCAGCACCTTTCTCTTTAAATTCTAGAGTTTTGATGCATCAGCTCTATTTTCTTTTCCAGCTGTCCCTTTCACCAGTTATAAATATATCCAAATTTCTATTTTATCCTTAATAATAGTTCTTACTTCACCATGTGCTCAGCATATGCTCCTGAGCATTATTTTTTTCATCCTCACACAAATATCTAAGAGATGTGAGCACATTTGTTCTTCCACCTTCTCACTTCACTTTCATTCAAGTAACTTCAATAATTCAGCTTCCATTGCTATGATCCTCCCAAAGCAGCAGTTTTAAGATCATGAGAGATGCCCTGAATCCCACATTCCATGAGCATTTGAGGGAACTACGAAAGGATTATGAAAAAATAGAATTAAAGTATGAGTTGATTTTTGTGCTAAAAAATTGAAATCTACACCCCTTTTTTTAACGATGCAAGTTTTTTATAAAGTTTTTGAAGACTGCCCTGTATTCATTTTTCACCCCTGCTTTTTAAATTCTATTTGCTCTTCCTCCTCTTCTCCCAGGGTTTTAACATCAATCTTTACCCACTAACTATTCAATTTACATATCCACATCCTATCTCTAAACCCTATCTTTAGACTTATAAAGCAAAAGCAGTTTCACATAATGGTTAAGCGAGAGTGTTCTTCAGCCAAATTGCCTGCATTTAAATTCCAACTCTACTATTTAGTAGCTGTGTGATCTCAGCAAATTTCCGAACATTCCTGAGCCTCTGCTAATTCATGCATAAAATGGAGGTAGTAGTGTCTGTTCTAATACTTACTGCATTAATATAAATAAAATGTTTAGAGTAATGCTAGGGACATCGCATGTGTTATACACACACACACACACACACACGTATACTAATCTTAATAAGAGCATTTCTATACATGTGCACTTAAATGCCTCAAATATCTCAAATTCCAAATGTTCAGAATTCACACATCCAGTTTCCACCTCAGCCATCATTCCTCACTCAGGCCTACTAGAATACTAAGAGTCATTCTCCCTTTCTCTGTCAATATCACCCTCACTTTCCAAAATACTGTTTTTGTTTTTTTTTATTTCATAACTATTTCTTGGGTCCGTGTTCTCTACTCATCCCTTTTTTCCTTTCCCCTTTCTAATTTATTTTGCAAACTTATCCTTCTCTGTTGAGTCATTAATATCAGTACCTCCTAAAACTTGTCCTAGTCCTTTCTTCTGTTTTTATTCAATATTCTCTCCTCAGTGAATTTCAGTGCCAACTACAGCTTTAATCACTTTCTTTATACAAAATTTTTCCAAAATCTCTTTTCGGTCCACTCTATTCTTCTGAGCATCAAATTTATATGTCCACCTACCTAGTGACATCATGATGTAGATATTTTAAGTGTATCTCAAGCTTCTATATTAAATTTAGTTCCTGTGATAGTCTCCTTGTCAATGGCAGGCACCAACATTCATCAATTTACACAAGATAGATGCTTGCCTACTATTGTTGACATCTCTTCTTTAAACCACTGCAACTTCTCCAAATCTAATCTATTAGCAAGCACTGTATTTTTTTTTTAATTCACCATCTCTTGAATCTACTTCTATGTCCATTTCCATTATTGTAGAGCAAGTTACCCTCCTCCCTCAAACACACCACTTTGATAGCTTTCTCGAAGTCTCCCTGTGCTCCCTCTTTCTCTTTTGCAATTAATTCCTCACAGTGAGCTGCCTACAGCCAGGGTTACCTGAAGCTGGAAGTGATGAAGCTAATGTGATATTCCCAAATCCAGCTGTGGTCAAGTTCGTCTCTTAGTTATCATGCTTCAGTGGCTCAATGTTGATCTTAGCATTAAAAAAAAAAAAGTTCTAAATATAATGAACAAAGAATTATGTTGTCTGGCTTCTATCTGACTCTTTTGCTTTATTCCTTCTAGCCACATGCAATGCTGTTCTCCACCCCACTTTGCTATATTATAGTTTTACCAACTCTGTAAACCTAGCCTCAGTTATACCAGGTTCTTTCCAACTGTAGGTACTTTGTTTAGACACAGTGTCAGCACCACTTGTGCCCCATGGCATCCGTTGCAGTGGCGTGGTCAGTCTGATCAGCTTCCCACAGGTACTTCTCACTTCTGATCAGCTTCCTACAGGTAATTCCTGCTCCCTATGTGGGACTTTCTCTAATGCCAGTAGGATACACATAGAGAAAGATATGAGATTCATTTTTAAAACATCAACAATCCTCCCTCTAAGAAAGCTAGAGAATAATTCCTCTTTGTTTCTTCTAGCTCTCAGTGTTTGCCAAAAATCCTCAGCACTCCTTTGTAACTACCTGTCTAGCCTCATCATCTATCATTCTCTGCATGACATTTTATGAGACAAAAAGTATTGAAGCGTTGAGGTTGTTGGCATATACCAAGCTGTTTTATATTGTAGGACTTTTTTGTAGATTGCTTTCTAGGCCTCAAATTCTTGACCTGTTCCCTTTGTCTAATCACTAATAATATTAAAGAGCAACTCTGGGGACAACCTGTGGTATAGTGGTTAAGACAGACTGAACCCACATGGCCGACTTCATGGTTCAAGTCTCATACCTGGAAATACCCAGGCACATGTGCATGCAAGCCCAAACTCTAAAAAAGAGAAAGAAATGGAAAACAGATTATAGTATGGCCATCCCCTAAGGAGGATATCTTTTCACTTTCTCTCTTTATTTGTCTCTCTACAAAGACCACACACACCTTCTGGTAAAATAAATAAATAAATAATAATAATAATAATAATAATAATAATAAAACCCTTTGAATTATATAATCCAAGAGATTTTTTTCTAGTTTTCCAATGATGGATTACTATTTATCTCTACTGTCTTCATAAGTACTTAATATTTATTACTATACTTACCATTTTTTAACCAATAGTTACTTTTTTTTTTTAATTAAGGTGTTTACCATAGGGCACATATCCTCACCAGAGAGTAATTTAAAGAGGGGAAGTAAGAAATCACTGCCTATGGGAGATTGCCACAACACAATCCCATGTCCTCCTCCACAGCCCTTTTGAGATGTTGAGCATGCATGATTTTTCAAGTCACCAGCTCCAGGACTTAAACTGTGGTCAGCCATATAGGAGTCTAGCACTTTAACCATCATGTCACCTGCTGGCCCCTCAATCAATTGTTTCTACTGTTGTTTCCACTAACAGGCCAAATATACTTGAAAAGTAAAGATAGATATTATTTTTCTATCTTTCCAGTACTTTTTACAATTTTTGGCATAAGGTAGGTATATTAATTAATTAATGTATTAAAAAAGAGTGTTGATTTAAAATTTTTAAACACTTTCAGAGTCTTCCACAATGTGTACCCAAGAACTCAAAGTGAGATGTGACTGAGAGCATTAGAATATAAACTATTTTTAAAAAAGAGAGATGTTTTGCTATAGGGTATGTGTGCTTGCTGGAGAAACAAAAAGCCAAAAAAGTGAGAAATTGCCCTCCCCCCAGGGGGGATGGCACACCGCAATCTCTTCTCCTTCATTCTTCTCTGAGAATTTTGGGCATTCAATGCACACACGCCCAGCCAGGACCAGGATTTGAACTGTGGTCGACTACAAGTCAAGTGACATAACCATTGTGCCATCTGCTGGTTCCAAACAGAAACATGTTTATGACTTTCCTCATCTTTAGATGTTCAAAATCCTTTGTTCTAACAAATCCTTCTCTACATGGTTGGTCAAAAGGGGCAATAAGGTGAAGTGACTTCCCAAACATAGAAAGGTTAGAGAAAGGTAGTCTGATAAAGATAAGGAACTACGTGTGAAAAAGAAAATGTAAGAAAAATGATAACCACTGAATAGCTCTGGGATATTTCTCCACCAGTTTATATTTGGGTTTACACACAGGAAACATTTTTAACAACTTCAAAATTATAAAAAAAAAAAAACCACTTACCAAACAGCAGTCATATTTAAAGAAGCAATCATGAAAAAGGTATGCCTTTGTATAGAGCCAGAATAAACTAGGGAATCACAGATAAAATCAGTGTTATATAAAGCAGAAAGAAATATGCTGAAAAGGCCACATTTTGAAGTTTGCATTATTTTTCAAAGAGAGAATATAAAAGCAAAGATTTTCTAAAGGAAATAAAAACTCTTAGGGAAAAAAATATATCACCTATGATATAAACACATTTTCATCTAGCCAGTAAAAATACTTTAGACAAGTGGTAGGAAAATAAATCCCAGGAGCACCTTTTCTTTTGAGAAATTCAATTTTTTTCAATAGTGCAGTAGTCAAATGTTCAATTGTGTCCAAAGAATATAATTTTTATAAACCAAACAATAAGGCTTTTATAGACTACTTACTATGCAGTTATCTGACTTTTTCTACAAAGAAAACTCATATCTGGTTCTTTTTTTTTTTTTCCTTTAAAAAAAGAGAGAGGGAAAAGAGAGATGTAAACATCCAGAGACATATTTTCTTGGCAGAACCTCACTGTGTCACAAATATCAACTTTTCTTCCACTCAACAATTCCATAAGCTTAAGCGGTAATTAAATGTACATAGATTATAAGTACAGATAATATTAATATATATCCAAACACACCTTTCACTCAATTTTCAGTATTGTGTGAGATGAACAATATGAATGGCACAACACCTACTTATGTGTGATACAGAGGTCAAAGAGCTAACACGATATTTAATTGGAAAACAGCCACATCCAATGTAAGCGAGGTAATAATCTTTGGTTTTTGTGTATGAAATGTTACATGCAGTTCCAGATAACAGCTATCTGAGGAAAATAAGGATAATGAAGTACACTAACAGAGAAATTACCCAAGTCAAAAGGGGAATCACAACCTCATCATCATAGAAAGAAAAAAAAAAACACTCATCTGGAAAATGAAAAATAGGGAACCAGCAGTTAGCGTAATGGCTGTGTCGCTGGACTCCCAACGTAGTCAACCGCGGTTCACGTCCCAGAACAGGTGGCTTAGAACTCACGCCGGGCGCGTGTGCATGCGTGCCCAAGATCCCAAGAGGAGAATGGAGGAGAAGGGATTGTGGCGTGACCATCCCCCCTGGGAGGAGAATTCTCACTTTCTGTCTCTATGTCTCTCTCTTGTCTATCTGGCGAGCACACGCGCCTTATAGCAAAAACCTCTCCAAAAAAAAGAAAATGAAAAATAAAACTGTCTTCAAAGAGTTAAAAGATTGGGATATGAAATAAAAATTAGATCTCTTTTTTATAATTCAGTGAGGTAGAACCAGTAAAGGTAAAAATTACAGAGTAACATATTTTAGCTCATTCATTTTTTAATATATTATAACATAAATAAAAGGACCTATAGTTGGGGCCAATGGACTACTTTAAGCATCGAATACATGGCTATATTGGGTTATTTTTAAAAGAAACTAATTCTTATGGTTAGAAGGACCAGATGAAATTAAGCCCATAAAATTGTTTAATACACTACTTTACACACAGTAACTACTCAATAAATATTTTACAGTAGTAATACTTATAGTAGCAGCAGTAGTACCAACAATAAATTATCATTAACCCAGATAGTCTAAGATTTAGATGTTAACAAAATGTAGTAAGTTTATTTTAACATTGTGATCCGACTAAATCTTGTACACAAACATGATCTTTTGATTCACTGCCATGTCAATTAAAAGTTTACACAATGTCATAAATTATGAGATTAGTTAAAAAGACATAATTGGCAGCAAGTGTGCTTCTATAAGTTATTCACATTCTTGGCATGTGATTTCAGAAAGTTTTAAAGGATTGGGCTTCGGAACTTTCTTTCATACACTCAAAACAGTGATTTTTGACAGGAGATACTAATACGTCAGAATCACTTGAGCTAAAAATGTGGAGAATATAGGTTGCAAATGTTCTCCAGTTGATTCTGACAAACTCCCAGTCCCTCCAACTGGTGAGAACAGTTGATTCAAATATAGTCATGCATCACTTAACAACAAAGATAATGCTACTGTACTAAATTATTCCAAAAGAATGAATAGGTTCTCTCACATTGAGAGGTTATTTCATCCTTCAAACACCATGAAATGACTACACACACCTAGATGGTACAGCCTACTACACACCTCCGCAGTACGGTACAGCCTATTGCTCCTAAGCCATAAACCTGTACAGCATGTGTCTGTGCTGAATTCTGTAGGCAACTGTAACACAATCACAGGCACTTGTGTAACTAACCATAGAAAATGAACAAAAAAAATACAGTAAAAAGATAAAAAAAAAAAATACATTTGAGATCTGAGTAGGGTACTCACCCTGAATTGAGTTTGCATGACTGGAAGTTGCTCTGGGCGAGTCACTGAGTGAAAAGTGAGTAAATGTGATGACCTAGGACATTTCTATATACTACTGTATACTTTATAAATACTAAACACTTAGGCTACTCTAAATTTACTGAAAATATTTGTGCTTGGGAGAGTGGTGATTAGGAAGATGGAGCCCACATGGCTGACCATGAGGTTCCTGTATCTTGTGACTTTAGAAACATGTTAGACACTTGTATGTGCCCAAAACCTCTAAAGGAGGGAGAAATGGTGGAGAAGAAATCATGGATCATGGGATTGATATCTTGCTTGCTCTCTTTCTCTCCCCAGTGAGTGTATGCACCTCCTGGCAAATATTATTGTTGTTTAATTTGTCTTTCCTCAACAATAAAATAACTTTAGCTTATTTTTTTAGTAACATTTTTACTTTATAAACTTTTTATTTTTTTTTTAACCTTTTGACTGTTTTGTCATAACACTTAAAGTATAAACACTTTGGGGTCAGCAGGTGGTGTAATGGTTAAGGTGCTGGACGCCTACATGGCCAGCTACAGTTTGAGTCCTAGACCTGGCAACTTAAAGCACACTGGGTGCATTCCCAAAATCCTGAGAGGAAAATGAAGATGGGATTGTGGCATGGCCACTCGCCTCCCCGCCGGGTTATTTCTCACTTTGTTTCTGTGTCTCTCTATGTCTTTCCAGTGAGCGCACATGCCCTGTACCAAAGATCTCTCTCAAAAAACAAAAACACAAAACAAAATCACAAACACTTCGTATAAAATATTTTCTTTCTTTATATCTTTACTTTTTAAGCTTTTTTATTTTAAAAATAATTTAAACTTGTTTGTGGAAAAACTAAAACATAATCATACAAATTAGCCTCAGCCTACAGAGGGTCAGTATCATCAATGTTAGTCTCCCACCTTTTTATCTTGTCTCATTGGGAGGTTCCCAGAGGAGTATTCATACAATGAAGAGATACGGGAAGTACTAGATGTATGAGGCCGCTGCCAGTATAACATGGTGTAAAGGAGCACACCAGCTCCTTTACAGTCAACTTTTTCTTTCTGTGAGGAGTAAACAATGGGTCAGCTAGCAGAGTAGTGGTTAAGGCACTGGACTCTCATGCAGTGTACCAAGATTCAAGTCTCTACCTGGCAACTCAAAAACCATGCCAAGCGTGTGACTGTGCATGCCCCAAATCCCAAGAGGAGAATGGAGGAAAGGGGAGTACAACATGGCCACCCTCACTTCAGCGTTACTTCTCACTTTCCCTCTCTCTGTCTCTTTACAGTGAGCACAAGGACGTTGAAAAAAAAATAACAAAAAATAAACAAAAAAGGAGTACACAAAGTAATGATTAAAAGTATAATAAATACATCCAGTGACAGACATTTATTATTAAGTATTCTGCATTGGATGTAACTGTGCTATACTTTGGTACCACGGGCAGCACTCAAATTTGTAATTTACATCAGCATCAACACAAATATGTGAGTAATGCATTGCACCAGCACATTCCCATGGCTATGACATCACTTGGCAGTAAAATTTTTTCAACTCCATTATACTCTTGTGGGACCACTATATAGGTAGTCTACTCTTGATTAAAATGACATTCTGCACTGCACAATTTACTGATAACTTCCAAAGCAATTACTCACTCCTCAACAGAAACCTGAAATCAAGAACTAAATTTGTTACACATTGGATTATGTGAATTTGTGATTCAGGTCAATTTAATATTTTGCTTTTATAAAAAAGTTATCTATTTAAAATTTTATTATTAATTAATTTGCTATAGGGTACATGCACTAATCCAGAGAGAGAGAGAAAGTGAGAAAGCAATCTGCTAGGTCTGAACTCAAGCCACAGTAGGCCAGGTTGGAATGCAGCACCTTAACCACCATGCCATCTATGGGGCCTTAATATTTTGCTTTTAAAATTTATATTGTGAGACCAACAATGGCATACTGGTTATGTCGCTGGATTCCCACGTAGTCAACCATAGTTTGAGTCCTGGGTCTGGTGGCTTAAAACTCACACCAGAGGCACAGCCAAGGACACAGTAAGTAGTGTGAATTGACAACCCCTGGATATGAGAATATTTTTGTAAACTATGCCTCTTATAAGGGACTGATAACCAGAATACACAGGGAACTCAAGCAATTTACCTCTACCCCCCAAAAAAGATGTTTAACCCAATTAAAAGAATGAGAAATGAGCTGAACAGATAATTCTCTAAGGGAGACATATGAACAGCCATAAAGCATATGAAGAAATACTCGACATTCCTCATCATAAAGAAAATGCAGATTAAAACCACAGTGAGATATCACCTAACCCCTGTCAGAATGGCAAAGATTAAAAATACAAAAAATGCTAAGTGTTGGCAAGGATGTGGTGAAAGGGGAACTCTCCTACATTGTTGGTGGGAATGTAAATTGGTACACCCACTGTGGAGAACAATTTGGAGGTTCCTCAAAGACCTGCAAATAGAACTACCTTATGCCTCAGCAATTTCACTCCTGAATATATACCCAAAGGACAGGATAATGTTCAATGAGAAAAGTGCTTGCACATCAATGTTTACTGCAGCATTATTCATGATTGCTAAGACATGGAACCAAACTAAATGCTCATGAACAGATGAATGGGTTGAAAAAATTTGTCACATATACTCTATGGGATACTATTTAGCCATAAAAAACAACAAGATCCCAGCATTTGATAGAAAGTGGTTGAATATGGAAGATTTATTGTTGAGGGAAGTAAGTAAGTCAGGCTATGAAAGAAAGATATTGTATGACTCCACTTAATAAATACCAACTATCAGCACTCTATGGTAGAGGACAAAACATTGGTGGGCATAAAACCATTGAAAATAGTTATGGACACTAGAGACAGTGTGGGAGGAGGGTGGAAGAGAGAAATAGAATAGGGAAGAAAATTAGGAGGAAAAATAGAGTGACAAGACATTTGTGGGACACAGTACTGGTTTATTACCTACTGATGATATCATGTATAGTATTCCTAACTCAACTGGTCTGAGATATATTTCATGTTGGGTAAATTCTCTCTGTAAGCCAATGATGTATATTGATCAAATGCATATAATAATAATAATACAAAACAAAAAAACTCACACCAAGCTTATGTGCATGTGTGTTCCAAAATCCCAAGAGGAGAGTGGAAGAGAGGGGATTGCAACGTGGCCACCCCCCCCCAATAAATATAAATTGCTGCAGCCATTACAGAAAATTATGTGGTATTTTCTCAAAGTTTAAAAATAGAACTATCATGCGATACAGATATCCCACACTGAGTATCTATCCAAAGGAAATTAGATCAGTATCTAGAGGGTATACCACATTCCTGTGTTCATTACAGAATTATCCAAGGGAGTCAACATATAGAAACAACATGTGTAAACAGACAAACTACTGAATGACGATGTGATACACTTACACATTTGCTTGCACACACACACATACACAATAAAATTTTATTCAGCTATAAAAAGATAAAGAAATCCCATCATGGATGAAGTGGGGGATATTATGCTAAGGAAAATAAGCCAGACATAGAAAGACAAATACTATATAATTTCTTTTATGTGAAATCTAAAAAAAGTAAAACTCTTAGAAGAGAGTTGAAAAGTAGTGAATAGGTACTGGGGGAAGAGAAGATTTGGAGATACTGGCCAAAAGGTACAAACAGGTAGTTATAAAATAAACAAATTCTAGATATGTAAGATATCATAGGGGTGGTAGTAGATTTGTTAATTAGTTTGTGTAAACAACTATGCAATGTAAATACATATAAAATCATTATATGTATACCTTTAATACATACTCTATTTGTTAATTAAGTATATTTAAAATGAAAAATAATAAACTTGGAGGTTCTTAATATAAATGAGCGTCCATTTGTGGCATTTCTCATATTAAAAAAAAAGAATCAATCTTCAAATTTTCTCCAAGTCTTCTCATCATCCCATATACTGTTTTTTATATACATTTTCTTAACTTTAATATGTTTACAAGGTAGTGTATTCAACCAAATCAGCCCTAATTGCCTACCAACATAATCCAATAATCTCCTTTCACTTGTATTGTTAGAGGAATTAATTGGACCTGCACCGTCACCAGATAAATATATTGGTTTATGCAAATAGTAAATTCAATTTCCTCTGTAAGCATATCTGTGCAGGAGGAGTACAGGCAGTGAGAAAAAGAGGATATTGGATATAACCTCAAAATATAAATTAAGTCAAATTATCTGCTTCTCATTAGATAGAAAAGAAGGGAAACCATTCTGACTGGGGTTAGGTGATATCTCATTATTGTTTTGATCTGCACTTCTCTTACAATGAGGGATGTTGAGCATTTTTTCATATGCCTTTTAGCTATTTGTATGTCATCTTTAGATAGTGTTTTTTTCAACTCATTCTCCCATCTTTTAATAGGATTGATTGTCTTTTGTTGGAACAGCTGCTTGAGTTCCTTGTGAATTCTGGTTATCAGTCCCTTATCTGACGCATAGTTTACAAAAATATTTTCCCATTCTGAGGGCTGTCTGTTCACACTAATCACTGTGTCTTTTGCCATGCATAAACTTCTCAGTCTGATGTAATCCCACTTGTCTATTTTGGGGTTTCCCTACCCCAATGTCTCCCAGAGTTTCCCCAGTGTTTTCCAGGAGCAGTTTTATAGTTTGGGGTCTTAGGTTTAGATCTCTGATCCACCTTGAATTGATTTTTGTCAGAGGTGGGAAATAGGGGTTCAGACTCATCTTTCTACAAGTGGAAATTCAGTTTTTCCAGCACCATTTGCTGAAGAGATTTTCCTTTTCCTAGTGGATTGACTGGTACTCCTTGTCAAAAATCAGTTGACTATATGTTTGGGAATTTATTTCTGGGGACTCTATTCTGTTCCATTGGTCCACCTGTCTGTTTCTGTGCCAGTACCATGCTGTTTTCATTACCGCACTTTGTAGTGTATTTTTGGATCAGGGAGTGAGATGCCACCCACTCCACTCTTCTTGTGCAGAATTGCTTTGGCAATACAGGGTCTTTTATGATTCCAGACAAACTTTATGATTGTCTTTCCTAGATCTGTGAAGAATGTGTCTGGTACTTGGATTGGAAAACCAACATTCTTCAATGACCTGCAGCATGCCCAGCTATGTGTTTTGCATGCACGGTTAAACCAGTCTTACACACAAATTCTGTTCTTTGGTTGGTAGGTAGAATTGTTTCCATTTCACAGATGAATATACGGAGTCTCTGAGTGATTGACTCCCAAGGTCATACCCTTAATACATGGAAGACTTGTTATTTAAGCCTAGGTTTGCCTGACCACAAAGCTAACTTCGTAACACCTACTACTCAGTGTACATGGATTTGAGAAAGAGACAAATCTCTTGTGAGTTTTTATGTATGTATTTTTAATAAGCTCACAGAACTTGTAAAAGATAGATTACAGAAGAAAATTCACTGGCATCAACGTTACTGCAGTGAATTCTTCCAAAAGAATTAATGTGTTTCTTAAGATATTCCTTTTCAGTAAATTTTTACTGAAAAGATATTCTTTATTATTTTTTTAACTCATAAGAGAAGCCCTTGGTAGCTTTGTAAAATAGAGTCCATGTCAAGTCACCCAAGAAATCCTGCATATGACAAAAAATCATAAACAAAAAATCAATATTGTCACAGGTTTTTCACAAAAAGTACTAATTTTAATCTGGGGAAAGGTAGTAATTACCAGATAAGAAGTCTATTAAATGAATATGCAGTATCACGGCACTGGAATTGGGCATTGATCACTATTAGCTTTACAGGTTCTCTCCTTGCCCGGAAATTTTGACACCACATTTATCACTCGCTCTATTTTTAGAATTTTAATGAGCATATCACCAAGCCTTACCTCACCTCATTAACTTAGGTTCTGAACAAACATTATTTACAGAGATAATAGTAGGTTGAAATAGCCACATCTCCCAAATATGTTGGGAAATAACACACACAGACCAAAGACCAAGCTAATGCGTATATATACACACATACATTCTAGTGGGCAGGTTTAACCTTGTTTAACAGGTAATCCTTTTTTACATATTTTTTCCTAGAATTAACACATCCTAAAAAATGTGTGTTTTTTCAGGGACAAAGTAAATATTTACCTAATTTTATAGTTTCAATGATACACAAAATTCATCATTTAAAGGAATATGGGAAAAGCAAATGATGTAATAGTTATGCTGCTATATTCTTGCATAGGTGACCATGGTTCGAGTCCTCAACCTGGTGGCTTGAAACTCATATTGGGCATGAGTGCTCAGAACCCCAAGAGGAGAATAGAGGACAGGGGATTGTGGCCTGGTCATCCACCTGGGGAAACGATTTCTCATTTTCTGTCTTACTGTCTCTCCAGCAAGCGCATGTGCCCTATAGCAATAATTTTATAGTTTCAATGATACACAAAATTCATCATTTAAAGGAATATGGGAAAAGCAAATGATGTAATAGTTATGCTGCTATACTCTTGCATAGGTGACCATGGTTCAAGTCCTCAACCTGGTGGCTTGAAACTCATATTGGGCATGAGTGCTCAGAACCCCAAGAGGAGAATAGAGGACAGGGGATTGTGGCCTGGTCATCCACCTGGGGAAACGATTTCTCATTTTCTGTCTTACTGTCTCTCCAGCAAGCGCATGTGCCCTATAGCAAAAATCCCTTTCTTAAAAAAAAGAAAAGAAAAAAAGAGAAGAAAAAAGAAAAGAGGAAGAAAAGAAAAGAGAAAGAAAAGAAAAGAAAAGAAAAGAAAAGAAAAGAAAAGAAAAGAAAGAAGAAAAGAAAGAAAGAAAAGAAAAGAAAAGAAAAGAAAAGAAAGAGAAAGAAAAGAAAAGAAAAGAAAAGAAAAGAAAAGAAAAGAAAAGAAAAGAAAAGAAAAGAAGAATTATCTATGAGTCAGGTATGGTGGTGCAGAGGTGACACAATGTTCTACAATGCTGAGGCCATGTGGGAAGAGCCCAGGTGCACATCTCAGTCTCCCTGTATACTGAGTGCATGCACACATACCTGTGCTCCTAGCTGGCTGGTTCTGGAGGGGGCATGTGGCATGAACACCCTGTTGGAGGGTGCCTGCTTCTCTCTCTTTGTCTCTCTATTTTCCTCATGGGAAGAAAATAAATGAATGTAAGAAAAATTAAGTAATAGTTCATTCTTTTCTGTACTTTAAGTTTAATAATTATTACTATTACTAAAGTCTGTGCCATCTTTTTAATTGCCAGAGAGAGACAAAGAAAGAGGAGAGAGAAAAAGCACCCCCTATTGAGTCATGATCACACTTCAATACTTTCTTCTCCACTTCTCCATCCTATCAGACTTTGGGGTACAAACGCATGGTCACTCAGAGTGTTTCTCAAGTCACTAGGACCTGAATTTGAGCTACAGAGATCCAGTTCCCATAACTATGAGCTATGAGACTATGGGGTTGTCCCTTGTGCTATTTTTTTTTTTTTTTTTTGGCCATAGAGTGCATGGACTAGCATAGAGACAAAGAGAAAGAAAGTGAGAAATCATCCCCCAGGGAAGATGGCCACACTGAAATCCCTTCTCTTCTATTCTCAGAATGCACACACTCACATCAAGCATGATTTTCATGCCACTGTGTCCAGGGCTCAAACTATGTTTGGCCATATGGGAGTCCAGTGCCTTAGTCACTATGCTATCTGCTGGCTCCAAGCCTTGTGCTATTTTATTTTTAGAGAGATTTTTTGTTTGTGAGCGAGTTAGAGACAAAGAGAGACAGAGAGATAGAAAGCAAGAAATCACCCCCCAGGGGTGATTACATGCCACATCCCTTCTTCTCCATTATCCTCTTGGGATTTGGGGCATGCACGCACAAACATCCAGCATGAGTTTTAAGCTGCCGGGTCTGGGACTCAAATCATGGTCGACTACCTGGGAGCGCAGTGATGTAACCATTATGCCATCTGCTGGTCCTCCTTGTGCTATTTTAAAGAAATATTTGAAAACAATTTTAGTGTGGCTTTGTTTAGCTGTAGCCATTGACATTACAACACAATTACATGAATTTTTATGTTTATTTGTAAGTATAAAACCACAAACTCAGGGATTTTAAATTAAATATAGCATATTAAAAATATGCCCAATGACAAATTCCACTAAAATGGTAGTAAATAATGGTATAGGCCCAGAGAGCAAAGGAAGAGAAAAAAGTAAAGGGGAGTGTAAGATGTCTTTAATATTTTGAAAGTTGAAAAGCAGATGGACAGAAGTAGCGACTGACTGAACAGGTCCGAGAAAACTGAAAGAGGTGGGCAACTAGTGAGAGCTGGCTGATGACTTCCATGAAATCACAGAAGCCCTGGGAGACTAGAGGTGTGAGGGAGTCTTTGAAGATGGGCCAAACTCCCCCAAGATATGTAATGTGATTGCAGAGCATTGTAACGAGTAATAATTACACTCCAAATTCTTTTCTGGAGGTTCTTCAACTATGTAATCCTCCTTATCCCATCATTTGATAGAAAATGGTCGAATATGGGAGATTTGTTCCTGAGTGAAGCAAGTCAGGCTATGAAAGAAAGATATTGTATGTATCCACTTAATATATATTGACTATCCACACTCCAGAGATTGAAATATTGGAGGATATAAACGCAGTGAAAATAGTTATGGATGCTGAAGACAGTACAGAAAGGGGGTAGGGTGAAGGGATAAGGAAGTGTATAGGGAACTCAATCAATAGAAAGGCATGACATTTGTGGGACATAGAAATGGTTTATTACCTGTTAATGATAACATGCATAGTATTCTTATCTAGATTGGTCTGAGAGGTATCTCATGTTGGGTAAATTCCCTTTACAAGACAAATGATGTATAGTGACTGAATGTTTAAAAAAATAAGAATAATGACAAAATTAAAAAAATAAATTTCCTCTCTAGAAAAGTAATAGAGAAAATATGTAGTTTGTGACATGAGCTGGGACTGGGAGTAGTGTTGACAGGTTGAGAAACTAAGTACAAAGGGATCAAGTGAAAGTGTGGGAACTAAATCCTGAGACTCTCCACAGGGTCTGGTCATACCACTAACCCCTTCCTCCAGCCTTCTAGCTCATTAGATTCTGGCACCTTTGCTCGTGCCTGGCATTTCAAGTTTATCTGGTCAGGGCGTTGGAGCACAGCTGCTGTGTTGAGATCCAGCTACTCATGAGTGCGGCAGTACCACTGCACCATGGAGCTAGCCCTCAAGTAGCTTCTTTTATCAGGTTTGCTGCTCTCCCAGTGGTCAGTCGGAATCATACAGCCAAGCAGCGTCAGTGTGAGGGAGCACTACACAGAGCATAGATGGAGGGAGATGTAGACAATCAGGTCTGTCGATGCAATTTCTCTACCACAATCACTAAGAAAGATACGGAAATGGTACCTTTTTGAATTGTCTGATATTTTGAGAAGAGTTTTGTCGTTCTATGTGAAAACTTAAAACAGTAATCTAAATAAACTAAGCATGCAAATATGTAACAATGATCAACTCTGGAAAAAAGTAAACATTGTGGGAACAAAATAGAATCATTACATTTTGTGTGGCTCGATTGTGAACAATATTTACAAAGTCAGAATAATGTCATAACTAAACACTGATCTAAACTTATCTATGTGACCATGTTGGCAGGATGAGGGGAAGGGTGTGTATGTGTGTAGGAGGTGATTGAAAATAATCATCCGTTCTAATGATAATTCTAGAATAATGTTGAGACTTGAAAAAATTAAGAACTATTATAAGCATGTAATTTAAAACTCACCAAGAAAAAATTCTAGGGAGTAGAATATGTGAGTAGGTTACTGAGTTTATTATAAGACTTACAGTACCACTTGAGGTTTTTTCCTTAACTATGTGCTTATATTTATTTCTTCATTAAAAATAAAACTTTCATATGAAACTAGAAACAGGTGAGCAATAATATATTGCTCATAGTGAACATTTTACAAAAATACATTTAACTGAATGATCTTTAGCTTATTGATGCTCATTTCCCTTGTTAAAACAAAGAAAAGGAGTTCATCAATCTCTTCCATTTATTTAAAAATTTCCAAGATGCACAATTTCAATAAACATTGCCAAATATTTATTATTTAATGTATGTCCTTTATTTTACTTTTTAACTAATAATTTAACGTTTCTTCATTTAATGTCCTATTTTCTTTATTTATGTGTTCTTTATGTTCTGCCTATATAATTTAACCTAAAATTCTGCTGATGAGATGGCAAGACTTCTGTCCTTGTTCCCTGACTGCCTGAACCAAAATTACTCAATTTATTTCTGGGACGGAAAAAGAGTTTTGAAAAGGAATAGAGAGTGATATAAGTACCTCAGGCAGGAAGGTAATTTAGAGCTCCTTCAAACCGGTACTCTTTTATGTAATGGTTCAACAACCATGTAGTGAAATATGGCCAGCCAGAAACATTTTTAACGTTCTACTTAAGAACATCATTTACTACAGGAAAAAAAAAGTACCACTTTACATTTCAACAGTTATGTGTGGATATACAAAATGGTATCATTTCAATGCTATTTCATGCTTCTTCTAAATTGATACTTGAAACAACTTTCTACCTGGTCCACCTGAGAGTGGACGCTGGGTTAAACATCACTGCATAGTAATGTAGCTGTGGAGGCAGCAAACTTCCATATAGTTTCTTCTTTTGTTCTGTAGCCTCATGTTTTCATGTTCACAATTTATAAAGCTTTGGGGATATGTTATCATTACCTTTGTCACTAAGGTTTGAACATATGCCACTATGGTTTGAACATATGCCTTCATTCCTGTGTAAATTCCCCCTCATTGTGATGGTAAGAAGGAAGGGAGAGGCTTTGGGAGGTAAAAGGTTTAGGTAAACTCATCAAGGTAGGGTTCCCATCTTGAGGCTAGTGGCTTCAGAAGAAGAGAGAAAATTGAGCTGATGCACTTGCTCTGTCTTATCACATAATATCCTCTGCCATGTTTTGAGTTAAGAAGATTCTTATCAGATATGGCCCCATCAACCTTGGGCTTCTTAGTTTCTAAAGCTGGGAACTAAGTAAACCTCTATTCGTTATATTAAATTACCCAGACTGCGGTATTCAGTTATGGCAACAGAAAATCGACTGAGACATTTGCTCTTCCCAGAATAGCAATGATGAATAATGATACAAAACATCCTAACATCACTGCTTTCTCTTCCAATTAGCTGAAGAGAAACCAGGCATTTCCAGCTTAATCAGTCAACTCTTCTCACCTGTAACCATCACCTTCTCAGGAGAGACATTCTATCTGTGT
Source organism: Tupaia belangeri chinensis (assembly GCF_000334495.1). Taxonomy (NCBI): domain Eukaryota; kingdom Metazoa; phylum Chordata; class Mammalia; order Scandentia; family Tupaiidae; genus Tupaia; species Tupaia belangeri. The sequence goes on along the minus strand of NW_006159775.1, from coordinate 6,064,490 downwards.
TTAAAAGTCATGGCATTTTTTTTTTTTTTTTTTTAGGC
>NW_006159775.1:6037023-6060128 GCF_000334495.1 Tupaia belangeri chinensis | reverse complement strand
TTTTTTTTGGAGAGATTTTCACTGTAGGGCGCGTGCGCTCGCCAGACAGACAGAGAGAGACATAGAGACAGAAAGCGAGAAATCACCCCCCAGGGGGGATGGTCACGCCGCAATCCCTTCTCCTCCATTCTCCTCTCGGGATCTTGGGCACGCACGCACACGCGCCCGGCGTGAGTTTTAAGCCACCGGGTCCAGGACACGAACCGCGGTCGACTACGTGGGAATCCAGCGACATAGCCATTACGCTAACTGCTGGTTCCTCCTCTGCCATGTTTTGAGTTAAGAAGACTCTTATCAGATATGGCCCCATCAACCTTGGGCTTCTTAGTTTCTAAAGCTGGGAACTAAGTAAACCTCTATTCGTTATATTAAATTACCCAGACTGCGGTATTCAGTTATGGCAACAGAAAATCGACTGAGACATTTGCTCTTCCCAGAATAGCAATGATGAATAATGATACAAAACATCCTAACATCACTGCTTTCTCTTCCAATTAGCTGAAGAGAAACCAGGCATTTCCAGCTTAATCAGTCAACTCTTCTCACCTGTAACCATCACCTTCTCAGGAGAGACATTCTATCTGTGTTTAAAAGTCATGGCATTCTTTTTTTTTTTTTTTTTAGGCAGAATAAATGAGAAGAGGAAAAGGTGTTAAGGGCTGGAGGAGAGAAAAGGATGAACCAAGAGTAGAGCCAGTGAGTCCCCATAAAAAGAATAGGAAGTGGGTGTCTGGAGAATCGGCACGTGGAAGAAGAGTGCTGGAGAGAGTTTGGTGAGGCTGTTCGGAAACTAAAATGGTCTTCAGTGCATGAACATGCTGAAAATGGAAGAGACTGGGAAAAGGAGGGTTTATGAAATACATTTCAAAAAATTTCTTCCAGGAGATATGAGGAGGAAAAAGGAATTCCTATTTACTTATTACCATTATATTTTATTCAAAATAGAAAGCAAGTGCATGGGAAAGAAGAAGAGAGGCACCCTCAACAGGATCCGTCATGCTATGATCGATCCCCTTTCCTGGCCCTCCAGAACCTCAGGAGCTTGGGCTTGAGGCTGACCCAGATATCAAAACTGTAATTGCTATGTGATTTCCAGACTGAAGTTCAGTATACAACCAACCACACTACTAGTTTGGGCCATGGTTAATTATGTTTAAGTCCTCTGAATTGTGCTTTTCAAAATACTATTCTGCTCCAGAATCAAGCACCATGAGTCAATCAACTTAATAGAATCACAATGGTAGCAGCCCCATCTTTATCAAGATTTCCCTCCTGATATCCCGAGTAACTACCCTTAGAAAGGAGAAGCAGATGGGAAATGGGTCAACTTCTCAGTTCTTGCCCTATTTCATCACTGGGCTCTTGAACTGTTTTGCTCATGTCCAAGGTCTCACAAGTTCTGTGTATTCCACTTTTGGTTAAACTCCACAATGAAGAGCACTAAGCAAACCAAATCCAGGCAAGAATATTAAGTTTAGATATTTTCCAAAAACCCACTAATCTCTCTTCAGTTATGCAAAATTAAAAAATTAAATCTCAAATTATGGGCAAGGAAAAATAAGTATATATTTTTAGTATAAGAGCTGTCACCCTTAGAAGAGGCTGAAAAAAATGACCCCTTACATATTAATATAAATACCACAGTATTTGTATTATCTATTCTTGAGGGATAAAATTAAATAAGGATAGGATATTGGGACCAGCAGTTGGCATAATGGCTATGTCACTGGACTCCCATGTAGTCAATCATGGTTCAAGTCCCGACTCGGTGGCTTAAACTCATGCCGGGCGCATGTGCATGTGTGCCCAAGATCCTGAGAGGAGAATGGAGGAGAAGGGATTGCACTGTGGCCATCCCCTCTGGCGGGGTGATTTCTCACTTTCTGTCTCTCTGTCTCTCTCTGTCTTTCTGGCTAGTACATGTACCCTGTAGCAAAAACCTCTCCTCCAAAAATAAATAAATAAATAAATAACAATAATAAATAAAGATAGGATATTCAAGTGGGCAATTTATTGCTCAGCAGATATCAGGGTTGAGATTAGATATCAAAGAAACAGAAGGAAATCCATATAATGATTAAAAATAAGCTACAGCACTGATTCCTTGGCCTAGAAGTTATGGGCGTCAGATCCCACATGAACAACCCTACAATTCTAGTCCTGGACCCAGCTGCTTGAAAAACATGCCAGGAACATGTGGAAGTAGGCTTTAGATCCCTTTAAGATGAAGAAATGGAGAAGAGATTGTGTTTGACCATTTCTTTTCGGGGTGATTTCTGTCTCTCCCTCTCTGTCTCTCACTGGTAAATACATGCTGCCCTCTGGCAAATTTAAAAAAATAGACTACAGATTTAGGAAGAAATCTGAATTTGAATTCTTTCATGGTTGCTTACCAGCTATTTGATCTTAAGTAAATTACATAAAGTTCTGCACTTCAGTTTTTCCACTTGTAATAGAAAAAGTTCCATATGCAGAAATCTGTAAACTTCAAGACAGAGCAATTACTAGAAAAAAAAAAGAGAAAAAACAAATGCACAGCTTTTTATACACTTAAATATTAACAGAGAAGATATCATTTATAAATCTAATAAGGTTAAAAGGGTAAATTAAATATAGTCCTTATCCTGAAATAATGCTTAATCTAGGGAACAGCAGATGGAGTAATGGTTACATTGCTGGACTCCCAAGTAGCGACCGCAGTTCAATTCCCAAACCCAATGGCTTAATATATGCCAAGAGCATATGCATGCATGCCCAAGATCCCTAGAGGGAAATGGAAGAGAATGGATCGTGGCATGATCAGCCCCTGTGGAGGTAGGGGTGGGGGGTGATTTCTTGCTTTCAGTCTCTCTAGTGAGTGTACACGCCCTATAGCAAAAATCTCTCAAAAAATAATAAAATACTGCTTGATCTATCAAAGGGGATAAGATAAATACAGGTTCAAGTAAAGGGGAACATGTCACTAGTGTCATCATAGAGAACACAAATACCAAAGAAACAGTGAAAGGATAGATAGTGTACAAGTAGAGAGATAGAAAAGTTTCCATTTCTGAAGAGAGAAGAATGCATAGAAATGGGATTTGTACCGCCTCATAAATGTTAGTATCAGGAAAAGCAATGATCTCTTCCTTTGAGATCAGGCAGATTTGGAGGAATTAAGTAAAATTAAAATTATGCAGAGAGAAAAAAAGGTGTAGGTAGTTGTTAATTGACAGAATTCAGAATCTTTTTTAATAAAGTCAGAATCAAATCATTATTAAAATAAAAATAGATAAATAATAGAAAGGCATCAATAATATTTAGAGAAATAATGAGTGTATATACTAGCGTGAATTGTTGTCTAACCTACATCTTCTCCAACCAGTCAAAGTCTAAGTAGCTTTTAGTGATAAAGTGGTCCTGTTTCTCTGAAGAAACTTCTGTTCCTGTCTTTTTGCTTTCTGTGATTTCTCTTCGTACGTGTTCTTACTTTGTATAGTCTATGTTGATAATATAAAATTTCACCACATAGTATAGAGCTTCAGAAAGTTAGTGGAAGTATAGAATTAAAGCACATATTTATTTTGGTACAAAAATTTTAATACATAATTCATGATGCATATTTTCACACACTGTTGGAAGATATGCATTACATCTATGACATTTTCTTTAAAGTATTTTATAGATATGTGTTTCATTATCCTACTTCAGGGAACATCAAAAATTATCTTATCACACGGCTTGTACAAAGAAAGTTGGGCTTAAAAAGAAAAAATGTGAAAAGGAAGATTATTTTTCCTTTGCTATTTCAGAAACTATTTTCTTTTTGTGGAACTAGAATGAACAAAGTGATTAAGTCAGTCATATTTATACACATATAAAACAAGCTCACAACTGACTAGATCATGGGGTTTTATATAATGACTTTGCACTTAAATGTAACCCTTACCTAAATAGTGAAAAGGGCTTTGTAAATGTTCTCAGTGAGGTAGAAAATGAGCCAAGTTTAATTAGGTTATAAATGTCAAGAGCAACTATTACATAACAATGTCAAATTCCGTAAAAACTCTTAAATGAGCATAATCACTGAGGCTACAGAAAAGGCATGTAGAAGCTTAAGTAAAACAATGAATTAAATAAGTTTTGGCAAGAGTGTGGGAAAAAGGGAATCTTTGTGTAGTCATAGTATGGACTGCTTCTGTCTAGCTAAGGGGAGGCTGAAGCAAAGTGAAGTAAGAAAAGATAAGTTTATTTGGGCCAAAATGAGGAAACAATCACCTGGACATAGAGCATCCAAATTACCATGAGTGCAATGTGTGCCAGGTCTTACAGAATATAGGGTAGGATAAAAGCCAAAAGTTGAATGGGGAAAGGTTCATTAAAAATCTTATGGGACAGCCAGTGGTGTAGTCATTAAGGTGGCTGGATCCCACATGTTTGACTGCACAGTTTGAGTCCCAGATATGTTGACTTGCTGAGCACCTGTGCACCTGTGGATGAAATCCTGAAAAGAGAAAAAGATGAGAAGGGATTGTGATATGAACATTCCCATGGGGTGTAGATTCTCGTATTATACCCCCCACACACCATCATGTCTATCTCTCTCTCTCTGGTGAACACATGTACCCTCTGGCAAAATAATAATAATAAAAAAATCTTACATTTATCAAAAGCTATGCATGGGCACCAGCAGTTAGCATAACGGCTATGTCGCTGAACTCCCACGTAGTTGACCGCGGTTCGCGTCCCAGTGGCTTAAAACTAACGCCGGGCACGTGTGCGTGCATGCCCAAGATCCCGAGAGGAGAATGGGGGAGAAGGGATTGCGGTGTGACCATCCCCCCTAGGGGGTGATTTCTCGCTTTCTGTCCCTATGTCTCTCTCTGTCTGTCTGGCGAGTGCACGCGCCCTATAGTGAAAACCTCTCAAAAAAAAAAAAAATAGCTATGCCAAGGAGTTTTGTATAATAGTGAATGACAAAATCTATAATAAGGGAAGGGGATGATTTCATGATCATTCTGGAGTCAGTATGGAAGTTAATATTGTAAAATGGTTTAAGGAAAGAAAGAATAGGTCTAACGTTCAGACAATGCTGAGTAAATAATTCTCTTTACAAGTAGGATGTGCTTGGGAGACAGACAATAGTTCATGACAAGCTTTGTTCAGTTATACGATTTAAGTCTTGAACTACAGGGAAGAAGACAATTGTTCTCTTTTCTGTCAGGTTTAGTCTACAGGCCAATAAGAGAATATTGGAGGAAAGTTATGTCCTGTATTTTGGGAGAGTAAAGGAATTTACAGGTAGATGTGTATTTCAAGATCTGCTACTTCAGAATGCCTGGATCAAGTCTCTAAAGCTATCTTAAACTCTATTTTGGAAGAAATGGGCTCTTTTAAATTTTCATTGCACATTTCCATGTTATTAGATCAAAATATGGTATGGCAGAAAATAGTATAGCTCCCTGATGCTGTTAAGAATCTTGTCCTAATTTTATCTCTCTTCAGTTTCTTTAATTTTCCTACAAGAAAACAGGTTCCTGAAGAACTGGTGGGAATGTAAATTACTTCAACCATTATAAAAAACAGTATAGAAGCTCCTCAAAATCTAAAAAAAAAAAAAAATTGGATTACCAGAAAAGTTATGACAGTTTTTTCTATGCAAAAATGTGTCATGACTTTCCTGACAGATCAATAGTATTACCATATGATCCAGCAATCCCACTTCTGGGGATAGACTCAAAAGATTTTTTTTTAAGAGATATTTTTGCTAGAGGCATGTGTGCTTGTCAGAGAGACAGAAAGCAAGAAATCACCCCCCCAGGGGGATGACTGTGCCACAATCCCTTCTCCTAAATTCTCCTCTCAGGATTTTGGGCACACACACACAAACACACACACACACACACACACACACACACACACATGAGTTTTAAGGTACTGGATCCAGGACTCAAACCATAGTCAACTACATGGGAGTCCAGTATTGTAACCATTATGCCATCTGGTGGTCCCCAACTAAAAAGACTTTAAATCAGAATGCCAAAAAGACACTTACACTCCCATGTCCATAGCAGCACTATAGACAAAAGCCAAGATATAGAATCAACCTAATTATCTAGCAGTGGGTGAATGGATAAAGAAAATGTGATATATATGCACAACGGTATACTATTCAGCTCTAAAAAGAAAACAAATTCTGCCGATTGGGACAATATGGATGGAAATGAAAAACATTGTGCTAAGAGAAAGAAACCAAACATAGACAACTACCATGTCTTCTCATATGTGTGGAATTTAAAACAAATCCACAGAAAGCAAGAATATAATGGTGGCTAATGGGGAGGCTGGATAATAGGGGTAAAGGAGAGATGAGAATCAAAGAATACAACATCTCAGTATATAGGAAGAAGTTTAGTTTTTACAGACCTATTACATAGTGTGTTGAATGTAGCTAATGACTTGAGTATAGTACATTTCAAAAACATTAAGAATAAAAAAGGTGAAATATTGAGGTGATTGATATGCTAATTAACTTGATTCAATGATTCTGCATTATATTAAAAAACATAACATCACTTTGTATCCTATAAGTATATATGTCAGTATATAATTTTAAATAAATGAATCTAATACCCATAAAAGCCAGAAACTAAGTTGATAAAGTATCCTTTCTGGAAAACTGTCACAGTAATTATGATCTTTTCTTTATTTAAATATTAATATAAAAAGCCTTTTATAATTTAAAAATTAAGATGTAATAGTTGTGGAAATTTGGAAAATGCTGAGAAGTATAAAATAAATAAAACTATTCATGTGTAGTCTACCCAGAAATAGTCAGTGTTAACAGCTTGCTATGTAATATTAAAATGTTCCAATGCACACAAAAATCTATAATCTTGGAGGAAAATTAAAGGAGCTAAAGAAAAAAATCAAATCAGGATTCAATTCTTAAAAAGCACACTAAGAACTACAGCATTAAATAAAATAGAAGCAAGATATACAGTAAAAAAGACTCACTGGTGGGGCCAGCAGTTGGCATAATGACTATGTGGCTGGACTCCCATGTAGTCAACCACAGTTTGAGTGCTGGACCCAGTGGCTTAAACTCATGCCAGGCTCATGTGCATGAATGCCCAAGATCCCAAGAAGAGAATGGAGGAGAAGGGATTGTAGTGTGGCCATCCCCCCTTGGAGAGTGAGGGGCGTGATTTCTCGCTTTCTGTCTCTCTGTCTCTCTCTGTCTTTCTAGCAAGTACACACGCCCTAAAGCAAAAACCTCTCCAAAAAAGAAAAAAAAAAGAAAGAAAGAAAGAAAGAAAAGAAAAAGAAAAAGACTCATTGGTAAATATTTATTGGTTTCTGGTTTCTTACTCAGTTCCAGAGAATTGGCCTAGTCTGTATGGGGATACAAAAAAAAATTCAAAAAGATTCTGTCCTTGATCTCGAGGAATATAATACAGTTGCAAAAGTAATACAGAGAAACAGGTTTAAAAAAATGAACAAAACATTTAAATAACATTTCAAGACAACAACAAATGAGAGAGATATCAGATTATATATGATGAATTACCAAATGAAGACCATCAATAATAATTGCCATTTGAGTTCTCAGGCACTTTCATGTGATTTATGGCAATTTTGGCACATTTGGACAGCAACTATATTACAACTCCTGAGTATTCTAGAACACAGTGTATAAGATACACCATCGAGTATAATCATTACAGATATACCTTCAAATGTGTATTAACAATTTTGACGTTTTCTTATTGTGACTATTTTGTCATTTTTTTTTCTCTTTCATGTATTTTGAAAAGGGTTTTAAGATCAGCAAAAGTGAGAAAAAATTATACATTATAAAAATTATAATCATACATTAAAATATACACATATGTATATATTTAGCAAATATAGTATATATATGTATATATACATCTACACATATATACATATATGTAGATGTATAATGTTCGTCATTAATAAGAGCTATTATTCATCCAAAAGAGTAGAATTCTGACCATTGAAATTCAAATTAAGTCAAATCCTTGACTAACCACTTATAATGATTTTTAACATTTTACATAAGAAAAATCTATATACAGAGGACCAATCCCAGCAAAAGAAGTCTCTATTATGTAGTTTTCCCCAAATACACTCCCCGGGCCATGTGGAAGTCTCTTCTAAGCTAGTAGGAAGCTTAAGTTACCTCTCTTTGATAAATAAATAGATAAATAAATAAATATATATATACTATATGTCACAAATACATATTATATATATTTATATATCTTCTATTTTATTCAATGCTGTAGTTCTTAGTATAATTTTTATGAATTAAATATATATATACACATATAAATATATTTTACCAATAACGCACGATCAGAAAACATTCTGAGTACAGAAATCCAAAAAGGAGACATGTTTCCTTCTAAGTGCTATTATAATCCACATCTAATGCAACGTCCCAAGCCTATCAAAGGACCCACTGCTGAGTACTCGCTCCTCAAGGGCCATTTTACCACAAGTTTTGAGAAAGGAAGAAATTAAAGAAGGAATATCCTTGTGCTTAAGTTCCAAGACACAATCTTTTCTTGAATTTTACTGAACAGTCAAAAATCACATTCTAAAGCATGGGAAGTTGCTGAAAATGAAACATCCAGCAAAGATTTCCTGAAGTTTAGAACCCTAAAAGAGATGATGCTTGCTTACATTCTTGGCCTCAGACTATCTACATAAACACTTCCTAATCCTGTAGATGAAATAACAGTGGATAAAGGATGAAGAAGTGAATAAAGATAAAACTTCTAGTTTCCTATAGAAGCCAATAACATAGACTGGCAGAAAATATTGTGAAAAGAGTACACTCCATTCTCCCAGAATCATTGTTCTTTCTAGCATCCAGAGGGAACAGTTGTAGGCAGTAAATAAATTGATTTCTACTGGTTCAGAAAAAAAACTAGTTAGCAGACACTGTAAGTTGGCACACTCAATACCCTCTCTATTTCAACGGCATTCACCTAATGTGGAGACTAAGAAAGCAAAATGATATTCCCAATTCCCCTCAGCCCGTGTTCATCCATGTAATCTAGTGTTCTATCAGTCAGGTGTAAGTGTGAGCAGTATGAGATGGAGAGATCAGGTCTTTGGGAACCACAGTGGCAGAAGCTTCTGACTTTTTCTTCAGTTCTTTCTTTCTTTCTTTCTTTCTTTCTTTCTTTCTTTCTTTCTTTCTTTCTTTCTTTCTTTCCTTTCTTTTTCTTTTGAGAGATTTTCACTGTAGGGCGCGTGCACTCGCCAGACAGACAGAGAGAGACATAGAGACAGAAAGCGAGAAATCACCCCCCAGGGAGGATGGTCACGCCGCAATCCCTTCTCCTCCATTCTCCTCTCGGGATCTTGGGCACGCACGCACACGCGCCTGGCGTGAGTTTTAAGCCACCGGGTCTGGGACATGAACTGCGGTCGACTACGTGGGAGTCCAGCGACATAGCCATTACGCTAACTGCTGGTTCCCTCTTTCTTTCTTTTTTTTAAAGAGCTTTTTGCCTTAGGACACATGCACTTGGGAGGCAAGAAAGAGAGACAGATATAATGAAGAGGTGTGACCACATCACAATCCATTCTCCTCCCAAGATATTAGGCACACACACATGCACACACGCACTCAGTGTGATTTTCAAGCCATTGGGTCCAGGACTCGAACCATGGTTTGCCAATGTGAGAGTCTAGTGACATAACTGCTATACCATTTGCTGGCTCCCAGCGCCTGGTTCTTTTACAGTAGACTTCAGACCTCACGGCAGCAGGAACACTGGTGCTTCAGTTGAGCAATCCTGTTTGAGCACTTTTCCTGACTGAATTATTCTTGACTTCGTTATTTGTATATGAGTAGCATCCCAAGTGAACTTTTCTAGCTACAATTAATAATGTTGTTCAATCGGGGAAAAGCTTTTGATTAATCAAGAGAAGTTTATCTGGTCCTCCTGAAATGGGATTATAACCAAAGACATAGATCAGAATAAGTATTCTACAATTGAAATGCATTTTACTCTGTGTGAGCATTTCATGAGTCCGTGGCATGTGTCAAGTGCCATGCTAAGTACTGAGAGTGCAAAGATGAATAACATATAGTCCTAATTTTAAGAACCTCATTTGTGGGACCAGCAGTTAGCGTAATGGCTATGTCACTGAACTCCCATGTAGCTGACTGCAGTTTGAGTCCCAGACCCGGTGGCTTAAACTCACACCGGGCTCATGTGCGTGCATGCCCAAGATCCTGAGAGGAGAATGGAGGAGAAGGGATTGCGGTGGGGCCATCCCCCGTCTGGGGTGATTTCTCACTTTTGTTGTCTGTCTCTCTGTCGCTCTCTTTCTGGCAAGTGCACACGCCCTATAGCAAAAACCTGCCCCCCACCCCACACCCCTCCCCCCCAAAAAAGAACCTCATTTGTCAGGGGAAAAGAACAACACTGAAATAAGAGCAATGATAAGGTAAAACCCCATATGTATTATAACATAGGAAAAGTATTTGGTGAATGACAAGGGTCTCAGATAGATTGCTTTGAGGGGAGAAGATATACCTGAAGCTTAGATTACAGATATAGGCCATTTTCAACACCTCAGAACATATGGAGGAAGCATGAAGACAAGCAAGAGGAAGTTGTATGTTCAAGTGCTAAATGAAGCATTAGGTTGGGAAAGCTATAGGGTGAAGGTACAAAGTAGACGTAAATGGGAGATAGGTCACAGGGGTCATTGCAGGACATGCTAGGAAACTTACATATACCAATGGGTACTATACGGGAAAAAATTAGGGAATTTAATGTCAAAATGAAAGTGTAAATTTTAGGTAGGTGATTTAAAGACCGTGTGAATAAGCTAGAGATAGAGATGGGAGGGCTAGAAGTATTGCCTGTAAGTGAAACAACATGTCTTTGAAGTAAAACAGTAAAAATGCAATGCATGTTTGAAAAATATTTCAGAGATAAATGACTCAGGATACAATAATAAGAGAACAGGGAGGGACCAGACAGTGGTACATCAGTAAACTACAGCATTATGTAGAGAAATCTAACATGAAAATGTTTCTGGTTCAAGTCTAGAGACTTCCCAGTGTACACCAAGCATACGGTTACCTATGATTCAAAGTTGGCTGAGACTGGGGGTTGATTTTGGCATGGATACTGTTAGGGGATGCTTGTCTCTCACTCTCTCTCTCTCTCTCTCACACACACACACACATACAAATTTAAATATATATATATATTTATTTATTTATTTATTTAAATATGAGAGATTGGACAATGGCATCATGGTAACACGTAATGTTCTGTAAAATGTGACTCACATAGGAAAGTTTTGGATTTGAGTCCAGAGAGACCTCTGTGATTACTCTAGGCATGGATATGCCCATGAGCTGAAATTGGCTGAGGTGGTTGTGGATAATGGCACCAGACCCCTCTTGGGGTTCTGTCCCTCACCTCTTTTTCTTTTTCTCTTGCACATGTATCTGTATGCATATTTTCTTATGAAAATAAAAAAGTAAACTTAAAAAAAAAGAACAAGGATACTATCCCATGACTTACCCATGTCTCTCTGGGGCACGTGACTAGAAGGGAAGCAACAGAGCACAAATATCTCTATGTTAAACACGCAAAAGGAGAAACATTGTTCAGTTATCCTTGTGTAGGGTTTAAGGGTATGGCAGTCCCATTAGGAGAAGCTTCCAGAAACAGTGTCTAATAGAGTGATGAAATGGTGTAATACAGAGGGTTTTCCTCTCTCATTGCATTTTCCTTTTCTTTTTCTTTTTTCTTCTTTTGTTTTTTTTACCGTATCGAAACACTATTCATTAGTCATCAATTGACTGGCGCTTGCTATTAATTATACAACTGAGTATGCACAAAAGAAGTAAAAGTACCACATCCCTTCTCATGAGACAAGAAAACATGCAGAAAGTGATTAATAATCATTCCATGGTACCTTCAGAGTAAACATTTCCTTCAAAACAAATTACTGTAGTACTGATATGAGTATGAGGTGAGTTCCTCACCTCCTTGGTAGATAGAAGTAGATAATTCATTGCATTGTTTGAGAATTGAGAGAGTATCCTTCTAATATACCAGTTTCATGCTTCCTACAGACTGCCCAAATTTAAAAAGATTGCCTCTCACAAAATTCATGCTTAAACAACTTTCATGTAATTTACTGATTCTGTCAAGCAAATTCAACAATGAAAATATTAGGACAATTCCAATTAATATGACAGACTAGCAAGAGAAGCAGCTAGTCGAACATTATTTTCACCTCTGGATGTTGTCTTCAATTAAAATTTCTATCAAGTGAAAGAACTGATTAGTCTCTTCAAGCAAGAAGTCGTGCTTCCTCCAAGTAAACAGAAGCATTTCCATTAAAGCTTTCAGTGCCTTTAAGAGGTTGTCATCTCTGGCTGAGAAAACAATTTATGACATCCCAGCAGCTGCTTTTCATTACATGCACTTATTTGGCAATCAGTGACATACTGTAAGTTCAGGAGCATCTTCTGGAAAAGTCATAGTTGGACCACCGAAAGAGGTATTGAAATGTCAGCAAGTTACTGCTGAATTTTATGATGTATATTTCTGTGCTTTGATATGTCCTTGTGTGTACACAATCTAATTAGTGTTGATGCTGGCTTTATAATGAAAACAATCCATTTTCTTTCTTGATATCCAATTTTCTCATTTGCAACATCTTTGATTAAAAAAGAGCACACCGCACCGTCTTGTTGATTGCAGCAAGGATAATGCTCATTATTACATTATTAAGGCAATACACTGGGTGATAAAATGAATTTGGCCAGGAAAAAAAAATCACACTTAAAATAATTATGTCGAAGTGGTTTTAAAGGAGATAATCACACATTAATTTAAAAACACACATGAGCTTCTAAAGCCTGGGGTAAACTTGAGATGAGATATCTTGAATATTCAATTTGTAGAAAGGTGTGAAAACTAATAAAGATAAATTTGATTGTTTTCTTTCAACATTGTATCTAAATATGATTTAATTCATGCCTAATTTCATGTACCTTAGTCTTCAATTTTTTTTTTTTTAGCAATTAGGAAAATACTGTGCTCACTGATAATTGTTTGGCTATCTTTGAATAGTTATGTAAATTTTATGATATATATCTAGGTTACTGAAGTTGATGCATGTATTCTCATATTTACATAGGTATCTGACTGACTAAAATATAAAAGGTAACATTTATATCACTCAGGATGAGCACCTTCATATCTTAAAATGGACCTATTTAGTAAAGACTATTTTCCTTCCAACGCTTTCTTTTCCTATGCTGTTTATATATCATTTCTGAGAAATACACTTTTAAGTAATTTGTTATCTAAGATATTGGGACAATCAAAAGACTATCAATATATTGGCTACTATTATTGATACTATTATAGGATCTCTTTTACAATTACCATCCATGCACACATATGCAGACGTATAAGCAATAAAGAATAAGGAATGTGAGCATACATTTAAAAATAAGCCATATTGGGACCAGCAGTTGGTGTAGTGGCTATGTCACTGAACTCCCATGTAGTCGACTGTGGTTTGAATCCCAGAACTGGTGGCTTAAACTCACACCGGGCACATGTGTGTGCATGCCCAAGATCCCGAAGAGGAGAATGGACAGGGAATTGTGACGTGGCCATCCCCCCTGGGAGGTGATTCCTCGCTTTCTGTTTTTCTGTCTCTCTGTCTTTCTGGCAAGGGCACGTGCCAAAAAAATAAATAAATAAATAAAGCCATATGATGATATACATAAAATTATATATATATACATATATAGAGAGAGATTTTTGCTATAGGGCACATGTGCTCGCCTGAGAGACAAGATACAGAAAACAATAAATCACCCTCATGGAATGACCATGCTGTGATCCCTTTTTCTTCATTCTTGTCTTAAGATTTTAGGCATGTACATACACGTGCCTGGCATGAGTTTCAAGCCACCGGGTCCAGGACTCAAGCCGTAATGGGCCATGTAGGACTCCAGTGACATAACTATTACACCATCTGCTCATCCCATATGAATATAATTTTAAGATATAATGAAAGTTGGCATTTTTATTTCAGAAACTCATAGTAGTTCTCATTCAGTGTAATATCCAGGATGGTTCATATGCTTCTCATATAAGTATGTTTTGAAGAGCACTCACAAAGATAATTTGAATGTAATTCTGATGTGTCTATCACAAGAACCAAAAAGTATCCTATGAGGTAACTATAAAATATAGACATTAACTGCAAATATAATGGTGCTTTCATTTTATTCTTGCTTTGATTTTATTTCGATGATTTTGTCAGTGTTGTGTACTCCTTTAAATATGTTTTATCAAAGAAACACTGCCAGGTCTCTGCTTTCTACATCCTTGCATCTAGAACAAATGCACCTCTTAGTTCTTTGATCCATAAACATCTTCTTGCTTTGCTTTTCTTTATACTATAAAATCAATGCACACCAGTAAAGAAAATTGGTGAACAGATAAATGTAGGGGAAAAATCACCATAGTCATATTACCTAAATGGAGCTATTATCATAATTTTGTTTTGTTTCTTCTTTTTGTCGCTATTATACATTTTTGTTTTTAGACTTTTAGCATACTGAATAAAAATTATTATGTACACAGCTCTTTTCTTCTATTAGACCACAAATATTGTTTTGGATAATTTATCTTCATAATATACTTTATGTTTTAGAACAGTTTTCGATTTGGAAGGTAGTACACAAAGTTCCCATATCCCTAACACACCATTTTCCCAATTATGAACATCTCACACTAGTATGTTACATGTGTTACAACTAGTAAATGATATGGATATATTAGTAGTAGTAGCAAAACCTAACACTTTCTCCAGATTTCCTTAGTTTTCTCTAATGTTCTCTTTATGTTCAGGATTCCATCCAAGATACTACATTTAGTTTAGTTGTCACGTCTCCATAGGCTTCTCTTTTGTGTAAAGGAAGGTTTCTCAGAATTCTCAGTTTTGATAATGTTAACAATTTTGAGCACTACACTCAGGTGTTTTGTAGGATGCCTGTGTACTAGAATTTGATATTTTTCTTATGATTATATTAGAGAATGGGGGGGGGAAGACCTCAGAAGTAACATGCCATTGTCATTATCAAGGGCATCAACATGGTGTATGATGATTCGTTGACCTTGATCACCTGGATAAGGTAGTGATTGTCAGTTTTTCACTGTAGTTAGTCTTTTGTCCTTGATTTGCCACTGTACGCTTGGGAAGGAGGAAGTCACCAGGTACAGGCCAAGTTTAAAAAAAAAAATAGGAAGCTCTGCTCTTGAGAACTTAATTTGAGAACAGAGTAGCTACATAATTTAGTTGAAATGCATCTCATGGGAGAATTGTCTCTCTTCTCCATTTACTTATGTAAATACTTATGAATATGTGATTGATCACATATTTATGTTAGTATGGACTCATACCTTAGTTTATAATCCAGTACTACTTTACTTATTTTGTTGCTCAGATAATTCTAGGTATACATTTCTTCTTGACCTTTCCTTTCAAAATTTAGTTTAGTAGTAGAAAAATATTTTTTTTTTTTGATTGTGCCTCTTGTGTTTTAGTTCTGAGTTACTTGGTAGAAACCATCATTTTATGCTTTAGGGAGCTCTTTCAGCTGGCCCTTATATCCCTTTGAAATACCTCAATCAGTGTAGTGGCCATCTTGAATACTTTCTTACTTTCTAGCACAATGAATACCTTTTCACCTGTTTCTCTGGGTCATCTGTTACCTAATGTAATAGTTTTTTCCTCAGACTCCAACAGCTGGGGATTCCACAGAGTCACAATAACTGTTAACAAAGTATTAGCTCTCATGAAGGTTGTCATTCTGCATCAGAATCATAGGTAATACTGATTCCAGTTGTTCCCTTATGTTGAGTTCCAGTAAATGGTTTTGAGGTTTCCTGAAGTGACTATGAACTTGCACAACTAACTGAACCTTCCTACTTATAGTTCTAATCCTTATTTATCATAAGGGTTGCTCTTTCTTCACTCTCAGTGAATAGTGAAGTTAATGTCATTATTTTTGGTGCCATAATTGCTGATAAAACTTGTACAACTTATCTCTCTTTTTATTTGCCAACCAAGAGAAAAAAACATCCGTGTCCAACACAGCTATTAGGAAAAGTAAATGCTGTGTACATCACATATACTGCATAATATATTTTATATAATGCAGAGAAATCCAAAGTATAAAACACATCCTTTAGGCATACACTACCATACATGCAACAGATATTTAATACATGTAATTTTCCCTATTATCTTTTTTTTTTTTTTGGAGAGGTTTTTGCTATAGGGCGCATGTGCTCGCCACACAGACAGAGAAAGACAGAGAGACAGAAAGCGAGAAATCACCCCCCAGGGGGGATGGCCACGCCGCAATCCCTTCTCCTCCATTCTCCTCTCGGGATCTTGGGCATGCATGCACACACGCCTAGCGTGAGTTTTAAGTCACAGGGTCCAGGACGCGAACCACGGTCGACTACGTGGGAGTCCAGCAACATAGCCATTATGCTAACTGCTGGTCCCTAAATTTCCTTATTATCTTGAGACCAAGGCCAGTTCTTCCAAATGTCTGCTTGTGGTGCCCAGCAGAGAGCATAAGGTAAATATTTCTTCTCATCCCCTTCTTTCCAAATTCAATGTGTAGGAACAAATTTTGTGTTTGATTTGTGACTTTCGTGTTTTGGTTCTGAACTGCTTGGTAATCACTTTCATTTTATGCTTTATTCCTCTTAACCTGTTCTTCTGTATAGGAATCCCAGCCATGAACCTGGCAATGGGCAAGGATAAAATATTACTTTTCTCCCCTAAAGTTTCATGGATGGGGGGATAGTCAAGATTTTCTGTGATCATGCCTCTCAAGGGGCACCTTAGGCTTTCACAAGGATGCTTCCCCTGACCATGTGCTCTCTGGTCACACAGGTCTGGCACACAGGAGATCCACAATGACACACAAATATCTGACAGTGAGTCCTTTACTATATTTAGTCTTAGGTCATTTTCCTTCTCCATATCTGTAATATCACCAATGCTATTCTTGAAATATAACTTAATCCTTTGTTCCTCAATAATTTTCTGTTAAAATGGACCAACTTAAGAAAATGCTTATAATTCTTAGACAAACTGTAGCTCCCAGCTGAAACTGCATGAGCTGGAAGACCTGAGATTAAAAAAAAAAAAAAAAAAAAAAGAGTATTGAGCAATATAAAGAGCAAAACAAAAGAGTAAGGGACATATTTGAAGTTATTAGATTACCATGTTTGGTTTCTTCTCATAAAGTTAGTCTTACAATGTTTCATAATATATTTTAGGTTAAGACATACTTCACAATATGAGAGTAATCAGTGAAAGTGCTTCATCAAAATTCCACTGTTGGAGTTGGAAGACAGAGAAACTAGAGTGGATTCCCAAAAGAATGCTCTAAGAAAAGTATCTAGGTTTTTACTATTCCCGACTTTAGGACCATGAGGGCCTCTCACCCAAAAAGAGATTTTCTTTTCCCATTCAGTCCTGGAGGTATAAGAATGCTTGCTACTCCACACCCTGGAAATAATATTGAGTAATATTGACTCAGCTAGTGTGGAATATTCTCTAGTGCCGCATCTTCTGCCAAATGTTTTTTTTTGTTTTTCTTGTTTGTTTGTTTGTTGTTTTATAGGAAATACGTAGGTTATTTAGAGCTAATTAAAGGTTCTTAAGTCACTTTGAAGGACTAAATTCAACCTTACATTTTTTTAATTGCTGGAGGACATATATGCTTGCAAGACAGAAACAAAGAAAGAGAAAAAATGAGAGAGAGAGAGACAGAGACAGAAAGCACACATCCCCGCCATGGGGCATGGTCATGATCAATTCCTTCTCTCCCATTTCTCTATCCTGTCAGGATTCAGGACTTTCATGCACACATTTCCAGCATGATTTTTAAACCTCAGGGGCTAGTACTTGAACTGTAAGGTCTGGTTCCCAATGCACAGCATTTAACCACTTCACTACAGAGTCGGCCCTATTTAGAAAAACAAACAAACAAAAACCTAATGATTACTTATTAATATTAATTGTTAACTAGTTACTGTCGAGTTCTCCCTATGAACTTTCCTTTCAGGATGACATTGTATGGTGGGATCCTGATACAAGTCTAGGCTCTTCATTCTCTGGGCCCTCTTGCTAGAAAACTCACATTAGTAGCCCTTTTCACTCAGAGCAGGCACCAGGCATTGCTTTGACTTATACATGCAAGTACAGAACATGATTTGACTACTCCAGAATCTCTATATTTTATGGAGACATCTCTGACATCCTCATGCTACTCTTTTCAAGTTTTCAAGGAAGAAGTTAACTTCTATACATGTATTTCATGCATAAGTTTTCATGATCATTTCAGGCTCCTGAGAGGCTCTCATTCACTTGAACTTTTCTAAGTTTCACTAACTTACTTCCTACTCTCACGTCGGAGTCACTCAAGAACTTTTCTAAGTTTCACTAACTTACTTCCTTTTCTCACGTCAGAGTACTCAGTACTTTGAATAGCCAAGGCTTAAGCAAAAGACCTATAGTCTAATATAATTTCAAATGCAAAGTGGTAGGTAAGAGTGGAGCGGGGAGCAAGAAGGGGCTTACACTTATTGGATTTTTATGTGTCAAGATCTAGGCTAAGTTCTCCATTTAGTTTGTTCCAGAGGACTGATGGCACAGAATCAGGGATTAGGAAATAGAGTTCAACGGACTCATGGTGTAGCATTCAAATATCACCCCTAGCCTCATTAAAACAAAAATACTCTCTTCCTTCCAGAGATTGCCTTTGGATGAAGAGGCCTGCCACGTGTCTCTCACCACCCTTTCTGGAGCACAGCCTGTATCCAATGTCTGATGGACATATGTTCATTAAGGTCCCTTTGCCCAACTTTGCAAGGCCATTGCAGACCCAGAGTTTCTGGAGCAAAAGGCTTTGTTGTGACTCCTGCAGCTCAACTTCTTTCTCAGCTTAGTTCTCTTTCATCCCTCTACTTGTGTTGATTTGAAGAGCACTCACTAAGAAAGTTCCTGCATACTGACTATTTTCTCAGTAACTGATTCCCAGAGTAACTCAACCTGCCACATCTGGCTGGATTGTAAGTGGTGTCTGCATGCACTGCTCACCACATTGGGCCTCATGTTTCTAACTGGAAATTAAGGATCTGGATTAGTTCTGTTCTATTATTGTAACTGGAAAGGGAGAATAGGAGTTGGGAGAGGCTTTGGAAGCTTTAAATAATACCAGGTAGACTCCTCTTCCTGAATCAAAGCCTTAGTCCTCCATGGGTCAGAAATTCTTATGGTAATTCTTCACCATCATTGATATCATCATCTACTAAACATTTTATTCCTTTCTAGGCTTTTTGTTTTTCACTATGTAGTTATGTATGCCATATGTGAGATCATTTTTCCCTTTCAAATCAATCATGCAACTTCTGTGTTTGTCAGGAAATCCTAAGTAGAGAAATACGAATTGAGAAAAGTTCAGCTGACAGAGTTCCATTAATTCTCAGGAATGATGACGAGTCAAGG
Organism: Tupaia belangeri chinensis; assembly: GCF_000334495.1. NCBI lineage: Eukaryota > Metazoa > Chordata > Mammalia > Scandentia > Tupaiidae > Tupaia > Tupaia belangeri. Next base: position 6,040,514 of record NW_006159775.1, on the reverse strand, counting down.
TCAAAGAAAGAATGAAAAATATCACAAAGTGATTTTTTTTAGTGGAAAAAGACAGGCCTTAGGAGTATGTTCACCTTAGTTCTTTTGAAAATATTTTATAGCCCATTATATAAGATATAGGAGTTTATAAAATAAAGCTCACAAAATCAATACCTTACAGAAGTAAAAATCCTGACAAATTGATATATTTTGACCATATTTAACATAATTTAAAATGAAATCATGGTATGCTCTCTCTAATATCAAACTTCCTCTTTAAAAAAAAAGTCATTTATTATATATTAAATTTCCAGACTTCCTTAAATGTTCAGATATTTGACATCATTTAAGAAATCAGTCAGTTGATAATATGTATTTTTGTAAAGTATCTGCAGGAGATAAGAGGGTCAGATGGAAGAGTGGCCGCACCACCTCCCTGCTGCCCTTGCTGTCCCTGCTGGGGCGGTGCTCCTAACAAATCACTTCCCCACCCACGACCACATTTCCTTCCAGGTGACTTTGTGTTTTGGCTCTTGGCTCCATCTCACACTGGACTTCAGAAACACTATTTCTCTTTCAGACTGAAAACTGTTGATAGCTCTTCACTGCTCTTGGTAATCTCTGGGTATTTTAATGTTCTTCCCACCATGCTTCCAAGTTCATTCAAACTTCTGAAAGTAGCTCCCTCAATTAAAGTCTCTTGCACCATCTAAATTACGTACAGTTTCATTTATCCTAACTGAGAGAATAATCTAAAGATTGTGCATAAATGTGAGTTCACTGTGCCAGCAGGTAGCATGGAGGTTAAAGTGGATCCCACATGGCCAACTGCTCTGTTTAAGTTCCAGACCCAGTGGTTGGAGAATCATACCAGGCAAATGTGCATGCATGTCCAAAATCCCAAGAGAAGACAAAATGAGAGGGGATTCTGTTGTGGCTATCCCCAAGGGGTGACTTTTCTTTTTTTTTTTCTCTCTCTCTCTCTTCCTCTCTCTCACTCCCTCCTTTCTATCTCTCTGGTGAGTGTGTGCACCCTATAGCCAAAAAAAAAAAGTAAGATTATGTTTTGTTTTTTTAGGATGGATTTTTTTTTTTTTTGAGATTTTTGCTGCAAGGTTTGTGTGCTTGCTGGAGAGACAGAGTGACAGGGAGAGAAAGCGAGAAATCACTACTCAGGAGAGATAGCCACACCACAATCCCTTCTCCTCCATTTTCCTCTTGGGATCTTATGCACACATGCCCATGTGCTCAATAGAATAGGAACCACGGTCAGCAATTTGGGAGTCCAGCGACATAATCACCAGCCCATCTGTTGGTCCCTCTTCTTTTGTTTATTATGATTTAAAAAAATGAGATCAACTCACTTAACAAAATTTTTAGTATACCATAGAATATTTTCAATTATAAGCACATACTACCATGTAAGACTTAGGTCAATTTTGATTTCTTCTTTTGAAGAACTCATAGTCTCTTTCTCTCTCCAGTTTCTATCACTTGTACTGTAGATCCTCTGAAGTAGCAGAATACTGCCCAACACTTTTTTGTTCTCAGTGGTTCCCACTCATCTAGAGCATGCAAGATCCATCCACACTCCCAAACAGGTAAACCAGAAATTCAGTCTCTTGAGCAACTCCCTGAAAAATCCAGAATACTGAACACATTTTACTTCTCTTTTTTCCCCTGATGAAGAGGATGATAAGCTGTATTGACCTCGTTCCATTGTATTATATGCTGTCTGAAGTTCCAGCATACCACTTAGCTCTTTTGTTCTCAGTGGCCTTCAAGCATGTAGAACATTCCAGGTACCATCATGATAAGCAATCATGAAGCCCAACTCTTGGGAAGTCCCGTGAAAACATTGAACATATAGTGCAGTGTTCTCTTTCTCTCCTCAGGAAGAAACTAGGAACTAGGAGTATGCCTGATTACAGGGCACTGGGATGGGGAGGGACTATGTTGAGAGGATGGCATGAATTGTCCTTCTGACTTCAATGCAGCTGTTATCTTGCTTAATTGGGATGCAGAAACATCATAACTGGTTTCTGGATATCTAGCAGAGGAACTTGGTTTATATATTGTTGAATCTGCTCCCATATAAGAAGGAGGTCTTAGGACTTTTTATTCTGTCATCTTGCTGATGTCACACCTTTAAATAATTACCTTTCCATTGAATATCAATTTTTAAACTCTAGTGTTTTCTAAATGCTCAAAAAAATCTGGATTAAGCCAAATGCCATTCATTCACTTTAAATAATTTTAACTACACAATGCACATAATGATTTCTAAAGTTTTTAAAGATATTATTCAAAGTTTGCTAGGTCAGAAATTTCTCTTCCCTTTTACTGAAACTGTTAATTATTCAGGATTCATCTTCTGTTAATCCCATAAAGACTTACAGCAGCTTTGGAAAGTTTTAAGCAAAATAGACAAATTACTTTTGTTAGGAGACAACAAGAATTTGACGGAATTAGCTGGACCCAATTCCAATTTGTACTTTGCATTAAAATGGTTTCTAGCATATGGTGCTAATTCTAAAGCTGGTTATGCATTGCTGTCCTAAATATTAGATCTGAGTTCATTTTCATCTTATATTATGAATGTGTTATTGTCAGAGTACAATAAAAATTACTCTCTGGGTACATAGGAAGTCTGAATAGTGAATTGCCCCCAAACAGGCTTACGTTAAACTTATGATTTTGCAGTCTTTTCCTCTCCTAGTGATTAATAATCATACTACCATGTAATACTTAGGTCATTTAGCAGTGCAGCCACCATATTTCAGAAATCAGACAGTGGGAAATCACTTATTAGTCTATGAAAATAATATCCTCTGACATCCTGATTAATGAATATTTTTGTTATATAGAATAAAAATGCAGAAAATAAGTACTAGAAGTAAACCTTGAAAATATATTCACTCTTCAAAACACACACACACACACACACACACACACACACACACACCTTTCTTTCTGAAAGAGAAGGCAATTGCAAAAGACATTTTGGCAATAAAAAAGTTATAATGCACTAAGTGGAGTCATTTGAATTAATAAAAATCCTAGGTGATTAAAGGGATACATTCCATCAGTAAAGAGTGAAGTGATGAGACAGAACCAAGTAAAATATGATCTTGGCATTTTTGAATCCAAACTCATTTTGGTAAAAAAAAAATCACTAGTTTTGAGAGTAGAGCTCTTAACTTCAACAAAGAAACATGTTCTCAAGCAAGGAGCCTTTAAATGTCCTAGAAAAATTTAACACTTTATCTGTGTCACTTTATCAAATAAAATCTTAGAAAAAAAAACCTTTTGTAGTTTTTTTTCAATTTGTTTATATTTATGCTTTGGCTTAGAAATTAATTCCTTTTTTGTTACACATTTTAATTAATATCATCAGGAAAAAAATAATAGGTCACCTGAGCCCTTCTTAAACTTGAAAGCCTTCTCACCTTGCCACTAACCCTTTAGAGCCAATATTGGCTTTTGTACCTTGTATTTTAAATATATATATA
>NW_006159775.1:6023130-6030476 GCF_000334495.1 Tupaia belangeri chinensis | reverse complement strand
TATTGTGGATCCTTTGAGATGCCATGTGAAGTTTTAGGAAGAATATATATATATATATATATATAAATATAAATTTAGTGGACTTTAATTGAGCAAAATTTATTTGAATCAAGCAACTACCTGAACAGCTTTTAAGGAACTCTAGATAGCCATGTGGTGGAGAGACATTATGTGCAAGAAAGGAAAAATGACCTTATATTTCATATTTCAATGTAATTGCCTTTCTGGAATGTGGACTATGGGCTAACACTTTGCCTGGTGCTGAAGATAGAAAAGTAATCAAAACCTTGTCTTTTCCCTAAAAAGAGAGGCATTCAAGGAAAATAGAAACAATAAGTCAACAAACAAGTCCATTAAAGTCTTATATAGTACACAGGGAAAAAACACAAGGCTGTTAACCTACGGAGGAGATACATACTCTTTGGAAATAAAGTGATATTTGAGGTGTATCTTGAAATATCTCAACTTACGATGGTGTTACTTCCTAATAAACCCATCATAAGTTGGAAATGTCATAAGTAAAAAACAGGTTTAATAAAACTAACCTACCTAACATCATAGTTTAGCTTAACCTGACTTAAATGTTCTTGGAGTACTTACTTAGCCTACAGTTGGGTAAAAGTATCTAACACAAACAATATTTTATTATGTAGTGTTGAATATCTCATTTAATTTTTGAATATTGCATTAAAAGTTAAAAACAAAATGGTTGTGTTAATACTAACAGTATGGTTTCCATTTAATGCCTAACACTTCTTTGCCATCATAAAGTTGAAAAATTGTAAGTTGGATCATTGATCATTTGAAGACTGTATAAAATGTTAGTTTTCAATAAAAAAGAAGTTGGGTCAAGCATATTTCATACCACAGAAATACTGTAAACTAAGGGGAAAAAATAAAAATCATGATGCAGCCTGGGACAATAGTCATTTGAAGACTGTATAAAATGTTAGTTTTCAATAAAAAAGAAGTTGGGTCAAGCATATTTCATACCACAGAAATACTGTAAACTAAGGGGAAAAAAATAAAAATCATGATGCAGCCTGGGACAATAGTATGCTGGTTATTATCTCATTTAAATTAATTAAACAGTTTTACTCATTTATTTTGATACAGAGAGTAGAGGTGCAGGGAGAAGAGTAAAAGAAAGCAAGAGATACTTGATTATCTTAGGTCTTCTGTCTTTAATAATGAGTTGGAGTTCTATTCAATAACCAATGGAGAATTTCTGGAGAATTTGGAGCTGTTCTCTCTGTGTTGAAAAGAGCACAATACAAAAGTACGTATCTCACAAAAAGGACTGAGACAAATTATATAAAAGAACCTATTAGTACTTTGTAATTTCCAGTTGTAATTAGTATATATTTTGCCTGAAAGATTTATATTAGTCTTACAAATAAACTTATAATGAAATAGAAAACAACTTTGCAGTGTGACAAAAAAATTGCTAAATGTTAATATACATAGTTATCTTTCCTTCAAATGTGAATCTTTAGTTGGATTGAAACAAATGACTATTCACTTATCTTAAATAATTCTAAATTTGCAATGATAAGTGAATGATAAATATTAAATAATTAAAATTAAATTTAAACTTTTTTGACTATTTGAAATATCATAGCACTATATAGTCCTAGTTCTTATGTAAACTATAAATTTAGTAATGAAATAGTTCAATGAGTTTTCTAAACTTCAACTCCTAATCCCTGTACAGATGATAGAGTGACTATTAATTTTTTTTGAGAGAAAGATTTTTGCTATAAGATGTATGTGCATACTGGAGAGACAGAGAGATGGAGAGAGACAGAAAGATAGAAAGCGAGAAATCATCCCCCAGAAAGGATGGCCATGCCACAATCCCTTCTCTTCCATATTCCTCTTAGGTTCTTAGGCACACTGCACACACACAGTATTAGCTTAAAGTCATCAGGTCCAGAACTTGAACCATGGTCGACTACATGGGAGTCCCTGAGACAAATTATATAAAAGAACCTATTAGTACTTTGTAATTTCCAGTTGTAATTAGTATATATTTTGCCTGAACGATTTATATTAGTCTTACAAATAAACTTATAATGAAATAGAAAACAACTTTGCAGTGTGACAAAAAAATTGCTAAATGTTAATATACATAGTTATCTTTCCTTCAAATGTGAATCTTTAGTTGGATTGAAACAAATGACTATTCACTTATCTTAAATAATTCTAAATTTGCAATGATAAGTGAATGATAAATATTAAATAATTAAAATTAAATTTAAACTTTTTTGACTATTTGAAATATCATAGCACTATATAGTCCTAGTTCTTATGTAAACTATAAATTTAGTAATGAAATAGTTCAATGAGTTTTCTAAACTTCAACTCCTAATCCCTGTACAGATGATAGAGTGACTATTAATTTTTTTTGAGAGAAAGATTTTTGCTATAAGATGTATGTGCATACTGGAGAGACAGAGAGATGGAGAGAGACAGAAAGATAGAAAGCGAGAAATCATCCCCCAGAAAGGATGGCCATGCCACAATCCCTTCTCTTCCATATTCCTCTTAGGTTCTTAGGCACACTGCACACACACAGTATTAGCTTAAAGTCATCAGGTCCAGAACTTGAACCATGGTCGACTACATGGGAGTCCAGCAACATAACCACTACACTATCTACTGGTCTTGATAGAATGATTATTATTTTGTGAGAGTGTAGAGATGAAAGTGTCCTATAAATATTTATTCAATTGAGTAATATATTTTCCAGTACTTTAAAAGTGGTGTGAAACACACATCACCTTAGAGCTAGAGGTTTAAATCCTACAATACTGAAAAGATTAATTCTTATCGGGTTGGTAACAGATAAAACTGCATGATTGAGAATGTACTGCTACCTACTAATAGAATGTGAAGTAAATAATTTTGAATGAGATCCACAAAATGAAGATATCAGCACGGACTAGAATGACTACCTTACTGTCCAATTTATTCAATCCATTTGGTCTTGACAATGCGAGACACTCAAGCCAGCAGCTGGCAATATTTTGAGCACGTTCCAGGTTCACAGCTCAATCAGGAGCTATTTAGAATCATGTTTTTCTGGATTTATGTGGGATAAGGGTGCTGTAGCTTTTAATGTTTGTACAGAAAGGGACACAAAGAATTGACTTCTTGTAAAACTTATTTTATAACTTTATCAAGAAAGGTTTTCCATAGTTCATTGGTCTTCTGCCACTTGTTAACAACAGTGTTTTCTTAGGTCAGTGTGACATGGCTTAGTACTAGAGTGCATTATTTCTACAGCAGATATCTATCACTTATGGGATGAGAAACTGAGAAATTAGTTATTATTCAGGGATGCATGCTTACTGCTATTTTACAAGAGTTGAGATTAAATAGGTATTATAGCTGTCACCCAAATAGACTAAAGAAACTTCCATTGTGATTTACAAGAGAAGGAGGGGAGGGTTAGAGTTATATTTGTGTACTTTGTTCCAAAAGATTTGTAGATAAAATTTTGTCCTCGGATAGGTATAAAGATTTATGGGGGCCAGGCAGTGGCATAGCTGCTTATTAAAACATATGATTCCAAAGTTAGAGTAAAATTAGTTATATGTTAGGTGACTGAGGTTAAGGAAATGCCTCTAATACTCCATTTATTCTCCTTAAATGATAGGCCAGGTCTTCATGGCTTAAAAAGAGTATAATAATTTAACTTAATCAATAATATTCACTTTTGTAATTATTTTTATTCAAAGTATTGGTTTGTCTGAATTGACTAATATAATAAATATAGTGGAGAGAGCCCCACTAGTGGTTGGGGGAGCCAGATCTCGTATGGCTGACTGCAGTTGGAATCCTAGCCCGACTGACCTGAAGAATACACTTTGTGATATGCATGTGTACCCAAAATCTCAGCAGAATGGAGAACTGTAGGAGATGGGATTGCAATATTACCATGCCTTATTGGAGATTGCTTTCTTCTCTCCCTTTTTCTCTGTCTCTCTTTCTCTCTCTGGGAAGTACACATGCTCTCTAACAAATTAAATACATGCATGCATACATACATACTTATATTGATAATCTTAGGTTACCATTTCATGGTTTAGAAAATGTATTAGAGAATACTTGGTGTGTGTTGTTTTGTTTTACATTGTACCATCCTCATCTGTGTATTGACCCAGAGCACCAGAATAGTAAACTGAGTATTTGGGTTATTAACTTTCCACTTCATAAAAGGTACCTAAGAGCATTGTAGTAAATGTCCTAAAACACAATATGCTTCTCAGACACTAACACTATATGGCGCCACTTCTCAAACTTTCTAATTAATCAAGTACCCAAATAATAAATTATATCACATTACAGTCATAGAATCCCAGATTCCGTGAAAACTTAGTAAGTCATCTATTTAAACCTCCTACCAGATGAAGCAAATGGAAGCAATAGCTTGTTCTCAGAATGATGAACTAGTTCGTTAGTGCTATAATTACCCCACATACCTCATCTCACTTTGTGCTGTATTAATCCATCATCTTTAAACATGTCCTTGTCACTTCCTTTAACAATATAGCTTAAACATCTAAGTTTTTTAAATAACTTATCTATAAATACTTTCAGGTAATAAACATAAATCAATATATTAACATCGAGATTCATATTACTACTACAATTCCAAATAGCTGCTTTCAATTTTTTGTTGGTAGTTGATTTCTGAGTCTCATACTGTTAGTAACATGGAAGTAGAGAAATACTGCAATTATGACACACAGCGATGATTCATTCTGTACATTCTGTACAAATGTACAATTAGCACTTGGCAGCATTATTGGGATTTTTTTGTTTCATTTCCTGCCTTAATGTTGGTTTACCTTAGCTTTTCAATGATTATAGACTGAATCACACTGAACCAACAATTTTTCCCTAGGAATTTTATAATAAGCTGCATATCAAAGCATAAGATAATAGATATGACCATAACCATGGATTAATAATATAACTATTCTCTCAGTAATTATTTTTTAATCAATTATAATATTCACAGTAATTTATATAACAAGTAATCATTCCATGTTTGAAAAATTATTTATAATAATTTTAGAAATAATTAATTGTTATCCTTGATCTTAGTGCTACAATTATTTCCAAATGGAAATAAAATTAAAATTCATAATCATAAAATTTGCTTCTTGCCATAACTTATATAGAATATAATATTAATCATTCGGTTCAATGATAGCACTTTTCCTGTTCAAGACCAAGGATATATATTAAATTATATACAACACAAACTTAAAATTGATCAGTGAATAGAAATGTATAAATAAACCTTCTTTAAAAGAAATGAGCACCTGATCACAATCTCCTTGGGAATTTGACAAGCCTCTCTGTAGAAAATTAATCTGGACCTGGCAGAGAGGAGACAAGGGCATTGGTGTGAACTGCCCGTGAACTCATCTACAAGACCTAGATACTGACTTGATCACTATCAAGCCAGTGAACCAGCAGCGTGTGCTACAAAATAAATAAGTTAAATTTCAGCTCAAAAAAAAAAAGATTAGCACTTACATCATTAAATGATTAATTAAATAAAAAGCTTTCCAAAGTAAGATCGTACATACACAAAGCATATAAAGCAAATCTGTGTTTAGCCCCAACTGAATTAATAAAAATCCTTTTAACATTCTGTGAACTCTAGCAATAAAAAGAAGCAGGTCACCGACTGTGTCAAAGCACTAAATATTTTATTTCTCTTCCCTTTGAATAACATCTTCCTAGTGCCATAGGTGAAACTTCCCATTATTTCATCACTCTAAGTCTGAGAAGTGAGAAAGCCAATGAAGGGGAGAAGAAATAGAAGGAGAAGGTCAGGAGAGGTGAAGAAAGGACACAATATCAAATATCGCTTTCTTTTTCTTACCTTTCCTCTTTATCTCCCACATATCACACTTGCAGCTGAATAATAATTCTGAAACAGAAAAATCAGACCCAAAACTTTTTGTTTCATTATGTCTTTTTTTTTTTCAGAAACATGAGACAGAGAGTTAGTAAAGAGAAAGAGAAAAATAGAAAAAATCAATTGAACAAAAGTCAAAGAATCATTTTGTCCTTTCATAGATCACCTTGGCAATCAACACCATTAGATTGATTTCCATGGTACACCTAAGGTTAAGTCAACTACAAAAAAAAAAAAAAAAAAAAAAAGGAGGTTCCTACGCAGTCTTTCCTACTCCAATCCACTTTTCACGGTTGCTAGATCTCTCTAGGGGAGAGTTTATTTTGGCACTGCCCTGTTTAAAACTCATTTGGAGAGTCTGTTTACATATAAGGTCTAAAATCATTAATGTGGTTTGAATAGCACATTTTGGTCCAATTCCTAGCATGTTTAGGTGCATTATTTTCTCCCTCCATTTTACAATCCAGACTGAGTAGTATCATTACCTCGACTGTTCACCTTTCCCAGACAGCAACATCAGCTTGATACCTTTGGCAATTCTGTTTCCTCTGCTAATAATCATCTTCCTTGGCCTCTCCTTAGTTAGAACCCTTCACCCTCCAAGATTCAATAGAATCTTTTTCTCTATGAAGCGTTTTCTTTGCCTTTGCTTTCTCTAATTTTAAATAATATCAATCACTTCATTTATCCATGCATACCTTGGAGCCATTTATACATACCTTTGTAGTAATATGTCTCTTTGTAATAGTATAGTTGTTATGAACTTTGGCTTTGAAGTCACAGAGCCCAAGTTCGAATGCCTGTTCTACTTCCTTCTTGATGGAAGACTTGGGTAAAGCTAGCTTCCTAAGTCTGTTTTCTAATCTGACAAATGGCATTATGATAACTACCTCATCAGATTGTGGTTAAATTAAATAAGGTAATTTATTTAAAGATATGAAAAATATAGTGTCTGATGCATAGCAAGCACTACACATATGGAAACTCTTACTACTTTTTAAAAATCATTGTTAGTAATATTGAATGCACTAGGCTCCTCAGTTAGACAATGGACTACTTGAAATAAAAATTATGCTTCTGTCATGGTTATCTCCAGTCTCTGATTACACAGAGACTGCTACATACAGGCAATTTGTAAACATTTACCATATTAATGAATATGGGATAAAATATAAAAGAATAAAGTTTTACATTCCTTGGATTCTTTATTATACTCTGATTCTTTTTAAAGATGCCAGAGGATGCATGCAATTGCCACAAATAGAGAGATAGAGGAGAGAAAGAAAGCACCCCCAAATTGGTGTGGTCACGCCATAATTCCATCTTCTCCATTTCTTCATCCTGTCTGGTTTTTGAGTACACATACACACGTAAGTACCCAGTGTGTTTTTCATATGTATGGAAT
>NW_006159775.1:5971711-6023072 GCF_000334495.1 Tupaia belangeri chinensis | reverse complement strand
AGTCAGTTTGTATATTATTATTTTTTTTTTTTTGGTTGGGGGCCTGAGTCATATGGTAATAATATTTAACTTTGTGAAAAACTACCCATCAAATGGTTTCCTAATGTGTCTGTAACACTTTCAAATCCCACCAAATGTGAATGAGAGTTCCATATTTTCTACCTTCCACCAGAATGTTCATTTTCTGGGGTTATTATAATAACCATCATAATGAATGTGAAATAGATTTAATTTGCATGATCTCTTTTATTAATAATTTTAAATTTTATTTGAAGGCAACCTTTTTATCAAGATATAATTAAGGATACAAGTGAAAAATACATGATAAAACAATAATTAGCTTGAAATTTCTGGGGTGAATAGAAATGTCAACATGCATACTTTAATCCTAATGAATATATATAATTAAAGCAGGTTGTGAATTAAACTGCTACACAATAGAAGTTAGTTAACTTCATAATGAACATGTTTTCTTTTTCTTTTTCTCTTTTTCTCTTTTTTTCTTATTACATTTTTTCCATATGCTAAGTATTTCCTTCCCTTAAATATCTCACCTGTCCTCCACCACTCACTCTCTATCATCCATTCTTCCCCCTTACAATCTCTAGCATTGCACCCATCCTCTGCACCATTCCATTTTCAAATCTCTCAATCTCTGCTGTAGCCCACAGTACAAACTGAGTGGGGATATACAATGTGCTTATTTCAAAGTCTGTCTCACTTTGCTAAACATTAAGTCTTTTATCTTCATCCATTCCCCCAAAGTTAAAAAAAAAAAAAAAAAAAAAAAAAAAAAAAAAGGAGGTTCCTACGCAGTCTTTCCTACTCCAATCCACTTTTCACGGTTGCTAGATCTCTCTAGGGGAGAGTTTATTTTGGCACTGCCCTGTTTAAAACTCATTTGGAGAGTCTGTTTACATATAAGGTCTAAAATCATTAATGTGGTTTGAATAGCACATTTTGGTCCAATTCCTAGCATGTTTAGGTGCATTATTTTCTCCCTCCATTTTACAATCCAGACTGAGTAGTATCATTACCTCGACTGTTCACCTTTCCCAGACAGCAACATCAGCTTGATACCTTTGGCAATTCTGTTTCCTCTGCTAATAATCATCTTCCTTGGCCTCTCCTTAGTTAGAACCCTTCACCCTCCAAGATTCAATAGAATCTTTTTCTCTATGAAGCGTTTTCTTTGCCTTTGCTTTCTCTAATTTTAAATAATATCAATCACTTCATTTATCCATGCATACCTTGGAGCCATTTATACATACCTTTGTAGTAATATGTCTCTTTGTAATAGTATAGTTGTTATGAACTTTGGCTTTGAAGTCACAGAGCCCAAGTTCGAATGCCTGTTCTACTTCCTTCTTGATGGAAGACTTGGGTAAAGCTAGCTTCCTAAGTCTGTTTTCTAATCTGACAAATGGCATTATGATAACTACCTCATCAGATTGTGGTTAAATTAAATAAGGTAATTTATTTAAAGATATGAAAAATATAGTGTCTGATGCATAGCAAGCACTACACATATGGAAACTCTTACTACTTTTTAAAAATCATTGTTAGTAATATTGAATGCACTAGGCTCCTCAGTTAGACAATGGACTACTTGAAATAAAAATTATGCTTCTGTCATGGTTATCTCCAGTCTCTGATTACACAGAGACTGCCACATACAGGCAATTTGTAAACATTTACCATATTAATGAATATGGGATAAAATATAAAAGAATAAAGTTTTACATTCCTTGGATTCTTTATTATACTCTGATTCTTTTTAAAGATGCCAGAGGATGCATGCAATTGCCACAAATAGAGAGATAGAGGAGAGAAAGAAAGCACCCCCAAATTGGTGTGGTCACGCCATAATTCCATCTTCTCCATTTCTTCATCCTGTCTGGTTTTTGAGTACACATACACACGTAAGTACCCAGTGTGTTTTTCAAGCCACTGGGCCAGGTTTAGAATTATAGTCAGTAATGTGGGATTCATCTCCCTTAACCACTAGACTATAGAGTCAGAGTCAGTTTGTATATTATGATTTTTTTTTTTTTGGTTGGGGGCCTGAGTCATATGGTAATAATATTTAACTTTGTGAAAAACTACCCATCAAATGGTTTCCTAATGTGTCTGTAACACTTTCAAATCCCACCAAATGTGAATGAGAGTTCCATATTTTCTACCTTCCACCAGAATGTTCATTTTCTGGGGTTATTATAATAACCATCATAATGAATGTGAAATAGATTTAATTTGCATGATCTCTTTTATTAATAATTTTAAATTTTATTTGAAGGCAACCTTTTTATCAAGATATAATTAAGGATACAAGTGAAAAATACATGATAAAACAATAATTAGCTTGAAATTTCTGGGGTGAATAGAAATGTCAACATGCATACTTTAATCCTAATGAATATATATAATTAAAGCAGGTTGTGAATTAAACTGCTACACAATAGAAGTTAGTTAACTTCATAATGCATATGTTTTCTTTTTCTTTTTCTCTTTTTCTCTTTTTTTCTTATTACATTTTTTCCATATGCTAAGTATTTCCTTCCCTTAAATATCTCACCTGTCCTCCACCACTCACTCTCTATCATCCATTCTTCCCCCTTACAATCTCTAGCATTGCACCCATCCTCTGCACCATTCCATTTTCAAATCTCTCAATCTCTGCTGTAGCCCACAGTACAAACTGAGTGGGGATATACAATGTGCTTATTTCAAAGTCTGTCTCACTTTGCTAAACATTAAGTCTTTTATCTTCATCCATTTTGAGTCAAATGACAAGATTTCATTGTTTCTTATAGCCGTGTAATATTCCATAGTATATATGTGCCATACTTTTTCAACACAGTCATCACTTTTTGGATACTTAGGTTGGTTCCATGTTTTAGCAACTGTAAATAGTGTTTCAATATACTAGAGATGTGCAGATCTTATCTGATTGAGTGTTTTCCTGTCCTTTGGGTAAATACCAAGAAGTGGAACTACTGGATCATATGAAAGTTCTATTTGTAAGTTTTTGAGAAACTACCTTATTGTTTTCCACAGAGACTGAACTAATTTATATTCCTACCAACAATGTAAGAGAGCTCCCTTTTTTGGAGGTGGGGATATTCTTTTTCTTAATTTATCTTTTTATACATTCAATTACTATACATTATTTAGCTTGTAGAGAAAATTTATTCACATTTATACACCTCAGACCAGTCTGATTGAGAATACTATACACACAATCAAGGTAATAAACCATTTCTGTTTCTCACAAAAATCTTACTTCTCTATTTTTCTCCCTAATTTCCTTCCCTACTCTCTTCCCCTCTCCCATCCTCCTTTCACATTGTCTCCAGTGTCCATAACTATTTGCAATGTTTTTATGCTCCCAACCTTTTGCTTTTTACCATAGAGTGCAGATAATTGGCATGTGTTAAGTGGAGACATACAATGTCACTCTTTCATTGCCTGACTTGCTTTACTCAGCACTAAATGTTCCATGTTTTTCCACTTTCTATCAAATGCCAGGGTCTTTTCACCACAGCATCACCAACATTTGGCTGGCTGGCTTTCTTTCTTTCTTTCTTTTTCTTTCTTTCTTTCTTTCTTTCTTTCATTCTTTCTTTCACCCTAGCCATTCTAACTGAGGTCAAGTGATATATCATTGTAGTTTTAATCTACATTTCTCTTATGTCAAGAAACTTGGAACATTTTATGATATGCCTCTTGACCATTCATAAGTCTTCCTTAGAGAGTTTTCTATTCAATACATTAGCCCATTTTTTACATTGGATTATTTGTTTTGGGGCAGGGGTCAAGCTGCTTGAGTTCTCTGTGTAGTCCAGATGTCAATCCCCTGACTGAAGAATAATGTGCAAATACTTTCTTCCATTCTGAGGGGTATCTGTTCACTCTAGTTACAGTTTCCTTTCCTATGAGGAAGCTTTTCATCTTGTTGTAAACCCACTTGTTTATTTTAGGGACCATTGTCTGTGCTTTAGGAGTTTTATATGAGAAATCTTTGCCTATTCTAAGGTCTTTAAAAATTTCTCCCACATTTTCTACTACTAGTTTTGAAGTCAAGTCTTTATATTCAAATCTTTGTTCCATTTGGAGTTAATTATACTTAATGGTGAGAGATAGGGGTCCTGGTTCATTTTCTGCAGATGGATATCCAATTATTTTAACATATTTACTTACTATGTCTTAGAAGTAAATGTCTTAAATCTTTTATCAAATATCAATTGACTGTATGATTTGGGGTTTATTTATGTATTCCCTATTCTGTTCCATTGGCCTATGTATCCATTCATTTATCAAAAAAGTCACGACATATTTTTTTCTATGTTTTTCTATGCAAAAGTACATAATGACTTTTCCAACATCCCAATATTTTTGTGCCAGTATCGTGCTGTTTTGATTATCACTGCTTTGTAATATACCTTAAAGTCATGTAGTCTGATACTTCTTATTTCACTTATTTATCATTATTATTTTGGGAAGTACAATATTGCCTTGGAAATACGAGATCTTTTTTGATTCCAGACAAATTTAGTAAATGTTTTTTTCTATTTCTGTGAAGACCATCACAAATAATTGGATTGGAATCACACTGAACATGTAAATTAATTAGGTAGGACTGACATTTTGATTGTATTATTCTTCCAATCCAGGAGCATGAGATATCCTTTCATTTTTTGTATCATAGTCAATTTCTTTTTTTCATAGTACATTCTGATTTTTAACATGATCTATTGAACTGAATATTTTATAGCATCATTAAAAATCCAATAATGATCTTGAGCTCCAAAAAAAAGACAATAAAATATATCCTTACTTCATGTTTTATCTTCTAGTTCAGATTGAATGATGTTTTAATTCATAATTTTAGCCAACTGAAACATGGAAAAGCATTTTATTTACAAGGTAAAAGGATTGACTACATTGGGAGGAGATGGAAATTAAAAGTGTGACACTTTGCAAAACCATATGTTTTAGAAACACAGTGTTTCAATTCCAGTACTTGGTCATGTTATCAATTATCAAAGCCTGGGTACAAAATAAATTTTATTTTATTAATGTCTGACATACAATGTCTTTCTTTTCATTTATTTACATTATTCATGCTCCATTTAATAATTTCTCCCTGCTCTAAAACTTACACTTTGTCACATCTAGAAGATTTATAATTATTTTGTTTTTCCTAGGAAGCCAGAAAAGAGTTAGAAAAGTTAAAACTGATGACATGATAGTATTTGAAGAAGACATATTTAATGCAAAATATCTAGTTGAGTTAAAGTGTGTTCATCAATTAAGTACATAGATAGCAATGCCCATTTTTCATTAACATGACAAAGCCCAGAGAATTCGGAAAACAAAGGGGAAAGGGAATGATTTATAAAATGTATGTTTTTATATTCATGAATAAACTTATCAAGGAAACACTGCATCACCATGGTATAAAAAATATCATTAGTATTTCTGCATTTACATGAATTATTCAAGCATACAGCATGGCTAAAGTGAAATTTAAAAGTACCAAATTATACTAAACTTCAAATATATTTTTTGAACAGATAGCAGCACCAGGCTTATCTATTTCTACAGTTTATCATTGGGAAAATTAAGATCTAGATAGATATTAATATTAAAAGTCTATGTTTAGAATCATGTTGGTTTGGGAGAAGAGTAAGGCCAAGGCATGATTTATTTAACATATTTATTGTTGTTATAGTTATGCCTTCCTTTAAGTTTACACTTTAAGCTCACACTTTCTCACTTTGTGAAACAAAGTTTCATCCATATTTGTGCAGGATAGAGTACTAGCATTTATCTGAATGCATATACCAAACACTTGTTAATAAATTCCCATCTATAACAATGCTGTTACCAGTTTGGGATTATGAAGAGTTAAGCAATTAATTTATCAAGCAGTGAAAGAAAAAGTAATGAGCAATATAATGATTCTTGTACACTCACTCACACTTAAGATTATTTACAGTTGTTTACCCAAGAAGGATTTAAAAGTGACTAGCATTCCAGAGCTCTCTGCTAATCAAGAGTCCTGCCCAATTCTACTTTGGTAAAGTCCAGATGAGCAATCACTGCTGTTCTGTCACCATTTCTAACATCTCAGTTATTCTAATCATGGTTTCTTGACCATCTACAGTAGTAATACCTTATGCATTCCAACGAGACTCTAGCCAATTTGTTACATTTATCCACTCATAAATATTGAAGATATGTAAGTGATTTTTACTTTTTGTTTTATTTTTTTTATTGTCAGAGGGTACATGTGCTCACCAGAGAGAGAAAGAGAGAAAAAGTGAAAGTGACAATGCACTTCTCCTTGGGCATGTTCACAGCACAATCCTTTTTCCTCCATTTCTCCCTCCTTTCAAGATTTTGGGCACACATACACACACATACCCAGCATGTTTCTTGAGCTGCTGGGTCTGACACTCAAACATAGTGGTCAGGTAATTTATTCACCAAACCATGGGCTGGCTCTCGAAGCAAACTTTTAATTAGTTTTATTATTTCGTGTTCAATGATCACAAATGGAAACTTCGTATATATCTCTAACCATTTTTTTTTCCTCAAACAACCCTTTTGTTAGACCCTTGAGTTAGTAATACATTCCACTGGATATTTACTCCACATGAAATAATTCAAGATTAACAATGACTGAATAAGTGAATAAATTAATTCCAAGTTTTCTGATCTCTCAGGTTAGAGTAAGATATTTTTATAACCATAAAATTAGAAATGTGCCAACTTTGTTTTAAAAAGAATGATAGTTTTAATGCCTGTAAGACACATAAAGTAATGTTCATTCCAATAACATCTAAGTTTGAGCACTAAAACCTTTAGGGGGAAACTTTTTCACATTTCCCTTCTTTTTAAAACTGGTTCAAACCTAGCATAAAGAAAAATTCTGTCCTTAATTCTCATAGCTGGTAAAAACGATATAAAATAATCATAAAGATAAGTATATAATAATGCTTAACATTTGTATAATGATTTATAATTCATGAAATTCCTTCTTAAATATATTTTATTTGATGCTCAAAACTGTCTTTTGCACTATGCAAGTATACTTACATGATCCATCATCTGTTATTTCAAAGACCAAAAAGCTCTGAAGACCAAAAAGTTTTCTGATTTATTTTAAAGTTTGCTGCTACGGTTAATTTAAAGGCACAACTATTCATAACTTTTGGAAGGCTCTTTATAAATTCTACTTTTCCCACTTAGTGTAAATATTCCTGAATATATATATGTGTTTCTTTGTAAGGTGCTGCCCCAAACTCTACTTGGTATTAAATAATACATGGTGCATACATGACATGATTTTTCCAAATTTGAATTCAAACACAAGGGAATCCACAGGTTTCAAATAATACACATGGGCCATTATTATATAATGTGGCCAATTTAATAAAATGGAAATTAGTTTCTGGTAGTTAAAGTACCTCGCCCAAGGTTATACTTCAAGGTAATTCTCATTCCAGTAGAAGAAAACATGTTTTAAAAGTCCATAGGCAAGAGAAAGTGGCTGAGGATTTGGAAAATTGAAAGTTGTTTGTTGTAGCCAGAGGTAGAGACACACTTTAGTAAATGGGTCTGCGAATATATAGGGACCAGATAACGTAAGATCCGATTTGGTCAACTAAGCAGTTTGGCTTTCATTCTGAAAAATGTCATGAGGTGTTCCAACATTTTACTTTTGCAAAATTTTTTGTGGACATGCTTATAGATTGAAAGAAAAAAATTTAAAATATTACAGAAGTTTACCATGTACCTCAGCCTCTCATAAAGCGCCTCATGTGGGAATCTGGCCCTCAACTACCATGTCACCTGGCCTCTATTTAGGCTCATAACTATTTTTATGCATACAGTTATTAAAACCAGAAAATCAACCTTGATGTATCACTATTAACTAATCTATAGAACTTAATTTCTATATTTCCATATTAAAGTCATTTTCCAGGTTCAGGGTCCAATGCTCAGAAGTTTACCATGTACCTCAGCCTCTCATAAAGCGCCTCATGTGGGAATCTGGCCCTCAACTACCATGTCACCTCCTGGCCTCTATTTAGGCTCATAACTATTTTTATGCATACAGTTATTAAAACCAGAAAATCAACCTTGATGTATCACTATTAACTAATCTATAGAACTTAATTTCTATATTTCCATATTAAAGTCATTTTCCAGGTTCAGGGTCCAATGCTGGATCCCACATTACACTTAGTTCTCATGTCCCTTTGGTCTCCTCGAGTTCTTCAGTTTTTGGCACTCATGATCTCAATGCTCTAAAGAATCTTGGTTAGTTGTTTTGGTGAATGTCTTTCAATTTGGAATTTTTTGATGGCTTTTCAAAATTAAAAAAATGTTGTGGAGTCATCCTACATGTAGCACATCAGTTTAAGCTCTTTGTAGAGGGAGCTGGATACCACATGGCATATTGCAGATTGAATCCCAGCCCTGGGGGCTTGAAAAATCCACTATGCACACAAATGTTTGCCCATGTTCCCGATGGAATGGAGAAATAGAGAAAGAAAAAAAAAGGATTATGGTGTGACAAGGCCCCGTGTACACCCATACACCTCTGGCAATAAAATAAAATAAAATAAAAAATAAAACTTACGTTCAGGTTTTCTAAGTGTATACATTAGGGAACACATGATGGCAATGTGACCTGTTGTCGATGATGTCAACTTTGCTCACACCAGAGCTACTGTATGTTAGGTTTTCTGAATATTTTTACATTTGTAATTAGTTAAGGATCCTCTGTGGTGATACCTTGGGTCTATGTAAATGTCCAGTTTCTTATTACACATTAACCTCCCAACTTTTAATATCTAGCAATATTTTTTTGCAGGCAAAAATTATTACCATAGTGCTTGTTTCATGGTAATTTTTTAATTCTAAGATTTCTTTTACAGTTAGTGATAATATTTCCACTCTAAGGAAGAACTATGTGCTCATCTTTCATTAGATCTTTAATTATGTAATTCTTTCAGTGTAAAGTCATATACATTTGGTTTGTTCTGTGGGTTTTATTGCATGAATATCACATTTTCCCCAAATTATCCCAGACTTGAATATTAGGAGTATCTTCAAATGTACACCTATGACTCTTCACATGACCCATCCTTTTTCCTTTTTTTAAGGACTTCTTTAACTTTCTAGTATCGGAAAATATTTAGGCTCATTTTTTAAAACTTTTTTCCATAGCGCATGTGTGCTCACCAGAGAAAGACAGTAAGAGAGTAAATGAGAAATTAAACCCCAGGGGAGATGGCCATGCTGCAATCTGCTCTTGGGATTTGGGGCACACACGCACATGTACCTGGTGTGAATTTCAAACCACCAGGTCGGGGGCTTGAGCCACGGTTGGCCATGTGGGAATCTGGTGCCTTCACCATGTATCCTCTTCTGGCCTCTATTTAGGCTCATTTTATATATTATCTATTTTATATATTATCTGGCCATATTGTAGAATCAACCATTTCACCAAGGAGCTTTGGAATATTTGGTAGAGAATGGCATTTAGGAACCATGATCTGGAGAAATTTGAATTTATTGAAGATTATCTTTGACAGAATTATGGAATATTGATCAGTTATACAGTGACAATAAGAAACAAGTTGAAATTATAATCCATGTGTGAGTCAAGGAGTGTTTAAATAATAAAATGATCAAGATTTTATTAGATACATCACAACAAATCAAAATTATGATATTTAAAATTAAAATATTTTTCATAGAATAAAAGATTAGGTTACCTTTATGCCATAGTATGAAAGTACTATGACTGCTTGCTCACTGCAAACTTTTCAATAAAGATATTATGAAATGTAATATAAATCTAGATCTTTTTGTGCTCATTTGTTTTCATAGCCAGAAAATGCAAAGAAAAAAAATACTCACATATTTAAATATTTGTGTTTCTCTTTAGTTTTTAACAACATGGCAGGGAAACACTTCTACACAAGACAGTTAATTATGTTAGATAATATACATGAAAATTTCTTTTGAAATGCAAAGTTAAACTCAATAAATGTAATCAAATCCCAAGGGCAAAGAATAAAATGAGAAATGTAAATCAGAGACGACGATTTGTCTGCTGACAATGGTAATAAATTTGTATTTGTGTGTGGTGTTTAGTGCTGTGTGTGAAAGTTACATTGGGTAAAAGGAACCAATAGATATATTTTTCCACTATCTCTTCCATGTTGGATGTTCAAGAACACATTTACTATGGTAACAACTAATCCTTTATAACCATGGACAGCTAAATACTGCATTTTTGTACTGTCTCCCTGTCTTTGCTTGCTTCACTCATTCTGTCCGTAAGATTTGTTTTCTGGATTATAAGGTCTAATAAGGTACTATACCTAACTATTGTCTCAGGCTCTATTTTGAGGGGAAATTCAGCTGAAGAAAAGGTACCAATACCTAATATTAAAAATGGAACTTATATAACTACAGCAAAAGATTTTTAAAGTAATGAGATCAGGGACCAGCAGGTGGTGTGGTGGTTAAAGGCCCTGGAATCCCACATGACTGACCACAGTTCAAGTCCTGGACCCGGAGGCCTGAAACTCACTTATACCCAACATCCCAGGAAGATAATCGCAGAGAAGTGATTGTGGTGTATCCATTCTCCCTTGGGGGTGATTTCTCACTTTCTCTCTCACTGTCTCTGTCTTTCTGCCAAGCACACACACCCCATGGAAAAACCTTTAAAAGATTTTTTTGAGTGACCAGCAGTTGGTGCAATGGCTATGTTACTGGACTCCCATGTAGTTGACCGTGGTTCGAGTCTGGGACCTGGTGGCTTAAACTCACGCCAGGTGCGTGTGCGTGCATGTCCAAGATCCCGAGAGGAGAATGGAGGAGAAGGGACTTTGGCATGACCATCTTCCCCGTGGGGTGATTTCTCACTTTCCGTCTCTCTGTCTCACTATGTCTTTCTGGCAAGAGCATGTGCACTATAGCAAAAACCTCTCAAGAAAAAAAATTATTTCAATATATTTGAAAAATAATAGGTTAAATGCACAATTTAAAAAAACCTGATAAATCTAAGAAAAATTAAATGTCTATGTATGTATTTTATATGTGTATGTGTGCATCACCTATAGCAATACTTGTTTCTATAAATTTTAAAGACATAATTAATATTAAAGAAAATCATGCACAGACACACACACACAAACTGACAAATTCAGAGTTTAGAGGTGAGAACCACAAAATCACAAAATACTTAAGAATTAGATCATTGCAATATTATGAAGCTTATTTAAAGATCAGATAGAAAGAAAAAGCTGAGTTTCACTTCCAAACAAGATGGACAAATACACATCATATTTATTCTCTTGTCTTGAAAATCAAAGAAATTAAAGAAAATAAATGTAAACTTTTAGTTTCGAGGCACTGTACAGTAGTAAATAATAGAAAGACATCACTGTCAAACATAAATAAACAATTTTAACACTATGATTGTTTCAGATTACTAAATCGAGGTTCTTTCCGTGGTGCAAGCAGAAGGAATCTAGCAGAAACTCAAGTTAAGAAGCTAAGAGTCAAAGATGACCAAAGAAACTTCATCTTCAAGAATACGATACCAGAAGAAAAGAGTGCCCTTCAGAAAGCACAGTCTAGAGATATGAAAGCCCCCCCGCCCCCAATTATTCATCTGATTACTGATCAGCTCATATATATAAGGAAACAACCTAAGGTACTTCATGACTCACTGGCATCGGCTAGGGTACTCAAAAGATTGCCATCTCAGCAGTGAGAAATAATTAGCACAGGGTCCTGAACTGGTCTCATGAATTTCAAGGGCAAGAGTTTAAAGACTGTTTTCCCACTCCCTCCTCCAACAAAGACCAAGAACATTCACAAGAATACAAAAATATTCATAATCCAGCAAATTAAAACACTAACATTCAATAAAAAAATTTAAGGCATGCATGAGGTAGGAAAATATTTTCTGTAATAGAAGAAAGTTGGGGCCAGCAGGTGGTGTAGTGGTTAAGATGCTGGACTCCTACATAGCTGACCATAGTTCAAGTCCCAGATCCAGTGACTTGAATCTCAAGCTGGATACATTTGAGTACATGCCCAAAATTCCAGGAGGATAATGGAGGAGAAGGGATTGCAGTGTGACCATTCTCGGGGTGAAGGTGGGGGGCAGTTTTATTTTCCCTCTCTTTGTCATTGTTGGGCAAGCACATACAAAATCCAATAAAAAATAAAATAAGGAGAAATTCATTAAACTAAAACCTAAGTATACCTGTCCGAGTGTTATAATTAAATGACTAACACATAAAAATAGTCACTGAAAGTATATTATGTATGTTAAAAAGGTTAGGGGAAGATACAGAAGATATATCAAACACCGAAGTTGAACATGAAAATGTAATGTCTGAGATGAAAAATAAAACAGATTATACTTTGTAGAATGTGTAAGAAAAAATAATCAATTTGAATGAAGACACTAATAAAAACTATCCAAATTGCATCATAGAGATAAAATAGAATTTAAAAAATTAACAGTGCACTGATGACCTTCAGAGAAACTTCAAGTCGCTAAATACACATGTATTTAGAATCCTTGAATTAAAGGACAGAGAAAAAAATACAGAAAAAAAATTGAAAACATAAAGGCTGAAAATTTTAAAATTTCAATGAATTGAGTGAATTCAGACTTCGATGAAGACTTCGGTAAGTTCAATTAGAAGCAACAGGTGGAAAATTATACCATGACATATTGTAAAAAATATTCTCAAAACAAGTGATAAAGAAAATTGTTAAATTTAAGCAAAAAGTGAACCAGCATATGGTGTAATGTTTACATCAATAAACTCCCACATAGTTGACTACAGTTTGAGTTCTGGACCCAGTGGCTTAAAACTCATGCCAGGTGAATGTGGGTGCAAGTCCAAAATCCTAAGAGGAGAATGGAGGAGAAGGGATTGTGGCATGGCCATCCCTCCTGGAGGATGATTTTGCACTTTCTGTCTCTCTATCTCTGTCTCTGTCTCTACAGACAGCACACACACCTTATAGCAAAAATCTCTCTATAAAAAACAAATTAAGCAAAGAAAACGCACACATTACAATCAAAGATAAAGATGTCACATTTATTGTTTAAGACAATGAAACAAAAAAAAAGTTCTTTCAGTACAAAAAAGAATTGTTAACTTAAAATTATATACCCAGCAAAATTGACTTGAAAATTCTAGTAAATATTTTATTGAGACATAATTCTGATTTTTAAAAAAATGATAACCAATAGTCTCACACTTTAAAATGAAAAAAAAAAGGTAAAAGGAATCTCTTTAAGCAAAATAAAATTATTCCATTTGGCAATAGAAATAAACTCAAAATGGTAACAACATAAGGTAATGTGCAATTTTTGCCTATCATTTTAATCTTTAAAAATATAATTAACTTTATAAACAAAAGATCACTGTTTTTAGAAGATTTCTCTTATATTTGATGTAAAATATAAACAACAATAGCAAAAAAACTAGAATGAGAGAAATACAAGGCTATTATGTAAAATTCTATTTTTTTTTTGGAGAGGTTTTTGTTTTTGTTTTTGTTTTTTCGCTATAGGGCGCGTGCACTCGCCAGATAGACAGAGAGAGACATAGAGACAGAAAGCGAGAAATCACCCTCCGGGGGGGATGGTTACACCTCAATCCCTTCTCCTCCATTCTCCTCTCGGGATCTTGGGCACGCACGCACACGTGCCCAGCATGAGTTTTAAGCCACCGGGTCCAGGACGCGAACCGCGGTCAACTATGTGGGAGTCCAATGACATAGCCATTATGCTAACTGCTGGTCCCAATTATGTAAAATTCTTATATTGTATGTTTAGTGCTATATATCACTTAAAAGTAAATTGTGAGCCACCTTGTAGCCTAGTTTCTCCTTGTCTCTCTGGTAAGATCCCTAGCAATTAATAATAACAAAAAAAAAGTTACAGAGCCATAACTTGCAACAGTGTTTGTAAAGATAAATAAAAACACTAACAACCTAAATTTCCACTGAGAAGATTATGGAAATATGGCCTTGTTTATACATTATGGCATATTTATAAAAATACCTTTATAAAGCAGTTAAAACACGGTGTACCCTAATAACCAGCACACGAACCATGTTGCAAGATTCTCTACATTCTTATATATCCCATTTTCTGTTCCACAACTGGGGAGAAAATTTGTCAAACCTGTTCCTCTTAAGGTTTTTTAACTCCTTGAAACTAGATATGTACTAATGTAAACCCTTAGAAGTCATTTTCGCTTTTTCACACATTTGAATAATGACTTCTGCAACAATAATAGTCTATTCACAGAGTGACAGTTATAGGCCAAACAATTCAGATTAGGCCAATTTATTCAAACTGTTACATTTTGGGGGGCAAGAAGAAAAATGAATTATGATCAGTTTATTTTTTGCCACTGATCTTGTCAATGTAAACAGAGAATAATGTACATATCATATGCCTTTATGTTAATGTAACTCTAAATCACGAATTTTAAACACAATTGTGATTTTAAAGAAGACAGAACAGTTGAAGTGACAATAATTTAAAATCCCTAATTTCATTCATTTCTCATGGAGAAATAGATATGATTTTTCTTAAACATTGTGCTGATTGTAATCCCCATTTTTATTCACACATGATTAACTAGACAACCGTAAAAATAAAATTTCTTTATTACTATAAACATGATTACATCAGTCTAATTTATTATATCATCTTCACCCTCTTAGGCATTAATATTTAGTTTGAATAATTACAAGTAAATTTTCTATTGCTATTGTAGAAAATCCCAAAAAACATATAAAATAGGACAGAAAACATAATAGAATTTACTGCCAGCTCATGATTGCACATTTATTGCCAGTGGTGGGGGGCGGGTAATATTTTAAATCCCTAAAAGTATACAAAATTATAAAAATTTAAAATAGTTTTTATAGGAGAATATTTATTGTCTCCCCCTACTGCAGTTAAACATTTTAACTGAATATTCCTCTCATCAGAAGTTTTAGTAAAGGTATATAATATGCATAGATTTATACTTGCTGTTCAATTAAAATAAAAGAGCATTTTATACTAAGCCAATATGCAGATTAACTCCATCATGAAAGTAGCATCCATCTCTATTTGCCGCCCCCTAGTTCATTGAACCATTATCTGCTTTTGTAATCTGACAGTCACCTTTCAGTAGAGGTTACGGTGAAACTGAAGCATGATCTATTTGGAATTTAGATTTAAATTTGATACAGGAATCTATGTGTTGACTTTGACTAAAAACTTTTTTTTCTAAAAATGTTAAGTCAAATGCACTCTAAAGAAGAAAGAGGGAAATTCCAGAGTGTAGAAGAGGACGAGAAAGCCAGGACTATACCATAAGCAGGGAAAGCAGGCCAAGGTCACTTAAATCTTATCTGATGGGAGAAAAGTTGACTCCACATACTATTGCTATCTTCAAGTTGTAAGGTTTGCTTAATTAGAACGTCTTCTTCTAAATGTTATTTTTTTGTTTGCAAAGGCAGTCATATTCTCTGATGTTGAATGCTCTCTTAAATTAGGCAGCCTTTGTGGAATCTGGTTGCTGTAAAAAATTCTAAGCACCCCGTATTTTATTGGAAAAGAAACTGCATTCATCAGGGAATGAGTCAGACAGATATGTATATCCTTCAGCTGTGTTACTGAAGGAGAGGGCTGAAAGCTAAAATCAAACACCAAACCTCTCTACTATTTCAAAAGTGGACACATATTGTCAAAATATTTCAAAATTGATTATACACACTACTTGAATATTTATTAGCAAGTTTTAGATGAATGTAATCCTTTCCATGTTTTTTTCTTCTATTTTCATTAAGTTCAAATATCAGATTATGGTGGCAATACCTTGATTTTTAAAACTTCCTTTATTGCTTATCAACATTATTTTCTTTTGCTTTACAGAGTATGTATAAATTTTCCATAGCATAGTTTCCTCTTTGGAATCATTAATCTTTCTAGACTTTTATTTTATGTTACTCAATGGGAAGGTTAAAGGATTAGGCTGATCTTGAAACTTTCTTACAATTTACATTTGTGGTGTTAGTCTATCAAAGCAAAAGTGTGTGGATTAGTTATCTATTTAATGTCTTGACTGATACAGGTATGAAAAAAATATAACAATGGGCTTTGTCTCTTTAAAATTTATTGTATCTATATAACTTATCAGCTATATTATAGATTTTTTTCCAGTAATTTAAACCATTAATGATACAATGCTTGATTGTTCTTAGATTACAAATATTGGTAATTGTTTTTTCTAGTAGGAGATTTTTTAGCCAAACATTAAATGTCTTACCAACTTTACAAGTCAAGGAAAAGAGAAGATCTGGACTGTTTTGGCATAAGAGATATCTTGCCCCCATCCTTAGCACTCTATTGACAATAAGAAGTTCCTGACATTGCACTATTGGGGTTTTATTCTTTCATTTCATGTCTAGGTTTTCTTTCTGTGTACAGTTTATTGTCCAAAAGTCCATTAAGATCAGATCCTACAACCCTGTAGTTAAGCTGAATGATTGTGTTGTGAACTGAAGATAATACCTGAGAATTACTTATCCCTGAACAGTAAAAGCTCACTTTACCGCTTTCTTTACAAAAAAAAAAAAAAAAGAACAAAAGCACGTAAGTTTTATGAAGTCATAGACTATTATGATCCATTTTTAATTGTGTATGGTACGACTTGTTTTGTGGAATCTGTTTTAATTCTTCACTGAAGGGGATCAAAACTGAACTTTGGCTGCATTACAGGAAGGACTGAGGAAAGGTTGAGTTGATGTGCCTTAAGAGCTTTAGTTGAATCCTGGGAACTAAGAAATGCAATTTAATTATGCATGAGTAAGAAAGAGCCAGAATTCACAAGTGACTCTCAGGTCAAGCAAGCAGTGAACTAGCCCTGGCTGAAAGTTTCAGGGTCTTAGAAGTGATAACTTTGTGAAAACACGTTCTTTCCTTGGATTTTACTTTTGAGTTATTATAAATTTGAGAAAAGTTCTTCGACTGCTGAGATAGTATCCACATTTAGAAGAAAAAGACTTATATGTATCTATGTATTGCTAAGGAACTGTCTTCTTTATCTTATTAATAGCAGTAAAACCTTTTTGAGAAAAAGAGCACTGTGTGTGGGGTGGGGTAATGGAACCTTTCAGGCACATTCAGAGATTTTGTCTCCGCCTCCTGGCTCTGGGGTTATCTCTGAAAAAGCTGAAGGGAAGCTTTTTCTTTGTTCCAAGAGAAGGGCAGATGTTCACAGGAAGTTCTAAAAGGATGTAGGATAGCAGGTTCTTGATGGATATTAGAATTGTATTTTTTATGTGACCTAAATTTATCTCTTTGTTCCTTAAGAATTTGTCGGAAAAAGTAATCTACATTATTCACTAGGACATCGCAAAAATGTTGCTTCAATGTTGGCACAGGTTAAAAATAGAGGCTGCCTTCAGAACGCCAACCATAGCTGAGTTAAACGTAGCAAAAATTAAGAAATTGATAAAAAGCAACAGAGATGAATCTTGAGCCTCAGACTCTGCCTGGATTTGCAGAAGAGCTGTGAACTGGAAAACTTATCTTGGAAAAGCTATTAAGAGCTTCTCTTAATAACTGTGGCTGACACAACCCTAGGGTCACCATAACTGCCAAGAACATTCCTGTAGGGTGATGGCTACAAAGGTGGCCTTAGTGGTCCCATCTCTTACCTACATTTTAGATAGGTTTCTTCCCGACTATAGGTCCCTGACTTCCCTTTTCTTAGAGAATTTTCTTTAGAAAACTAAAATTATCCCTCTGCCCCTTTAAAATGAATCTTCTTTAGGCCTACCAGTTTCTTTGAAATGTAAATATCAAAGGAGGGAGTACTGCTCTCATCCAGTCTCTATGAGAGAGTAGGAGACTAACAGGGATGGCACTGATTAGCAAATACAGATGACCCAGTCATAAAGAAACACTTTTACAAGCTCAAGAATAACTCAAGGAGCTCTATAATTCCAACTGATATTTTGAATTACACTGGTACTTTCTACCAATTCACCATGGCACTTAAAAGAGCTTTACCTTTTGTTTCAGTTGAGATGAGAATCCTAAACTGCTCTCTGTTCCCTCCCCTATTGGGTATAATAATATTAGAATAAAAGCAGCTTCTGTCTACTCATCTCGCTTTTTTTTTTTTTTCTCGTAACAATTTATTAGCTCTGGAAGGATACCAGAGTTAGAAGAAATATGCCTGAGAAAAAATGTTTTTAGAAAATATCCAACTTTTATTAATAAACTTTCTTTGTTTTTAAATCTTTGCTATAATGCAATCTTTTTTTAACCTCTTCTAGAAATTGTTATTTAAGAATTCTTCATTTCTATTAAGAGCCCTAATTCTGTAGAAATAAAGTGGATATAGTTCTGACCAACAAACTTCAGGAAAGTTCAGTTCTTACCTTCACATACCCCTGAATTATAAGGCTAAGTGTCAAAGAAAAAATTTTTTGAGAGGATGTGTCTAGACACATTAAACAGCTCAAAAATTAAATTTAATAAATGTGTGAAGTGTTTAGCATAGTGTTTATTTTTTAAAAAATGATGAAATCTTAGGACAAGATCTGGGTCTCTATTAGCCTTGATTTTTCATCTGTCTAAAGGGGAGAGTAACAAAACCTCTTACATAAGATGATTGTGAGAAATAAAGACAATGACACATAAAACACTTAGCCAATTACTAGGAACTTACTAAAGTTTAGTGAATGTTTTGTTTAGATGTTTTTATTACAATGAATTTAAGATAAAAATAAAACAATTTCACCACTTCGATTTATATTGCCTCTCAATGGCCATCGTGTGTAATAAGCAATTTGCGGCTGGATTTGCTCTCCTCGACTTATCTATTAGGCCCATTGATATTTTCAGAGGTCCTTTCATGAATCTAAAGTTCTTATAGATTTCAAGATACAATTTTCTTTCTTTACAACTTACTCAAATCAAACTCCAAAGAGGAAGGCTCCCTGTGACTAGAAATTTTAGTCTGGACCTTGGAAACTCCACATTATGCAGTAAATATTTAAGTTTGCTCAATATCTCCTTTAGGATCCTATTCAGGTATATCTAATTAAATTCACCCAACCACTTTCTTCAAGTCCTCCTCCATCAGCATTCCTCAAGTGCTACAGCCTTAAGCTATTCATGCAAATGACCGAAGAACCTAATCATCAGAGCCTTTCCAAACTGTCATCTTGTAAGACAGGAATTATTTATTTGAAAGGTCTAGTTTCCTGAGGTTCATGTGTGCATACAGATATGATCACATTAAAAGGAATAACTCCTTTTTTTTAAATTATTGTCCTAACATCTTCGATGAAGGTGATCAATCCCATGCAATTTTTTTTCTGAATGTTATTTATGATAGTCTAATTCTTCATATACACTCAGCAATGCTCCTTCTGATTTAGGACCATGTTGCCCAGAGAAGGGTGGCAGAACCCCTTCAGGTAACTACAGGATAATCCTCTAAGAGCAGCATGTGATAAAGGTGAGTTGGGGACAGAAGGAAAGTAACACATCTATTTTTCACTCTGCCTTGTTAATGAGGTCTTAGGGTAGCATTGATTCTCTAATCAAACAATTCAATAACCAAAAAGCATATCCTTGAAAAAGGTATTCTCAGTAAATCATATAAGTGGCTTTTCTTCTGTCTGGTTGGATGAATTGCCCTCAGGAGCTCCTCACTCCTCAGGTAGTAAGAACACTAGCAGAGCCCAGGCTTCTGGTCCCCTCAAATTTACTAGACATACCCACGCACATTTGATTCTCACTGGATCACAAGATGGAGTCCCTGACATTAAAATGAAAATTTTGGAATTTTTACCAACTATATTTAAATATAAAATATAATCACCTTGTTTTTAAACTTTCTTCCATTATATTATTTGATGTCATAATTTACATTACCTTAACTTTAAATAGATTTGATTATGTGACAATTTTTTCTTTATTAATCATTTTCTTATTTTCATTTGCTACTCAACGTGATTCACTGTAATTTCAATATAAAGAAAAACTTTTAAATTTTTTAATTTAAATCCAGACACAGAAAAATGCTAATATCAGTAATCATATGTGTGCTGAATAGTAACATGGTAGCAAAATAGAGACAGGCTTTCCAAAAGTGGAAAAAGTATTGCTAACACGTTCTTCCTGTAAGACACTTTTGGTTTGTTTTTATGAGATCCTATGAAGGAACTTAAATATATTTGCTATTGGCAAACAATGTTTTAATATTTAATTGCACTGACTTTTGACCAGAATATTCTTCATGTAAATATGCATAACTGGTCACATTCCTAGACTTTATACCTATGCCAGCCTTTTCTTTAAAAAAAGATAAATTACAACTCACGACTTTCAAAAAATAGCTCTATTGCATAAATACATTTTGAAAATAAATTTTCCAAACCTTTCTCTCAGACAATAAACACCTGTGTCTCCAGGGCAGGTGCTCTAATTTGCTTGGCATATCTAAGCATGTTCCCTAATGCTCAAGAGAATACATTCTACAAAAGGCAAAAAGTCCTCATGTTCTCTATAAGAAAAGTAAGTGACTGGCATTATCCGATATGTGTTTAGAAATTAAATTGATATTGTACCTGATGTTTTTAAGTTTCACAGAGAAAAGGTGTTTTAGGAGACAATATTACAGCCCCAAATACAACCTATCGCTGTGTTTCTCTGCCAGGTAAAATCATATTTTTGGATTACTGTTCCAATTAAAGAAAAATATGTAAGTATGATATCTTCTAGTAATTCTAAATAAAATATTTTATCTTCAAGGAGATATCATTCTTTTAACTTGTTTTTCATACCAGATGTCTATTTAGGCCCATTTCCAATTTTAATGAAATCTCAGAGACATCAATGGATACAAATTAATCTGGTTCTACTAACAAAGGTTAATAACCATGTAGTATAAATGAAAAACCCACCTAAAACCTGAAGTGTACATACTTAAAATAGCACTCATGAAAAGGACTTATGGAAATTAAAAAAGAAAGAAAGAAAGAAAATCCGAAAATACTATTTTAAATCCTAAATCTGTGGTGCATGAGATAGCACCACATGACCTAGCATGGTGTTAGGTCTTGGAAAGGTTTTGAAAACGTATTTGACCCAACAATATTTCTGAGCTTCAGTCAAACCTCATTTTGGTTTATAGTTTGCATTGTGATTATTATGTAATTTCATTTCATCTCCACAGTAACCCATGGAGGTAGTATTATAATGTAATTATATGGCAGGCTGGTACATGGCAGAACTAGAACATAACAGCAACTTTCAGTTTCATCATCTGTGTGCCTTCGATTCTATATTTCAGGTAAGAATTTATCTTGATTTTATTCAGCTCCAATGACCAGGGCTTTCAGTGATCAAGGATCAACAAATGGTGTCCATCATTCAGTGTAACTGTGCCTTAGGTAGGTATGGAAGAAAGGTAAACTCAGACTAAGGAGCATTTATCTGTTGTAGCTGGACTGTTGAAATAATACCTGAGCTCGTTGAAGAATAAATAAATTATGATCAAATGCAAAAGTAGTTTAAGGACATTCGAGACTGAAAACATGACCCAATTCTTTACGTCACTTCTTGCTTTATCCTACTTTGCTTATACAGTAGTCCCTCCTTATCCTTGTTTTGTGTCCAGTGGTGTTAGTTACCTGTGATCAACAATGGTCTGAGCATATTAAATGGGAAATTCCAGAAATAAATAATTCGGAACAGGAATCTCAGCACTGAACCTATGTTCACCGCTTGTCACTAGAAAGCCCGTACTCCAGAGAAAAATAAACTCGTGGTAAAGAAAGGTAGCTTTATTCAGAAAGTCAGACGCCTGAGGGAAAATGGTACACTTGTGTCTAAAGATGACTTTTGAAGTTAAAGATCATCACAGGGTTTAAAAATAATAATAAAGCAAAGCGATGGACTTCGTGTGGTTTTATAGTGCTTAAGCTGATAATACTTTCTCAGCCAGTCATGTGGGAAGGGGCTGAGGGTGTCTTTCTCTTTCCTTTTTTTAAAAAAATTATTTTATGTGACTTTATTTATTTATTTATTTATTTATTTATTTATTTTAATTTGACAAGAGAGGAACAGAGTGTGTGTGAGAGAGAGAAGGAAAGCAAGAAAGCAAGCCACCAGGTCCAGGACTCTGACTGCAGTAGGCCACATGGGAGTCCAGTGCCTCTAACCACCACGCTACCTGCCAGCGTCCTAAATAAAAATTTTTTTTTAATAAAAAGAAAATCTGTTTTATTATATAATTTGTATTTTCTATGATAAAGAATTATA
This sequence comes from Tupaia belangeri chinensis, assembly GCF_000334495.1. NCBI lineage: Eukaryota > Metazoa > Chordata > Mammalia > Scandentia > Tupaiidae > Tupaia > Tupaia belangeri. Next base: position 6,000,661 of record NW_006159775.1, on the reverse strand, counting down.
AGATTTTGTTTCTCTGATTCAACAGTATCTACTCTGTTTGCATTTACAATAACTGTGATAGTTAACAGATATTTTCCCCAGTGGTAATAGGAATGCAGTCCATAACTTATAGATGTTATATTGCTTGTGAGGTGGAAATAGTAAAAGGTGAAATCTCAAGTATTTAAATTTTAAAAAAAGATTCTAAATTTGTTCTTCTTCCCCCTCAATTCCACTATTGAAAGTCAAAAGCAATTTGAACTATACTTACATATGGGCAAATACAACTTTAAAATAAGAGGTTTAATTATTACTGGAAAAATAAGATAAATGGGACTAACAGGTAGCATGGCAGTTGAAGCACCAGATTCCCACGTGGCTCACTGTAGTTCGAGTCCCAGAATCAGCAATTTGAAAATCACAACAAATAAAAAAGATAAATGAATAAATAAAAAATAAATAAAATGTTCAAAAGATAAGAGAAATGATCCCCTCATCCTTTCTTAGAGTATTCACTTTAGAACACTTCTGATGTCTCATGCTGCCTCCAAAAATCACATGAATCTTTTAAAAGCTAAATTAATCTTTTGCCAGTTTAAGAACCTAGAAATGCCTTACTCAAGGACTTGAGAACCATTTCATTGAGAAGTAAACATCAGCCTTGTCTTCCAGTTAATGAGGGAGAGGAAAAGTCTAACTTTGAGCACCTTCGTCTAAGTTGGAAAACTACCAGCTGTCATAAGGATGTGAGAGTGTGTAAAATCAATTAAGTAAGAAAGCCATGCCAATTAGCAGATGAATTTAGACTACTTTATGTACAGGATAGGATGTTGCTAGATCCTCTCACTTGAGAACTAGTTATTATTTTTCTTGAGAAAATGTAGTGATTAGCTATGTCTGCTTGGTTATATAAAGGTATGAGGTTTTTTACTGTGTCTTTTTGATCTCTGAGAGAAGTGCTTGCAGTACACATCACATTGTGATTCAGTATTTTTTCAGTTTTCAGTAATAAAACTGTCTTCTTTTTCTACTTGGAAACCTTACAGAGAAGTTTTCTGGGTTAGGAGATTTTGTATTTAGTTTAATTTTTTTAACATTTTCCACAAATACCACTGAAGATGAATACAGGGGCTGGCAGGTGGCATGATGGTTAAAGGCGCTGGACTCCCACATGGCCGACTACAATTCAAGTCTTCAAGTCCTGCACCTGGTGGCTTGCTTTCTCACTTTCTCTCTCTCTCTCTCTCTCTCTCTCTCTCTCTCTCTCTCTCTCTCTCTCTCCCTCTCTCTCATCAAAATAAAAAAATTAAATAAAGTTAAAATATTTCTTAAATCATTTTTTTTAATTTTAAAAAAGATGAATACAAACTAGACTTACTATGAGGACTGAAGGTTAAATATTATCTTTCTTAAATTTTATATTTTTTATTCTATTTTATTTTTCCAGTTTGACTATAGTGCACATGTGTTTGCTGGGACAGAAAGAAAGGCACAAAAGTCATCCCCCAGGGAAAATAACTATGCTTCAATACCTTCTTTTCTCTCTCCTCCATTCTCCCCTTGGGACTTTTAGGCACTAGCACACATATGCCCAGTGTGTGTGTGTGTGTGTGTGTGTGTGTGTGTGTTTTCTTTCAATGAGATTTTTTGCTAAAGAGCTCATGTGCTTGTTGGAAACACAAGAGAGACAGAGAAAGAGAAAATAAAAAATCAACCCCCCCTATACCTGCAGGAGGGATGGCTACACCACAATCCCTTTTCCTCCATTCTCCTCTCGGGATTTTGGACACGCACATGAGCCTGGTATGAGTTTCAGGCTGCCGGGTCCAAAACTCAAACCATAGTTGGCCATGTGGGAGTTCAGTGCCTTAACCACTATGCAACCTGCTGGGTCCCCAGTGTGAATTTTTAAGCTGCTGGGTCCGGGACTGGAACCACACAGTCACCCATGTGGTATCTAGATACCTTAACCTCCATGTTACCAGTTTGTCCAAATTTTAGACGTTTTAATTACCTCTTGGTTCCTAGCATATGAGTGACGTAATCTACCTAATACAAACAAAGTTAATACAAATAAGATTCTATGGACCAGCCCCGTAAACTACTGGTTAAGAGAAGTGGATCTCACATGGCCAACCGCAGTTCAAGTCCAGCCCCGGCAGTGAGAAAAACATGCGAGGTGTGTGTACATGAGTGCGCCAAGTCTCAACAGGGTAGAGAAATGGAGAAAGGATTGCATGACCATTCCTCATGGTCACATGAGGTTCTTTCTTCCTCTTTCTCTCTGTCTTTTTGTCTGTTCCTGGCAAGTACATATACATTCTGGCAATTAAAAAAAGAAAAAAATATATAAGATCCTCAAGTTAAGTTTACCTTCATGAAGCTTTAAGAAGTTATGGTGGGACCAGCAGATGGCATAATGGCTATGCCACTGGACTCTCATGTAGTGGACCATGGTTCAAGTTCCGGACCTGGTGGCTTAAACTCACAACAGGCGAGTGTGCGTGCGTGCCCAAGATCCCGAGAGGAGAATGGAGGAGAAGGGATTGTGGCATGGCCATCCCCCCTGGGGCATGATTTCTCTCTTTGTGTCTCTCTGTCTCTGTCTTTCTGAAAAGCGCATGCACCCTATAGCAAAAACCTCTCTAAAATAAATAAATAAGAAGTTATGGTAATAAATATGTGGCAGTTCAAGCCTTTCTCTGTACCATTATTATTCTCTCAGTTAAATATACTTTCTCTCGAACTATACTTATTGGAACAATAAAATAGGAGAGAAAAGTTAAACTGCAACTAATTCAACCATACTTTATCTAAATTAAAACTCTTTGCTCCTTCACACAATAATCTTTTGTTGCTTTAAAAAAGAACCTGAGCTTTTGTTCTCAAAGGCTTAAGGAAACAATTTGTAACTTCACTAATTAACTATGAACAATCACCTAAAAGGGCTTTTTAAAAGCAATATCAAAATAGCCAGGTGCCTATACTTAAAGGCACGTGCATGTGTGTGTAACATACGTGTGTGTGTGTGTGTGTGTGTGTGTGTGTGTGTAGAGGATATCTGAATACATGTATAGCGTATATGGAGAAGATATGAAATACATGTATAGCTATACCATATCAAAACGTCTAATTTATATTGATATTTCTTGCAGGAATAATAATAGAAAAGCAGTACAGGAAAAACCCTCAGTAAATGTGAGTAGTTTGGGAAGAATATTGTATTATAATTATTGGATTACAATAACCTGGAGGGGTGTTTCTTAATCATTATTACAGTTAAATTTTAAGGTTATTCTAGGACCTAATGGAATTTCCCTAAGCAAAAAGCAGAAACACTTAAGAAATAATAATAACTAGCAATTTGAAGAGTGTTTGTCAAACACCAAGTACAGTTTTAAATTATTTTAATACTTGTGACAACCAAATAAGTAGGAACTGTGGTAGCCATTTTACAGAGAAGAAAATACATGCCCACCATCACCGAGCTAGTAACTTCAAAGAAAAGATGTGAACCCACATGCTATGGGCTATGGGACTATGATCGCAGCTCTCTTCTGGTGATGTTTTAACTATTTGGGGGCTTCTTTTAATGAACTCTCCTAGCACTAATCTTGTATTTAATGACAGAGGCTTATACTAACTCCTACCAAAGGTGATTTCAAACTTTAATCAAAACATTCATTCCTACAAATATTCTGAGTTTATTAGTAATAACTTCAACCGAATCTCTACATATATCAATAGTGTCTTATTGAAACTTAATGACATTTTAGGGTACACAATTATACATACATACATCTCCTTTATGCAAAATCAAAATAATGTTCAAGAGGGCAGATAGTTCACCCAAGACTGTAGAAGTAGGACTTCTAAATGAGTTTTCCTAACATCTTTATATTGTATGAGTTGTTTATTTTGTCTTCCAAAATTCAGTGTATTGGAAGCAACTGGTTCACTTGGCTGACCACACCAAGACATCAGCATTTGTGATTAACCTCTGTTTCCAACATGTCAATACTAACATGTTCTGGTCAAAAAGTCTCTAGTACTGATAATTTCTTTAAGTGGGCATTAGAGATGTTTATCCAGCTAAAGGCATGATTTGAAATCAAGGGGGTAATCAGTCAGACACAGTGGCTAAGAGCAAGGAGGTTGGGATAAACCAGATCTAAGAGTAAATCTAGTTCTGAGGTTACAAACTCTATGGCATGGAGCAAGCTATGAATTATCTGTGAAATGGGTCAAGTGATAACCACCTCATTGACTTATCATTAATAACAATGTATTCAAATGGCAGCTACTAAATGCTTCAAATAAATGGTTCCAGCATAAGTAAAATGATGTAAGAAAAATTTTCCCAGAATGGGATCCATATACTTTGAGTGGATTTTATATGACATGTGAAAGAAAATATTTATTTTAATAATTATATGTTTATTTCATTTTACATTAGAACAACTATTACCAGGACCTCAAAACTATGACTATACGCATTTTTTCTTTACCTTGGTTGCTCAGGCAATGCAGCAAGTTGATTTATGCCTAATTAAAACAAAAATTTCTCTTACAGTGGGTCCAAGATACTTATAATTTATTTGGTAGATGGATGGTCAATAAATTTTATGTCAGAGAGAGAAAATAAAGAAAAAAAATGGGAAAATGGATTAAAGCAATCTTATATAGAATCTACAGTTCTTAAATGTAAGTTAAACTTCTTTTCCAATTGTTAAATTACTAAATACAAATCCCATTTAAATACTGTTATATCAGTGAGATACTTTGATTCTTCATAAAACCTCACTGGAATTCATGAAAAGTGCTGGTATGTTGTAACAGACTGTGTAGAGGTCTTTAAAGGAGCATAGTATGTTTGATTATTTTCACAGTTATTTAATATTCATCCATCCATCCACTCAATCAACAAATAGTTTTGGGAGCTATTACAAGCTAGAGTTAGTGCTACAGATATAACAATGAACCAGACGACATGGAGCTTTTCCACATTTTAGTACAGAAAAAATGAAATAATAGAATATCTACTTTGTTATAAGAATTACTATTATTTCAGGTTATTTGTAGACTTTGTATTTATATTCATTCTATTCTTCATTCATTGGGTTGGTTATAATTTTAGTTAATTTTCTGATAAGTGTTATGATTAAAATAACTTTTTTTATTTTCAAAAAAATATGATTTGTTATTTACATTAAATCATTGTACATCTCTATAGCACACACTATGTTTTTCAAGCTATGCATGCAGTACTCAATATTCAAGGATATCACCACAAGCATCATTCTCAACAGAGAATCCACAATCCTGTATCTGATCATTGTTTTCTTTTTTTTTCTATTTTTTTTCCTTTAAGATAACGTTTTTAAGCAATGAGGTCAAACAAAAATTTGAAAATATAGGCATAGACACTTTGATATGAACATTTGTACAAGATAATAGTTAATTTATACCTAGTGTTGGCCAATACTTTTTTTCTTAATTTATAGTTATGTATAGCCTAAATTCTTAGGTGTGTGGGTTTTCGGTGTTATAATTTCAGTACTATCAACACAGGAAACGCTGACTACCTATCTTTTCATCAATGTCACAAACACTATTCTTTTAGAGATCCTGTCCAAATTATCTTCTAATTTAAACAGCAGAAATAATTTTATATTTAAGCTTCTCATAGGAAGAACGCATTCAGAGGCCAGGAGGCAAGTCTGTGGTCCCAGAGACTGGGAGTAGGATGAGGCTAAAGCAATACAATCTTAAAAGCAAGACTGTGCCAAAAAAAAAGAAAAAAAAAAGGCTCAGAATAAAGACCTTTTAGTCTGATCTCAGTTTGCCTTTGGTTTTCAGACTTCTGATTTTTAGAATTAGCATAATACATTAGAAAAATAAAAAATTATTTCTGAATTCATTTTCAGTCTCTACTGTCAAAAAACAAGCAAACAAAAAACTCAAACAACGGTCCAAAATTTAACCTTAGAAAAAATATAGGGATATAACATCTTTGTAGAATCTAAAGTCTGATTTAGTAAAATGTTTAGTGGAAAACAATTACTTATGGTGGTATTTCAGAAAATAAATGGATTTATTTAAGTGCCACAAAACTACCATCACTTCAAGTAAGGAAAAGTAATTATTTATAAAGAGCTATCTATCATAGGAGAAAATTCAACTGATGAGTTATTTTCTTAACCGACATTATTTCTACTGTTAAGATTCTTTGCCAAGAGGCCAATTTTAGGAAAACTCAAACTTCAGTCAAAGTTGTTTTTCCAGATCACTGACTTCAGATTACCTTAAAATCATGAATGTATTATTCATTTCCTCAGTTTGCTCACTATAATAATTTGGATTTTTACAATGATTTCAACATAAGTGGTGACTAAGGATGGACATTTAAGGAGGTACTAGCCAATTAACTCCTCTATTGACGAAATGTACAAGAATTATCAGAATATTGGGCAAAGAAGTTCTAGCTAATTATTCTGCCACAAATTGCTAATCTGATGAATTGAAAAATTTATTTAGATGACTTTTATTTTTTTAAAAAGATTACAAAGAAGGGACCAGCAGATGGCATAATGGTTACATCACTGGACTCCCAGATAGTTGACTGTGTTTAGAGTCCCAGGCTTAAACTCAAGCTGGGCAAGTGTGTGCATTGCTGAGATCCTGAGAGGAGAATGAAGGAAAAGGGATTCCAGAGTGGCCATCCACCCTGGGGGATGATTCACTTTCCGTCTCTCCAGCAAGTATACGTGCCCCGTAGCAAAGATATATCAAAAAAAAAAAAAAAAAAAAAGAAGAAGAAGAAGAAAAAGAAAAGGGACCAGCAGATGGCATAATAGTAGTCCACCATGGATCAGGTTCAGGACCTGGTGGTTTTAAAACTCACGCTGGGCGTGTGTGCATGTGTGCCCAAGATACCTAAAGGAGAGTGGAGGAGAAGGGACTATATGCTTGATTTCTCGCTTTCTGTCTCTCTGTCTCTCTCTGTATTCTGGTGAGTGCTCGTGCCCTATAACAAAAATATCTCTAAAAAAAGATCCCAAATCAGTAAGACAATTAATTATGTGTATGTGAAGATTTGATTTGAGTAAAATAATAAATATTTTTAAGAGAGATTTTTTGTTATAGGACACATGCGTTCACCAGAAAGACAGAGAGACAGAAAAGGAGAAATCACCTCCCAGGGGCGATGGCCTCGCTGCAATCCCTTCTCCTCCATTCTTCTCTCAGGATCTTGGCCATGCATGCACACGCACCCAACATGAGTTTAAGTTGCTGGGTCTGCGACTCAAACCTCAGTCAACTACATGGGAGTCCAGCGATGTAACCATTATGCCATCTGCTGGTCCCAAGTAAAATCGTATTTTTAAACAAAAGTAAAAGAAATTTCTTGGTCTCCCAGGATTCATGACACACACATAGAAACAATATATAAAACAAACTAGATGTTAATATCTAAATAGGTGATATCAAGGAGAGCTTCAGTTATTTAGAAGACTTCATGGAGGAAATAAGACCTCATGTGTATGGAGAATGATCAGAGAAAGCATCTTAAATATCAGAGGGCAAAGTAATGTGACACAACTAGACATACTCAGACCACAAGTTTCTGTAGAAAAGTAATGGTTGATGTTTAAGAGCTGACTTGGTTCCTGAATAAAATGCTTAGACATCAAATATAGCACATAAAAGTAAAAAAGTTTTTTTTTTTTTCTTTTCTAGCTATGGACTAAATTTAGAAGATAGGCATGTGTTATGGGTCAACAAAGTGACCCATCTCTGATAACATATGATTAGAATCCATTTAATTTTTCTGCTCATAAAAACCTTAAGACTGTATAGAAAATGTGCACTTTGTCTACTTGTGAGACCATCATTTCACAATGTAACTAAGTGGACTAGGTCAAATTCTAGCTTTTGTTATGATAGATAGATAGGCTCATTATGATAGATAGACTTTACGATGGGCTATAGCTACATACTGTAAACATGGGTGTCCTAAACATAGAAGGGTTTTCAAAGTTATACAGAACTGCATATTGTAAAAAGAATTACATGTGGCTTTCAAACATTTGTACCAAAATGAACTCATACTTTAACTCTATTTTTCTGCAAACTTTCTGCAGTTGTATGTATGTAATCAATCCTACTTGGGAATTCAGCTGCAACAATCATGGCTTCCAAAGGTACAGTGTGAAGTCTTAAATCTTTAACATTCATTGCCCACTCCATCTTTCAGGAAACAAGTATTCCATAAAAAAATATTTTGGTCAAAAGTTTTTCTCTTTAAAATCAGACGAAATGAGTAAAAATTCTCGACAGGTTAGAGGAAAAACAAACAAATAATCATCCCCAAACAGGAATAAGAATGCTAAGGATTTGGTTTGTTAGCACATGTGCAAAAGCAGACAATGACAACAAAACTTTCTTCAATGTAATTTTAGTGCAATAAAGAATAAAGGAATTTTGCTCACTTGGAAAAATTCATAGATTGGAAGATCTTTCTTACTGAAACAGTAATTCTACCCTTCTCTGATACTTTACAGGAACAAAGAAATAATCCTTGATAGATATCCCTAGAATGAAATGAAAACAGACAGAATCTCTAAATAGCAATCCCTCTGTAATGACATGAAAACCATGCATTCATAATTTCTCTATTGTCTCCCCATCAACGCAGAGCATTTGATTAGCTCATGCATAGCCTCCAGAGCGTCACTCCCCTCAGGTTCTGGCAGAAAAATGCAGACTATATGTCATGTAAAGGTTTTCTTGACAGATTGCTACCCTGGGGGAATCCAATATCCCAAATGTAAAGCCTTGGACTCCACCACCTGGTCTCAATTTCCAAACCTTCATGTTAGTAACTGAAAATTTCTGAGCTTTGCATAATAAGCTATATAGGCTAAGTTTTTTAAGGTTCGGAGAAGAACTATAGGGAAAAAATTCATTCGTTTAACAAATATTTATTGAGCTTTATTAGCATAGAAATGGTGCTCACATATAAACTTCATATGTATCTCATCTTGTAAGATTTCCGCTTTGCCCAGTTTTTAATATTTGCTATTATAGTCCTTCTGATTACAGGCCAAAAATTTTCATTTAGGTTGAAATGAAATTTTATGATTATATCTTGTGTCCAGGACCAATTTGAAAAGTAGGAAGTAATAAATCCACAAAGGCAAAATTTTCATGGGGCCAAAGTGAAGTAGCATTCTTTGCCCAAAGTGGAAGCACAGAAGTTCTGCTGTCAAGATGCATGAACTTCCTTAGAAGTCAGCACGAGACTCCTAGGCAACCTCATAAACTGAGAGAGAACTGAACATCCCTTAGGTTTCTGTGTTGCACCTCTCTGAGGTATTCAGAGAAATATCAGATGTGACAGTTATCAAGCTAGAGGCTCAGGGACTGCAGGGCTACCCTGGAGCATCAAGACTGCAGGAGAGGATCTGAGGAAGCTCCTCTCCATCTGTCTCCCACCACACGAGAGAAATGAAGGAGCACATTTTTCATGTGACACTTAAGAGAAGAAAGAATTCCTTTGGATTAAAACCATTACTATGTGTTTTGCATTTCTTGGATTTCTATCACTTTCACCTTAAAACTTCATTAATATTAAAAAGTAAAATCTTTAAGTCTAATGACGGTATGACTAGTCAAGAATTTCTGGTTAAGGAAGGTGAGTTTATTGTTTACTTCAGTTCCATTGATAAGCAGAGCTAAGATGAAATGGTCCTTATTTTAATTATCTTGAGAAACTTCTGAATATATTTTAAATATAATTAAAATATGGTGAATACAGCTGATTATATAATGATAATATAAACAAAGCCATTGGAATTTTTCCAAAATGATAGAAACATCTGAAGTGAAAAGATACCTTTACAAATCTATTTGTCTTTCTAAATAAGCCACAGTAGACACCTTTTAAAAATTTTAAATAAATACATAATAATTGTACATATTTATGGAGTGCACTGTAATTTTCAATATATGAACACAAAGATTCATGATGAAATTGGGGTAATAAGCATATTCATCAACTATAGTATTCTTCAACTATGTGTTGGGAACAGTCAACATTCCCCACTTTTAGTTACTTTGACATGTACAGTAAATGATTCTTCACTTCAGCAATCCTATGTCGCTGTAGAATACAAAACTCCTTCCTCTTAACTGTAGTTGTGTATCTGTTAACCAACATATGCCTCTGCCCTCTGCCCTCTGCCCACTATACTCCCTAGCCCTTAGTAAGATCCTCCTATTCTATACCTCTATGAAGACAACTTTCTTAGTTTCCACATCCAAGTGAAAACATTTGCTTTTTCTTTCTATGTCTGGATAATTTCACTTAATATAATGTTTTCTGGGCTCATCCATGTTACCTTGAATGACAGGATTTTATTCATAAAAGCTGAATATTATATTTTTATATATATATCTTTATATAGATATAGATATGTTGATTCCATATCTTGGCTATTGTGAAGGGTGTTTCAATATGCATAAGAATGCACATAACTTTACCAAATAACAATTTCCTTTTCTTGGGATATATGCCTAGAAATGAAATTGCTTGATCATATCATATTTTTAGTTTTCTGGGGGAAACCACCTTACTAATTTCTTCACTCCACTTAGAATTATAGCAGCTCAATAGAAGGTTTATCTTTTCTTAGGACTCATTCCAGGGTACTTTAAAACATGATAGGGCATAACCCTGATACATGAATCTGTGCAAAAAATATTATAATTCTGCGTGTAAGGACTGGATCAAATTTAACAAAACAAATAGTGGCGAACTATTTTATTTCTATTGCAAAACTGTATTTGTTTATTTGTTTTCCTTTTTCTTCTACAGCACTTTTTTTCTGGGAACTGTGGATGGCAAACTTCTTTAACAAATTCAAGATTGTGGATCACAAAAACAATTCATGACCAGATTCCTGAACTATGGACTCTAAATTAATCTCATCCTCAATCAATGTTAAGAAGAGAGTAGGTGCTCGAGAACAGCATGTTTGTCAAATAAGAAAATGTATGGAAAAAAGTAGACTGGACATGTGGGAGGAGGGTGGGAGATGGCAGAGGGTGAGATAGGGAATCAAGGATGGGAAAAAAGGCAAAATATACAGAAAACAAGAAATGGAAAATGATTTGTTGACAATAACACATATGTTGATGTGCTTGATTGAGCCAATATACAGTGTATTCTCAATGGAAAAATCTCATTTTGTATGCTATGATGATGTACAGTGAATGAATGTAAATAAAGAAAAAAGTGTATAAAAAAAAAAGAAGAGAGTAGGTGCTCAATAAATAAATGTTTGTCAAATAAGAGAATGTATGGAAAAAAGTAGACTGGACATCTAAATGTCCAAATGGACATTGCAGACTCTATAGTTTTCACAGCATCCTCAGATTTTTATGTCAACAAAATTGTAATTGTCAGTGTTCTTCTGACTGATAATTATCTTTTGCAGAAGATAAAAGGTATTTGTAACAAGCAAAGAAAATAAAAACTCTATTTTATACATGACAAATCACAATTTTATTTTGGGAAAGATAGAGAATACAAGTTCATTTTTAATAACTGTAGCTTTCAAATAATGTTTAACATTTTTAAATAATTTGTTCCATTCATCTATCCTTTCTTCTCCTTATTCAACCAGCCTATAAAGCCTCTATCATGTATTAGGCACTATGTTTAATACTGGAAGACAGAGGTAAGTAAGATACATTCCTCCCCTCAAAAAATTATACTTCTAATAAGGTAGATAAGATCTAATCAAACAGGGGGGCCAGCAAGTGGTATGGTGGTTAAGGGAACTGGACTTTCACATGACTGACTCCGGTTTAAGTCCCAGACCTGGTGGTTTGCTTTCTCATTTTCCATCTCCTCTCTCTCACTCTGTCTCTCTCTAGGCAAATTAAACAAACAAACAAACAAACTTAAATAAAATAATTATTTAGAAAAATCTAATCGAACAACTGAAATGGAGTTATACTTGCTATAAAAGATGTGTTGCGGGACCAAATGGTAGTACAGAAGTACAACTTGATGCTCTGTGAGGCTGACCCACATGGAATGGTTCCACGTTCCCATCCAGAGATTAGATTAGTCTAATATTTAGTCCATCACTTAAAAGATCATTAAAATATTGGGCTTAGGGACCAGCAGTTAGTGTAATGGCTATGTCGCTAAACTCCCATGTAGCCAACTGCGATTTGAGTCTCGGACCTGGTGGCTTAAACTCATGCTGGGCACATGTGTGTGTGTGCCCAAGATCCTGAGGAGAATGGAGGAGAAGGGATTGCAGCATGGCCATCCTCCCTGGAAGGTGATTTCTTGCTTTCTATCTCTCTGGCAAGCACAAGCGCCCTATCACAAAAACTCTCTCTAAAAAAAGAGGTAAGGTGTCAGCTTGCTGAGACTTATTCAATAAGCCCATTTACAGTTGAGATTCTGGGTCAGCCAGTGGCATAGTAGTTACAGCAGCTAGATCCCACATAGCAAATCATCCAACCATGTGTACAAGTCCCAGACCTGGTAGCCTAAAAAATAACACAGGTGCATGTATGTGCATGCCCAAACTCCCAAGAAAAAAATGGAGGAGAAGGGATTGCAGCATGGACCCCCTCTTGAGGGGAGGGAAGCTTTCTCACTTTCCCTCTATCTTTCTCCCTTTGTATCTCTCTCTGGTGAGCCTACTAGCCCTATAGCAAACTGGTTTTGTTTGTTTGTTTGTTTGTTTGTTTGTTTGTTTTAGTTACAGAAATAGAAAGTTGAAAAAAATTAACACCCAAATTCTGGACAGTGTCTTAGTCTTAAATAGAAAATCAAATGATCTGGAGAGAATCTAAAAGAATGAATCAGTTTGGGACATGTCGATTTGGAAGAAAGAATCATTTGATGTTTTGGGGGAATTAATATGAAGGCGTTCATATATGGTTTTATGGATAAACTAAATTTATGGGAACAAATATAAATTATGGCTAAAAATGAACTTTCCAGAATGGTCACCTTAGCCACTCCTTCCTGCTTTGCTGAGAGGCCCTGGGTAAATGCCTTATGAAAAGATTGTCTCAAGTCCTATGCATTTAAGAACCTCTACAAGCTCTCTTTTCCAAATTCAAATGTCACATTTCTTGTTTTTCTGACCCAAACCATTAACTTTGATCTACTTCTTGTTTCCATTCCATTGGATTAGTCCCAGCCTTTCACATCATCAAAAAAAAACTTTAGAAATACTACAAAGATGAAGTGAGAGAGAGAGAGAGACCAATGGATAGACCTTGTATTGGACTGCAAATTAAAAGCCCATCACTGACAGAGAACTCAGAAGTACAGAGCTAATGTCATGAGACTCCTCCTTTGAACAGTTTTGCAGGCTCTTCAGAGGCACAGTTGCCTGTGCGAAGTTTTGAATCTTTTGACTATGAAATCATAGCCTGTATAGAGCCCTGTCTTCAGCACCTGATGAAGGTTCCTGGAAACTGTACCAACCAAACAGGTAAAATCTGTACTGTGTGTGTGATCACCCAGAGGAAAATAAGAATGTATTATTCAGAAAGGAAAATAAGATGGAATTGGTAAACATTGTGTAATATAAGTGAAAGAAGGAACTTTGAGAAGGAAAAACTTGCAAGGTGGAAAGAAAATCAAAAAGTAAGGGATCAGAAGTCCTACTGCCCCTCAGAATTCCTTCTGCATCACACAAAATAAAGCAAAAACTCATGAGCATTTGAGTTCACTTGATACTACGTTGGATATCATACACATTGGAGTTACATAGAGTATAAAATAGACTCCTTGAGTCAGGTATTAGCACAGTGGTGATGCAACTGAATTCATATGGGAAAGGTTCTAGAATCACATCCCAGGACTTCCCTGAGCACCTATTCCTTCTGCATCACACAAAATAAAGCAAAAACTCATGAGCATTTGAGTTCACTTGATACTACGTTGGATATCATACACATTGGAGTTACATAGAGTATAAAATAGACTCCTTGAGTCAGGTATTAGCACAGTGGTGATGCAACTGAATTCATATGGGAAAGGTTCTAGAATCACATCCTAGGACTTCCCTGAGCACCTCAGTTGCAACGTGCATTCCTACAATCTGGACCAGCTAAGCTCGGGCATGTAGTATTGAGGACCCTGTGAGGACCCTGTTGAAGGTGCATGTCTCTTTCTGTTTCTTTTCAGTCTTTTATGATAGAAATAAAGGGGTAAACTTAATAGAAAAAAAAAAAAAGATTTCTTCATTATAGTGCTTAGGACAAAAGGAGTGCTTTATCCCAGTCTTGGATACCTAGGTCTTACTATTTCTGGGATTAATTACTCCAAATGGGATAAAATGAATAAAATATGATGGGTACATTTTAACTTACTCTGTCATACATATGCAATCTGAAAAATGCAAAAAACAGCCCACAAAATAACACAAAATATAAAATTTTAGATTTTTGATGTCATAATTGCTCCTTTTATAATACTCATTATTTTCATTATTTACATAAAATTAATCAGAGAACTTTTAAGCATTGTCAGGATCAAAGAAAGTAAGGATTTAGGTACCCAAATCCAGTTCCCTATTGAAATTGAAGAGACCAGTTTGTCAAAGTCTGAAGAAGACAGCAAATTTGGGAATCAGGTTATATCTGGAAGCTATAGAGTTTGACTAAAATTTGTTTTATTTTTCATTTTAAATCTTGAACTATAAAAAAAAAAAAAACCATAAAAAGAATACAAGCAGATGGCATAATGGTTATATTGCTGGACTCCTATATAGTCAAGTGCAGTTCAAGTCCCAGACTTGGCAGCTTAAAGCATGCTGGGCACATGTACGTGCGTGTCCAAAATCCCAAGAAGGGACTATGGTGTGACCATACCCCCCCGGGGGGGGGTGATTTCTCACTTTCTGTCTCTCTGTCTCTCCAGCAAGCACACATGCCCTATATAAAAAAAATCTCTCTAAAAAAAAATTAAAATAAGAAAGGAAGGAAGGAAGGAAGGAAGGAAGGAAGGAAGGAAGGAAAGAAAGAAAGAAAGGTGTATTAGCAGATTAAACTAATTTTCTCTCACAAACTTTATGGGTCAGGATTCTGGGCTTGACTCATCTGGGGTTTTTTTCTTAATAAAAAAATTATATTTACTTAGAAGCATTCAGAATGTCAACCAAACAGCTGCAACTTTTTTTTTTTTTGCAATTGCAGAGTGGTATTCGGTTTTTTTTACTTAGAAGCATTCAGAATTTCAACCAAACAGCTGCAACTTTTTTTTTTTTTGCAATTGCAGAGTGGTATTCGGTTTAAAGAACAACAATTATTTTGTATAAGCTGCATCAGAGACAACTGAAGATTAAGAAACTACCATCCCCATATATAACTAATTTGTGCTGTGCACCAAGAACCTGCTTTAAATTTTCATGCTAATTTACAACCCCCATACTGTACTAGGCATGGTTAGTGGCTATTGAAAATACCACCAGGACAGGGCTATCTAAAGATACATTTGGTAGTGTGTTAACTATACAAAAAAAGACACTGTACAGTTTAAAAATGAATCGTACACAGGTTTATATTTCAATTTTTTTCTTTAAAAGGAGTGAGTTGTGTATAGGGGGGGTTAAATGTTTTATAAACGAGGAAAAAAATAACTGCACTAGAACCAACTTCATTGTCATCATCATCATCTTCTTCTTCATCTTCATCTTCTTCATCTTCCTCTTCTTCCTCATCTTTTTCATCTGCCTCGTCTTCCTCCTCCTCCTCCTTTTTCTTGTTCTTTTTAGCCTTGACAACTTCCTTTTTTGCTGCATTAGGCTTTCCTTTAGTTCAATATACAGCAATATCCTTTTCATATTTTTCCTTCAGCTTAGCAGCCTTCTTTTCATAAGACTGTTTGTATCTGCAGCAATGTTATTCTACATCTCTCCCAGTTTCTTTGCAACATCACCAATGGATAGGCCAGGATGTTCTCCTTTGATTTTTGGGCGATATTCAGAACAGAACAAGAAAAAGACCAAAGGAGACCTCTTGGGTGCATTGGGATCCTTGAACTTCTTTTTTGTTTCCCCTTTAGGAGGGATATAGGTTTTCATTTCTCTTTCCTAACAGGTCTTGTCCATCTTTACCATATATTCAAACTTCCCTTGCTCTTTAGCAGACATGGTCTTCCACCTCTCTGCTTATCTGGGTTTTGTGGCTGTGGGTCCCTCCAAGGTTGCAATTAAGGTATCAACTCAAACTATAGTTCCATTTTAAGACTTGAATTGTAAATTCCAAAAGGGTTTTGTGAGGTTTCCTCATGAACTTTTAACTAAAGTCTTTTTCAGCTACTTGTCATCTGTGCCTCTCCAAACTAAACTACAGCTCACAATATGGCAGTTGCTTCCTTCAGCGTAAGCAAGCCAAAGGGCCAGAGGGTATGATAGGAACAAGTTGCCTACTACCCTTTTAAACTCAATCTTGGAAGAGACATCCTATAATTTTTACCATATTCTGTATATAAGAAGCAAGTCACTAGGTCTAGCCTATACACAAAGGGGTGGTAAAAGACAAGAGCATGAGGATAGTGAGACAGTGTAGACTGGGGAGACATTTTACATTCAGCCCACCATTCCAAGAAATATTAACCTGTTAGGGAACAGTAGAAATGCTGTGATTCTAGAACATCTAGGATTTATGAACTCTGAATGAATGGATGCCTGTAGGGGAAACAGTGAAAATGCCTGACCTCTTGCCTTCCTGCTCAAAAATGACAGGAGGGCATTACATGGAGGTGTGATCTGATAAATGAGTTCTCCAAACTCCAAGGTGTGCTGTCCAGCCTCTGGTGTCATTTAGTCATATCCCCCTTATCGATACTGAAACCAACCTGTTTCAGGAATTATCCTATCTTTTTAATTCTCTAAGAACCAACTTTCTCTGAAAATAACTGTCCTTCCCCCTTTAAGCTCATAAGTATGGAGAATGAGAGAGGCTTAGCAGGCATATCCCTAACATGGCTTCACCCTCACCAACTTGATTCAGATTTCTGTGTCTTGAGTAGTTCTTTCATGCATACTCTCTGCCAGACAGAAGAGTAACATTAAACCTTAGTGAATTTTAGAAATGAAATCATTTCTGCCTTTTCAGAAGATTTTTATAACTTTTTTTCTTAGAGCAGTTATTTAAATATTATTAATCTACTACTTCTAGTCTGTGGCTTCTAGAACTTACTATTTCATGGCAGCTCAGAATTTCGGCCATACAAGTGTAGCTATATGTGTTCTCCTACTGTGGAAGTAAATAATGTTCCTGGATTAGGCCCCAGCTCTGGTTCCTGAAATGGCTGCTAGTCCAGTTAAGTTGAGAAACATGTAATCCATGTTTTCCCATTGCAGCAGAGAATTAAAGGATGAGGAAACAGGTTGGTGGAGGAAGGTATATTCAGAGAAAGATAGAGATATATTCCATAGACACAACAGACCAGTGCAAAGGGAGGCAGGCAGGCCCTGTCTCTTTTCCTGAGTCCCCTTTCTATTCTGTTTTAGATCTTTCCTTTAGTCAAAATTAGAGCCTCAAGGTTGTCTCCAGCTTGCTATTGATACTTTTATCTTTGTTTTCCTTTTTTTTTTTTTTTTGAGTTCCCTGGTGCTGGTAGTTATTTGAATTTGATAAAGATTACAAAGTAAGTGGTTCTATGGGCCCTCCTTAACCCTTTGAACTCCTGATATCCCAGCTAACACCTAACAGTCCCTCATATCTTCCCATGGCTTTTATCTCAATACTCTTTTAAGACTGGACAATTCTCAACAGGATATTAGAATATGCCTTCTGTGGCATCTAACCAATTATCTTAGTCTAATTTTTGCCTGCAAAATTGGGGACCCAGAAGTTGCTTGTTTTTTGTATTTTTTTTTCTTAATTTTTTACTTTATTTTTCCCACAAGTAAGAGACAGAGGAGGTAGGAGAAACAGAGAGCTGGCACCCTCAGCATGGTTTTATGCCATGATCCCCAACTTTGAGCCAGCTTCAAATTGTGGAAGCACATACCTCACATGTTTAGAGAGGTCTTTAAACCTGAATTAGGAACCTGCCTGTGTGGGGATGCCTTGCAGACTATTGTGTTTTAGGCTGCAGTACCATCTGGCCACCAGAAGTTACTTTAGATATTAAACAACTCAGCCCCTTTAAGCCCTTCCTGGTGGTGCACTGGCTAGGTCTCTGGAAATCTTGGAGGGTTTTAGATGCTTGATTATAGTGAACTATATTTACAAAAGTAACAAATATGTGGGATTTATTACATAGTTTATTCTCATCAGCTATAGATGCTTCTGACTTACAAATTACATCACAATAAACCTATTGAAATTTGAATCTTAAATTGGAAATACATTTAATACATCTAACCTTTGGAATACTATAGCTTAGGCGAGCCCACCTTAAATATGCTCAGAACTTACATTAGCCTAGAGTTGGGCAAATTCATATAATGCAAAGACTATTTCATAATAAGGTACTATGTATCTCATGTGATGTACTGAATATTGTGCTGAACGTGAAAAACAATTTTCACTGATGCTGCCCAGCACTGCTAGAGAGTATCCTACCACGCAAAACTATCAGAGAAAAGATCAAGATTTAAGGACAATTTCTACTTCCTGTGTGTCACTTTCATACTATTTTAAAGTTGGAAAAAAACTGTAGTCAAACCATTATGCTAGGACTTGTCATCGGTCTATCCGTAAACACTGCACATCTTCTGGGTTTTAGAGTTTTAAGTACTATTAGCCCATCAGAATTCTGTGGGAATGTGTTTTCCAGAAAGCTCTGTATCTCCTGAGAAGGTTGTAGTAGATTTCACCTTAATTCTTTCAAACATCTTCCTTTTGTTTTAGAGTGAGTTTTGCCATAAGGTATGTGCGCTCACCATAGAGAGAGAGGGAGACAGAGTCAGAAAGCAAGAAATCACACCACAGAGGGGATAGTCACATCAAAGCCCCTTCTCCTCTTGGGATTTTGGGCATGCACACACACAGACACAGTGTGAGTTTTAAGCCACAGGGTCCAGTACTCTAACTGTGGTCAACTATGTGGGACTACAGTGACGTAGCCATTAAGCCATCTGCTGGTCCCTCTTTCAAACATCTTAATAAAACACAGACTACTCCTTGATTTGGTCTACACCTTTAAGCTGCCTCTTAAAGATTTTTTTATTTTATCTTTGCCCCAAGGCTATATCATAATTTAATATTATTTTACAATCTGGCAAGATTAGAGAGGCTGAAATTTTTTTTTTAAGTTTTACAACCCAGTACATTTTGGGAGCTATGGTTTCTTCATTCTGTTTACTAACTGGATAGTTCTTTTCTGACCTCATCTCTCTCATGTTAATTTATTCAATCCAATTCAATGGAGTTATATTACTCTTTCTACACTCAGCCTATAATCCATTTTTCCCAAGTCCATGAATTAAACCCTATGTCAGCCTTCCAGATGATCACACACAATGGTTTTTCCAAGCATTTCATAATTATATCCTACAGGCTACTATTTTCTAAGTCTACTATTTTGGCTTCCTGTCACTAGTCATCCAGTCATAAACCTAATATCACATATTTTAGGTTTTTGCTTGACCAGCGCACCAATTTTTGCATGGGATAACTTTTTTTGTCTAATAACCACAAAAACCAATGGCAAGGCAAAACAAGAATTTGTTCCCCAAACATCTTATTCACTGACTGGATTGCCACTGTTTTGATCTGTAAGACCCACCCATGTGTCAGGGGACCTATTGAGCTTGGTTGGTTCACCTTAAAATCTCCACTTCAGACATGAGTTCATGGATCAACCAAGCAGTTCTGCTGAGACTCCCAATGTTCTTGCACACTCCCTAGGACATGGCATTTCATGGCAATAGCAGATGTGCAAAGAACATGTGCTTCTACTCAAGCACATTTCAGTCCCTACATATTGAATTTTTTTTTTTTTTGCTTTTAACATCCCATTTGCCAATGAAAGAAATTCAGTCATCCAAGCCCAGAATTCAAGAATAGGAATGTATACTATATGTCTTATGAGAAGTGAAAAATTACATGGAAAATGTGTTACTGAGGAAAAAGCAAGATCTGATTTGTTTTCAAAGCATATTTGTGGGAGACAATGAATTTAGTACATTATATGTATTTTTAAAGATGCTTATAAACATTCAGTGTATGTCCAGTAGGCCACTGAGATAAAAATCTTGGCAATGCCAGAGCTAGGGAAATAGACTTGTGCAACACTGGTACATGGATATGTAACAGTTTTCAGGGCATACAATATGACATGGGCAAAAAGGCTAACATGCTGGAATACATACAAATGTATGGGGTCGTGAGCACAAAAGGAGTCAGCAGAGGAAACTGAGATGGGCATTTGGGTATTAAGGAAAGCACAGATGATTGTGTGGTAAATCTAAAAAAATAGGGAGAAAGAATTGATAAAAAGTGCAACTAGGTCAATAAGGTTGAAACTGGGAACTGATCACTGCATTTGGCAATAAAGAAATCTTATATGCATATTACAGATGTCTGAAGAAATCACACAATTTGTACATGGTTTAATGATATCTAAACAAGTGATAGATCATAGCATCTGACTTCAGGGCTTCCTGCTCTTAGACGAATTGAATAAACATATCACTTTGGCCATCATGCTTCTGGTAGTAAATTAAATATTAAAAAGTGATGATATCTCCATCTAAGAAAATCATACAACTAGATACATATGGAATGAGTAATACAAATTACAAAAGCTTAAGAAAAAAGTCATCTGGCAATGACTCTCCAGTCTATCTCATTTACAATATAGGTAATAAAAATATAATTGGAATAAAGCACATTAGGAGGAAGGAGTTCCCCAAGTTTACCCTACCACGTTTGCTCTGTGTTCTAGGGGGAACTTATCTAAATGAGAAAAGAAAAACACAACCCACTGGAGTAAACAAAATCATAACTAATATCAGTAAAATCATATACTTCCCACAGGAAAGTGCCCTGTGATATAAGGTGGAATTCCGTACGTAGATGGCACAAAACATTGTTAGGTTCTGGCCCATTAGGAATAATATGCTCTCTATGAAAATCTAGTATTTTCAAATACATTAAGCACTTGAAGAGAATGCTGTATATGGAATAGACCAAGCAATTAAAGACACAAACCCAGGCAGATCCTGAGATGGATATCGAACTTGAGCTGTGAAATATTGCTTTGCTTGACTAAAAATGAAGAATTTCTGCTGAGTCTTCTCCCTCCAGATTCATTTCTAGTGGGTAGGGCTACCTATTTCTCTTCTCCATTTCTCTCTGTCTCCCTGTGTCTTTTAATTTTTATTTTTTTTTAAGATAAAGTATTCTCTGGGCTCTCAAGCCCCTCCTTTATTGTGCTAATTTGTTTTCCTCATTCCATTTAGGAATGGCACAAATCCAGGCCAATCTTGAGATGGATAGCAAACATGACTGTGAAATACTGCTTTCATGCGGCGTGCATGCACTCCATGTGGTTTTCATTTTTTGCCTTTTAAAATTAAAATCTAAAGTTTTTTATTATCTTTTTTTTCTTCTTTTTTATTCTTTCTACTTCTTTGTTCTTCTCTAATTCTTTTCCTTTTGTCTTTATCTTTATTCATCAACTGCTCAGTCTCTACACACTAAGTGTCTAGACAGGTCCAAGTGAACAGGATCCAAATATCTGAATACAGGGACCAGCAGTTAGCATAATGGCTATGTCACTGGACTCCCATGTAGTTGACCGCGGTTCAAGTCCTGGACCCAGTGGCTTAAAACTCACGCCAGGTGTCTGTGTGTGTGCGTGCCCAAAGATCCTGAGAGAAGAATGGAGGAGAAGGGATTGTGGCATAGCCATCCCCCAAGGGGGGTGATTTCTCGCTTTCTTTCTCTCTGTTGCTCTGTCTTTCTGGCGAGCGCACGCACCCTATAGCAAAAAAAACTCTAAAAAACAAACAAACAAATATCTGAATACATTTAGGGTCAGAACATTCCCCTATTCCCACTGAATCTAATGTACAAAGAGTAAAAACAAAATGGAAGAGACATTGCAGATCACCTCCTCCTGCATGTCTCTGAATGCTCAGATTGAACTTCAAGAATTAGGAAAAAACATATCATCCATCAGATGACTAGAAATCACAGCAGGGTCACAAGAAATATGGGAAAGCAAGAAAATACCTCTCCTCTAAGGGAAAAGAATAACTCCTCTTCATCCTCAGACAGTACAATGAAACTCATGGAAATTTCAAATAAAGAATTTAAAATATTCACAGTGGCAAAGCTAACAGAGATGGAAGAGAAGAGAGACAATGAACTGAAAAGAGGTAGGAGAAAGGAGCTGATGAGTTCCAGAAGGTGAGGAAATTCTTATAAGATCTAAAAGAGAAAATACACACTATAAAAAAGAATCAAATGGACCAGTTAGAGATAAAGGCTATGATATAGGAAGTCAAAATTTCCCTTGAAAGTATTAAAAATAGACTAGATTATACAGAAAATTGAATCTCAGATGTAGAAGATAGAATAACTGGCATAGAAAAATACACCATGAAGACTGAGAAAAATTGCCCCCCCAAAATTAGAATAATATACAAAAAATACTAGATACTATCAAACGTCCAAACACCTGGATAACTGGTGTCCCAGAAGGTGAAGAATCTCATAAGGTCATTTGATAATCTATTCCATGAAATCCTGCAAGAAAACTTTCCAAACCTAGAGAGGCATTCAAAGATCCAGGCCCAAGAAATAGAAAGGACCTCAAGTAGAATCAGCCCAAGAAGATCTTCTCCAAGACACATTATAGCCAGATTGTTCAAAACCACAAAGACAAGATACTAAGACTGGCAAGAGAAAAATGTCAAGTTACCTACAAAGGATATCCCATCAGGCTAACAGCAGACCTCTTGTCGGAAACAATGTGAGCAAGGAAAGAATGGGAAAATATATTCAGTGTTAAGGGAAAAGCAATTTCAATCTTGCTTGTGCCTGGCAAGATTATCTTTCATATGGGAAGAAAAGACAAGAACATCCTCAGATACACAAAACCTGAAAGAATTTACCATCACCAGACCAGATCTCCAAGTTCTCAAGGGAGTGCTATACCAGGAAAATTAAATACAGACACACAGAAATAAGAAATTGGTCAACTTAATGGTAGGGACAAGTCTGGTGTTGAATATTACACCCCAGAATTTAATCAGGAAGATCAAACCACAACAGAAGATAGATTTAGTACATGAGACTGAACTGGTGAAAAGAACTTTATGACTTTTGACTAAAATATTGCTGATTTTCTTCTAGATTTTGGTTTCTGGTTTTACAGATTTTTGTACTGTCTTGAGCTGCTGATAGGTTCATATTCCTACTATTTTAATAGAATCCTAACCTGTTTCCTGACTAAGTTTT
This sequence comes from Tupaia belangeri chinensis, assembly GCF_000334495.1. Taxonomy (NCBI): domain Eukaryota; kingdom Metazoa; phylum Chordata; class Mammalia; order Scandentia; family Tupaiidae; genus Tupaia; species Tupaia belangeri. Next base: position 5,977,213 of record NW_006159775.1, on the reverse strand, counting down.
AAGCAAAGTTCCTTAGCATTTTTTTGATTTATTAAAGCTAAAACTGCTTTTTTATAAATTAAAAATGTGTTTAAAATACCTATTTAATGGCTGTAGTAAGATATATAGCATCAGCTAGGTGCTACTTTATAGTATATTCATTCTACTCAGAGCTTCACACCTAAAGTCAGACATAAATTAACAGACATGTATATACCAGCTGAAATTGTTATTGAAAGTAGTTAGACTACTTTAGAAATTTTGTGAATCAATTAAATGGGGGGGTAATGGAAAACAACTGTAGACACTTGAGATAGTATGGGAGGAGGATGGGAGATGGCAGGGAGTGAGAAATAGGGGGTAAAATACACACACACACACACAAACACACACACACACACATATATATATATAAAACTAGAAATGGGAAATTATTGACATATATTATTAAGCCTCTATGCAGTATATTCTGCATGTAAAATCACATCTTGTATGCTGTGATGATGCTCAGTGAATGAATGTAAATTAATTAATTAAAATTTTAAAAATTTTAAAGTTTAATCTACTTTTTAAAAATATATTTGGTGGGACCAGCAGTTAGCGTAATGGCTATGTCGCTGGACTCCCACGTGGTCGACCCCGGATCACGTCCTGGACCCGGTGACTTAGGACTCACGCCGGGTGTATGTGCGTGTGTGCCCAAGATCCCGAGAGGAGAATGGAGGAGAAGGGATTGCAACGTGGCCATCCCCTCTGGGGGGGGGGGGGGATTTCTCGCTTTCTGTCTCTCTGTCTCTCTCTGTCTTTCTGGCAAGCGCACGCGCCCTATAGCAAAAACCTCTCAAAAAAAAAAATATATATATATATGGCAACAAACAAGTAAATTTAGCCACAAAGGTTGATTTTATGTATGAAGTTGTTATGGGCTAAATTCTTATCCCCTCCCGACAATAAAATAAGTTGCAGAATTGTGATCTTTCTTGGAGATATAGTTGTTACAGATTAAATTAGTTAAAATGAGGTAATACTGGACTATCATGGGTCCTGATCTAATATGATTAATGTCCTTGTACAAAGATATCCAAATGGAGACAAAGGGAGAAAGCCATAAAGGAATCACTCAAATGGCTTCAGAAACTGGCTCCTTTGGGTTTGATCTTTCCTCCCACTCTACACAATCTGCATACTGCTGAAGGAGTCAAGTTATAGCAGTATTATGCTTAAACAAATATGAAGATGCTTATTTACCTTATAGTTGTATTTACCTTTAAATCCTTGTTTTTGACTTACAAAAGCCTTCATAATTTATTCCCATCCCACTGTGCTGAACATTATAATGCCTTTCCCAGACTTCAGTCAGCGAAGGTCTTGTCTCAACTGCAAGGACTGCTGATAGCAACACCTATAGCCTTCAGAGGTTGCCTCGCTTACAGAGAGAGAGGTAAGATAGGTCAAGAAACTTTCTATGGTGCCCTACATACAATGACTCAGTACAAGCAGATAAAGTCCTGACCAACTAGGCCCCCCACCACCCAACTCTGAAAGACCATTCAAGCTCTGAAGCTTGGCTAAGTTTGTGACTGGGGCTGCATTCTTGACTTCTCCTTGTGCCTACTCCTACTTCTCCCCCTTTTAATAGGTGTTCATTCCAAGGAGAGTCCTTAATGAACACTTTGTTCAATAAATTCCTTCTCAGTTTGCTTCCTAGCAAACTGAACCTGTAACATCTACCTAAGCCAACCTTGTTACATAAAAGTCACCACTGTAAATGTTTGTCAAGGCTAGACTTTTTTCTCTCTTTAGCAAACTATTTAAACTCCTGCAATCATTTATTTATTTATTTTATTTTTTCCCATATGCACAGAAATCCCAATGGAGAAATGAAGGAGAAGGGATTACAATGTAACCATGCCTTATTGGGAGGTACTTTGTCTCTCTCTCTCTCTCTCTCTCTCTCTCTCTCTCTCTTTCTCTCTCTTTATTTCCCTGTCTCTCTTTAGTAAGCACATGCACCCTTTGGCAATTAAAAAGAATGGAATTAAATATTTAAAGTAATTTTCTACTATAATATTTATAGAACATTTTCAGTGATCATTCTGCCAAGTCATATCTTAAATTACCATCTCTGTATGAAGTTTCTCTAAAATTAATACTATGTGCAACAACAGTTCTTATGTTTTCTGGCAGCATTTCAACCATTTGAAGAGAGGATATTTAAGAAAATTATAGATATTCTGTTGCTCATGATCACACTAATCAACTGCCCTTCACAAGACACTTAAATATAACCTCCAATAAGTAAAAATTCTTGTCTTTTTATTATAGGTGCAGGTAACATTAATTGCCTTGATATATAAAATTATAGTGAGAGGACTGTTCTACCACCTTAGACTACCAGAAAGTATAAGGAAGGCCACCTGAAGCTTAACCCCATGTGTGTTCTTTCTTCAATGGGATTCTTACTGATTGTCCAGACTTTTACAGAACACTGATGTTATAACACTTAGTTTGAGCTCTGCAGGATTCTGAAGTAAATGGAGAAGTTAGGGCTGAAGCAGCACAGCAGGATTTGGGATAAAGCAATAATAGGGGGTGATAGACTCAAATGTAATTCTAACATTTAAATTCAAATGTAATCTTATACTAATCTCTTTAGCAGTTTACTCCTTACAGTTAAATTAACCTAGAAAATTAGTCATTAAATGAAGCCATAGAAAGGTACATTTCTATAGAACCTGGACAAGTTGGCAGCAAACCAATTTATTAAAGTTCCCTTTTTTTTGCATGTTGCATCTGCCTTTTTGGTACATTTGTATACTCAGGAATAAACTGTATTGCTAAGAGCTTCTTCAGATGGCAGGACTGTAAACTGGGCAAAAATACTTAATTTGATAGTGTTTAATTGCAGGGAATTTAGAAGTAGGATAATGAAAGAGAATAGAAAAAACATAAAAAGGTAAAGAAAATGCTGTAGTTTTGTTTGGGTTTTGTTTTGTTTTCCAATAAGGTTCCAGTTCTTCTTTTTTTTGCATGTTGCATCTGCCTTTTTGGTACATTTGTATACTCAGGAATAAACTGTATTGCTAAGAGCTTCTTCAGATGGCAGGACTGTAAACTGGGCAAAAATACTTAATTTGATAGTGTTTAATTGCAGGGAATTTAGAAGTAGGATAATGAAAGAGAATAGAAAAAAACATAAAAAGGTAAAGAAAATGCTGTAGTTTTGTTTGGTTTTTGTTTTGTTTTCCAATAAGGTTCCAGTTCTTCTGTTTTCTTTTTAAAATCTAAAGGTGAGAACACTGGTTTATCTTTATCTCTTTAGTGACCAAGTGAACAAAACCTGCAGGGCATTGCTTACAAAATGAAACAAGGGGTAAAACCTATAAAGAATTAACTATAAATATCTCTTCAAGATTTGCCAATCATGAAAATAAATACAATCCTTACTGAAGCTGTCAATACTTAGCTTCTCTTTAAAGTGATTTTTACATAACACTAAGTGATACCTAATTTATTCCTATGTTTTTTTTTTACAATGAAACAAAAGATTTTTGTGTTAAACTTCCACATGCTCTTCAGTTTCATCCATTCAGAGTATATATGTATATACTTGTGTGTATGTATGTATGTGTGTGTGTGTGTGTGTGTGTGAGAGAGAGAGAGAGAGAGAGACACAGAGAGAGAGAGAAGTAGAAAGGAAAGACAGAGAGAAATAGAAATAGGAAAGAAAGATAAATAAAAAAGAAAAAGAAAAAATAAATAAGAAAGGAAGACAGTATCAGCAAGTTCCCACATGCTCTGGTTCTATAAGGAGAAACCACCCTCCATCCCACTCCATGCTGCTGGTGGTGAGTGTCATGGACATGAAACCTGGAGGTGATGGGCCTAGAAATGACTTGTGATGGTTATAAAGACATAGCTTAATGGAAATCAAGACATCCATATGATTGGCAATTAATACACAGGAGGACTCTCAGAATAAGTCAATGGGAAAGATAAATATAACAGTTCCTGGAAACCCCTCACTGCCCCTGAATAAGATGGTATGTAGGATATATGGAGGAAAAATGTCTGTGAGAAGACAAATAATTGGGGAAGAATCCTGAATTCACTGTGTAAAGTCTTGAATTAGTGGAGTTTACATAAATTGACAAAAATTATTTTTTCCTTGCATCGAATGGAACAGAAACATTTCTATTGAAAAAAAAAAATTCAAGTTACTACTTGGCACACCTGAGATGCCATCTGAAACTGTTCCTGCTACAGGGACTCTGTCTCTGTATGCTTCCAATTATTTACTTTGCTGCCATTTGAGAAACTCTAATCTTTGGTCTCTACCTTATTCAATTTGTCTGCCCTTGTTATATCTCTCACACCATGAATTTTCCCTGTGACACTGAGCTAACACTTAACAAACATATATTAAGGATGGAAAGACAAGAAGAAAAAAGAAGGGGGGGAAATGTCATCATTATTCTAGTTTTCAGTGATTCCTGAAATATGAAAAGCCGTAATTTAAATTGCAACCCTGTCAGTTAAATTACTTTAGCTCTTAAAAGCTTATTTTCTTACCTATAAAATGAAGATAATGTTACTTCTCTCACTGGATTCTTATAACTCAACCACATAATGTCTGTACAGTGTTTAGTAAAGTATGAAATATAAAATCAATGTTCAATACCTAGTAGTTTTTATTACAGTACTATTTTTGCTTAAAATGTACACTGTTTATAACTTATTATCTAGTATGTTAGATACACTAATTATTTCACATTTATTTATTCATTAACATGTTTGTAGTAGGCACATTGTAAGCATGTTAAAAAATTAAACATATTCAGACTAAAAGATGGTGTAATGGTTATGTTGCTGAATTCCCACATAGTTGACCAAGGTTTGAGTCTGGACCTGGTGGCTTAAAACTCATGCTGAACACATGTGCATGTGTGCCTAAGATTCCAAGAAAAGAATGGAGGAGAAGGGATTGTGGCATGGCCATTCTCCTTAGGAGATGATTTTTCACTTTCTGTCTCTCTGACTCTCAATGTCTCTCCTGCAAGCTCATGCTTGCCCTATAGAAAAATCTCTCTTAAAACAAACAAACAAAAATTAAACATATTTAATACAACACATTGTAAAATAAATACTGGTATTATTTCCATCTTACAGATGAGAATACTAAAGCAATAAGAAATCAAGTAGCTTGTTCAAGGACATGCAGCTTAGGAGTGGGTGAGCCTGGATTCCAGATTCCACCTTCTTCACTACAATATATTGATGTTTCCCACATGACAATAATTTCTTCCTACTAACTTTCAGTTTTGTTGAAAATAAATACCTTTCTTTTCTTAAAATGAATTTATTTAACTTAGTTAATTTATTTACTTATTTTAATTTGACCAGAGAGGGACAGAGAGAGAGAGAGAGATAGAAAGCTGCCAGGTCTGGGGGACCAGCAGTTAGCGTAATGGCTATGTCGCTGGACTCCCACGTAGTCGACCGCGGTTCGCATCCTAGACCCGG
>NW_006159775.1:5945582-5971335 GCF_000334495.1 Tupaia belangeri chinensis | reverse complement strand
AGGGCTGGGGTACCAGCAGTTAGCGTAATGGCTATGTCGCTGGACTCCCACGTAGTCGACCGCGGTTCGCATCCTAGACCCGGTGGCTTATAACTCACGCCGGGTGTGTGTGCATGCGTGCCCAAGATCCCGAGAGGAGAATGGAGGAGAAGGGATTGTGGCATGGCCATCCCCCAGGGGGTGATTTCGTGCTTTCTGTGTCTCTGTCTCTCTCTGTCTGGAGAGCGCACACGCCCTATAGAAAAAAGCTCTCCAAAAAAAAAAAAAAGGAAAGCTGCCAGGTCTGGGTCTCAAACTGCATTCAGCTATGTGAGAATCCACCACCTCTAACAAACCATACCACCTGCAGCCCCCTGAAAATAAATACCTTTACCTTTCTTAAAATATGCTTTCAAATCTCCTTTGGCTCCTAACATAGCCCTGGGGACATAGCTAATACTTTCTAAATATTTGCTAGTTGATTCATATAAATTGATCTATTTCCTTTGGCCAGATTATATCACTTCAGTTTCAAGGAAAAATGTATTTTTGGAAGTTATATTTTAAAACATAAAAATCAATGGTTTGCTAGACACTTAATCAGTGTATACTTATATATCCTGTATGTACATTATTCTATTTAATTGAGGTTGCTATGGTCAATGCCAGGTGCGATAGAAATGTTTCTGTATTGACAAGTTTGGAATTTTATTACTTTAGTGAAATTGCCAAGTTGCCTTAATGTGACAGAGTATAGATGAAGCAAAATGTCTCTAATTCACCAGGCTAATCATGAGAAACTAATTTATTAGTAGTCAAGATCTTACAAAGACAACACAAATTAGTAATGTTCAGTAGTGTGACCCTTATGTTATATATTAGGTTGTCTGAGAAAGTCATGATGTATTTTTTCTGTTTTTCTCTGTAAAAATGCATCATGACTTTTTGTACAATACCTCGCTTTTGGATCACTCCATCTAAAGAAAAATCTAGTAGTAGATACATACTCCCCTTTAGGTTGCATCTACTTCTATCAGCTGACAAGGTGATTTTTCTATAACAGTTACTACATTCTTAATTGATTTTGCTGCATGTCAAAAATAATTTCTTTGAAAACTGGGGTCTGTAGTCTATGGGATACTACTCAGCCATAAAAAAAATGAGACCCTGACATTCAATAGAAAGTGGACGAATATGGAAGATTTAATGCTAAGTAAAGGAAGCCAGACTATGAAAGACAGGCATCGTATGTCCCTGTTCAATATATACCGAATGTCTGCACTCTTTAGCAATAATTGAAAGATTGGAAAGTAAAATAGGAGGGTGGGCAAATGTAGATACTAGAGAATGTGTAAGAGTATTAGGCGGTAGGTAACAGGGGTTGGGAAGGAGGGGATCAGGGAAAAAAACCACACGTTTAATAGACACAAAAGTGAAAAGTTATCTGCTGATGATAATGTATATGGTAATGTCTTTGACTTGACTAATACACATTATGTTCATGCTCAGAAAAACCATGTTGTACACTGTAAAGATATACAGTGATTAAATGTAAATTTAAAAAACAATAATAAAATTATAAATTAAAAAAGTAAGTAAATAATAAAAAAAAAAAAAAGAAAACTAGAGTGAAAAAGTTTTCAGCCAATGTAAGGGAAGATGTAGTGACCTAAAAATAGAACCCAAAAATATATTGTCTGCTATCCAATATCTAATCAAAGTAAACACCTAGACAGCATCCCAATCCAGTCATTTGGGAAGGGTCTGCAATGCAAGTCTCTTACCACCCATTTCATACATTAGATTTTCTGCCCGTTCTTCAGTTTATGCCACACCCAGTAATAGGCTTGCACACAGTTTCCCCCCTTTGATCCCACCCCTTTTATGCCATTCTCTGTATAAACACCCATTTCACATGCATCTTTTTCTTCCTCTCCAGTGGTCATGGATACCACTCCATGGGGATTGAGTTATTGTTGTTACCTTCTTTAGTTTATCCAAGTTACTGGTTTTGCAGAAACTGTGTTTCAAATGCAATTGCCCAACAACAGTGAATTGTACTCTGAACTTTGACATGAAGCTAAGAACTCTTTCTAGAGCTATAAAACGAATGCTTTCCCTAATGCTTCCCTGTAGCCTCCATAATACCTCCAACTGAGTTAAAAATTTACCATTAGATGCTTGTTATATGATTTACTTGAAGAAGAAAAGGTAGGTCCAACTGCAATGGTGCAAGCAGTGGAGTGCTGCCATGTAGGTTGGAGGCATATAGGTAGATCTGGGATTCTGATCCCAGGCTGACCTGAACGTGCTAGGCACACCAGTAGTCATGTCCTTGGCTTTGGAAGGCTGGAAGCCTGGGGAACAGGATCAGTTTATCAGGACACTGTTAAGCAGTGTCTCTAACTAACTCACTCTCTCTCTCTCTCTCTCTCTCTCTCTCTTTCTTTTGAGATAAGTAAATAAATAATTTTTAAAGACTGGTTATTTACTTAAAGCAAAAGAAATGGTAAAGTGTACTGGGAAGGAATAAGATACCAGTAAAGACAAATGCTCCCACACAAAGATATTCGGTATGGGCATCTGGCTAAATCTACTTGTCTGATGGGTTTTAAAGATATGAAAGAAATATCTGGGTAAAACTACCTTTTTAAAAAATTTAAATATTAAGGATGGACTTTGCAAAATACAAAATCAAAATAGATTAAAGATGATATTTGAGATTATATAACACCACAAACAATTGACAGATAAAAGATACACTGCAATTAGGGGAGATCATTTTAGCACATTGAATGGAGATTCCTGCATGAACTCTTTCAAGAAAAGAGTAAACTTACAAAGGGAGCTAGAAAGAGGGAGAGAGAGAAAGGCAGAAAACGTACAAAAAATCATTAAGAACTTATTCTGAAAAAATATTATCAAAGTAAATGACAATATACTATAACAATCGAATCAATTTAAATTAAATAATTTTTTTCAAAAATTGGGATTCAAATGAAGATTTAATAGTAAAAATGTAAAAAATATAGAGAGATTTAAAAAAAAATAGCAATACCCCAGTGCCAGATCCCACATTTTGAAGGGCAATTTGGCAAAAGGCATCATAATTATTTATTTACTTTTATTTATTCATTTTGAAGGAGAGGTGTGTCTTTGATAGGGTCTCACCACAGCATTACCCTATCCTCACAATTCTACTAGCCAAGATCTCAGGAGCATGTGAGAGCATCCAGCATGTTCAGATCTACTTAACTCAATCCTGAGCCTCCCTGTGTCTCCAACATAACACAGTGGTGCCCCAGTACCTGTACCATCTTGGTGGAGTTTGCATCAGAAGTTTTAATTTGCAGATATTTTACCCTGTATGTGTCATCTCTGAAATTAAACAAAAGTAATAATTAAACATATTGTACAAGACAGTACACAGCCAAATTGTTTATAGCAGTACCAGATAGCATTACCCTAATGCTCATCAACAGTGCTTAATTACATAGTCTAGATCAATGCAATAAAAATTATACTACTGAAATATAAGCATAATTATGTCATTGGCTTTCACATACGTCCAAATTATATTAGGTGAAAAAAGAAACCCCTAAAATATTTACTCTGTGATCATATCTTTATGTTAAAAAGTAAAGCGGAAGGAAAGAAGGAGGGAAGGGTCAGAGGTAGGGAATGAAAAAGAGGGAGAGAGAGAGAAGCAATAGAAACTACAAAGACAATCCAACATCTATAGTGACAATGATTCTTTTTGGGTTATGGATATTCATAACTTTCTTCTTTAAACTTTTTTAATCACTTATAATGGACCTATGCTTAATATTAGAGTGTAATAAAGATGTTTATGTTTTGGAAAAATAAATTCAATGATTACTTTAAAAAAAAAAAGTTAATAATGACCCTTTGAAAATTTCTGGCCCTAAAAGAGCTACATAAAAATATGGCATAAATGGACAGCAGGTAGTTAAGGCACTGGATTCCCATATGGCCAACCATGATTTGAACCCTGAACCAGGCAGCCTGAAAGTCACACCAGGTATATATGTGTGCACCCTAAATCCCTGGAGGAGAATAGAAGAGAAGAGCTTGTGATATGGCCATCAACCATATGTATACACATACACATTAAAAATGCATCAAAAAGACCAGCTGGTGGTGTCATGATTAAGGTGGCTATATCCCACATGGTCAACTGCATGGTCAAGTCCTAGACCTGACAGCTTGCAAAACATACCAGGCACCCAAAACCCTAGAAGAGAACAGGGCATAAGAGATTGCAGCGTGGTCATTCTCCCTGGAGCTTGCTTTCAATCTCTCTCTCACTATCTCTCATTCTCTCTATTTCTGGTGAATGCATGTGCACTCTAGCAAAAAAAACAAACAAACAAACAAACAAACAAAGAAAATGACTAAATAAAAATGGCTACTTAAAGATGATGACTCCAACTCTTTCTAAAGCATATTCAACAAATTCAATTTATTTATATTCTTTAAAAATTATTTCTGCTAGAAATAATTTTGTAGTCTGTTTTCTGTTCCTCGGTTTCTAGTGTGTTTTCTTAATTACATGTCTATTCGATTGTCAAATTTCTGGTATTTTTTTTCTCTAAGCATTTTTAATTTTATATTCTTTTTAAAGTGATACTCATCACTCAAAAAATAGAAAATCAATTTTTTTAATGAAGGCCATTATTTTATAATGTCAATCTATACAAAATTACTTCTGATGCAAGCAGTAATACATTTTGTATACAGCTTTTAATATTAGTTATTATATTGCCCATAATATCCTACCAATTTAAAGTACCACAGTTATCATTAATTATGATATAATATACTCCTTGACTATATTCTAATCACTTGATCTGTGAATTCTTCACAATAGCCATCTGTTTCAATTAACTTTTAGGATTTTCTCCTTTTTCCTAGTCTCACATGTTTACTTTTCCAGATTAATTTCTAAAAATAATTTTACATAATCACAATGAAGTATTTTTGATACTTATTCAAGAAAAAAATTAATGTAAGAAATATTTATAGCTTTACAATACTGAGAAATTTTGCTAGAACAAAGGAAGGCTAGATAGAAGACTAATCTAAATATCATAACCAATAAAAAGTCCAACATCTCATTTAAGAAAAAGGTAAATTGTATGAACAAGATGTTCAAAAAGGTTGAGACCAGCAGATGGTGTAATGATTTTGTCACTGAACTTCCACATGGCCAATGCCATTCGAGTTTTGGACCCAGTAGCTTGAAACTCACACAGGGTGTGTGTGTGTGTGTGTGTGTGTGTGTGTGTGTACATGTGCATGTGCCCAAAGCCCCAAGAGTAAAATGAAGGAGAAGGGATTACGGCATGGCCAACCCCCTGGTAGGTGATTTCTCACTTTCTGTCTCTGTCTCTCTCTGTGTCTCATGTGCCTTATAGAAAAAAAAAAAAACAACTCTCTAAAAAAAAGGTTCAAAAAGGCAAAAAGTAAAATGAAAATAATCATCAGACTTATTTACAAGAAAAAAGAAATATACTAAGAGACACTACTGTCCCATTTTTAAACTGCCAAAATTAACTAGATAAAACATTTCATAAAATTCTCTTAGGAAAGCTATGATGGAGTGGATATTGTCTCCTATTATTGGCAGGATATATTTAAGTTTGAAAAGCAGCCTTGAAGTAGATATAGGAATTTTTATTGCAAATCAACATACTAGCAAGTCCACCTCTAGAAAATTTCCACTAGTTGTTAAACTGAAATCTTCAAAGATATCAATATTTGAAAGTTTATTTTAGCATTAAAACAATATTAACATCGGAAAATAAGAAACATTTAATAAACTACATCTATAAAGTGGAGTATTTACACAGGGTCTAAGAGAATGTTAATATTTTTTTTGAGAGAGGTTTTTGCTATAGGGCGCTTGTGCACGCCAAACAGAGAGAGAGAGACAGAAAGCGAGAAATCACCCCTCAGGGGGGATGGCCACGCCACAATCCGTTCTCCTCCATTCTCCTCTCGGGATCTTGGGCATGCACACACACGCGCCCAGCATGAGTTTAAGCCACAGGGTCTGGGATGTGAACCGTGGTCGACTAAATGGGAGTCCAGCGACATAGCCATTATGCTAACAGCTGGTCCTGAGAATATTAAATTTGCATGAAGTGTTACAAAATGATGATTGTCACAAATGATCAGTAAATATAAAATAAAATAAAGATAAAAGTATAGAATGGTGTGTTAAAAACTGGGTCAGTCAGTGGCATGGCATGATGGTTAAGGTGGCTGGATCTCCCACAGCCAGCTGCACTGCTCAACTCCTGGATTTGACAGATTTGGAAAATGCACTAGATGCATGTGCCCAAGATTCTGAGTGAAAAAATGGAGAAATGGAGGAGAAGGGAATGCAGCATGGCTATCACTCCTGGGGCTGCTTTCTCACTTTCCCTCTCTCACTTTTGTCTGTCTCCTTCTGAGAAGTGCACATGCCCTGAAGCAAAAAAAAAAAAAAAAAAACGTAAAAAATAGTACAGTAAGGCCATTAGATGGCATAGCAGTTATGATGCTGGACTCCCACATGATTGACTGTGCTTCTAACCCCAGAGTTGGCAGCTTAAAACTCACATTGGGCATGTGTGCCCAAAATCCCAGGAAGAGAATGAAGAAGGAACTGGACCATGATTATGTCCATCCTCCTGGGGGCAGATGAGTGTTTTCTCTCTTTCTGTCTGTCTCTCTCTCTCTCTCTCAGTGAGTGTATGCACCCTGTGACAAAAACCTAAATAAATAAATAAACAAACAAACAACAATAAAATGGTGCAGTCACCTCCCAGTTGTTCAGGAGGCTGAGGCCTTGCAACATGACAAGGAGGATTACATGACAAGACCCTGTCAAAAAGCACACATACACACACTCATACACACACAAACAGTGGTCCTATTTTATAAGTTATTTATGAGCACATGTATTGTATCACACAAAACAGGCTAATTATGGAAAAAGGAGGTGATCAGAAAGGCTCACTTTTTAATTTTTTTGTCATGTAATGTGCCCTCTGTATCTTTTTATGTGTGTTATTGGTTTCTTATATACTGAAGTATTATTTTATAATAAATCATTTTGAATTATTCTAAAATACTTAAATCTAAAATGATAAACAATTTGGTGAAAATACAGCTCTGGGATATGGTCAATTTATATTTCTATGCCTATACAAATATAAAAGCTATAATAAAATAGCTTTTTAAGTTCAAAGAAGAAATAATGCAATATAATATGTTGATGTTTCTTATAACTTTGTATGGCGATACTACCTATGCTAAAAAAGCACTAAAATTACAGATAAAAGTATTTTGTGTCATAAGTGTAGAATAACTGTTAGTACTTAAGTAATAATAATAGTATTTATATTATCAAACATTTTTTGAAGTGCCAAAGGAGGAAAATGTGCAGTATTATCTTGTTTTAGCCTCATAATCATCCTGTAAATTATAGATGAATATAATATAATTTTAATGGAAGTTACCCTAAAATCCCTATATTCCAGAAACATAAATATTTTAGATATAAATGAAATATTGCATTTAAAAATGCATTGTAAATAAACTCAAGCACAGATTTAGAGAATGCATCTATCACTAAATTTACTTCACTTAAGGTTCAGAAGAATAAAATGTACCACATTACCATATTCATGTATAATAGCAAATTGCCTATCCATACTTAAAACCAATGTCTGGAATTATTATCATATATAAATTAAGTCTAATTTGCTCCATGTGCAGTGAATTTGTGTAAATGAGGGTTAAAAACAATTCCCTCTTCCTTGTTGCAGCCATAAGTAAAGCTATTACAATCCATACTTGTCAACTGGAATGCCGCACACTTAGGAACTAGACAATGAAATAATAAAACAAATAATGTGTTTTTGTTTTTGTTTCATTTTTTTTTTCCACTGTCCTTGGAAATCCTTCCAGGGCACTGTTTTTTTTCTTTTTCTGGATGATATCTAGTCAGAATCTCTACTTTTCCTGCATTCCTAAAAGCTATAATAAAATAGCTTTTTAAGTTCAAAGAAGAAATAATGCAATATAATATGTTGATGTTTCTTATAACTTTGTATGGCGATACTACCTATGCTAAAAAAGCACTAAAATTACAGATAAAAGTATTTTGTGTCATAAGTGTAGAATAACTGTTAGTACTTAAGTAATAATAATAGTATTTATATTATCAAACATTTTTTGAAGTGCCAAAGGAGGAAAATGTGCAGTATTATCTTGTTTTAGCCTCATAATCATCCTGTAAATTATAGATGAATATAATATAATTTTAATGGAAGTTACCCTAAAATCCCTATATTCCAGAAACATAAATATTTTAGATATAAATGAAATATTGCATTTAAAAATGCATTGTAAATAAACTCAAGCACAGATTTAGAGAATGCATCTATCACTAAATTTACTTCACTTAAGGTTCAGAAGAATAAAATGTACCACATTACCATATTCATGTATAATAGCAAATTGCCTATCCATACTTAAAACCAATGTCTGGAATTATTATCATATATAAATTAAGTCTAATTTGCTCCATGTGCAGTGAATTTGTGTAAATGAGGGTTAAAAACAATTCCCTCTTCCTTGTTGCAGCCATAAGTAAAGCTATTACAATCCATACTTGTCAACTGGAATGCCGCACACTTAGGAACTAGACAATGAAATAATAAAACAAATAATGTGTTTTTGTTTTTGTTTCATTTTTTTTTTTCCACTGTCCTTGGAAATCCTTCCAGGGCACTGTTTTTTTTCTTTTTCTGGATGATATCTAGTCAGAATCTCTACTTTTCCTGCATTCCAGTAACTATTATGTTCCGGCCAAATAATCAAAACTCCAAACTTCATCAAAGTATTAAAGCTCTTCTCTCTTTGTTCTTGGTCCTGCTAACTGCAGGAATACTTAAGGGGAAAGAAGACTAGAACCTCTCCTAGTCTCCTTTTCCTTCCTTCTCCTTCAGGCATGGAACAGGAGGAGAGAGAATAAGGCAAGTCTGGAGAGTCTCACTTCTCTGTTCCTTCTGAGAAGATGTGAAACCTCCACAGAATTCCTCCCACTTCATTGGAAACAAGCCTCTCTGTTAGGATCTCTTCTCACACCAATATACTTCATATCACTCCAAAGGACAATTGACAGGGAAGTATGTTTTCCTTTAAATTGTTTATTGTCACATTATCACAAATGCGAAGACATGGAATTAACCCAAATGTCCACGAACAGATGAATGGATTGAAAAAGTGTGGCACATATACAAAGCAGGATATTATTCACCCATAAAAAAACAATGAGACTCTAGCATTTGATAGAAAGTGAACAAATATGGAAGATTTACTGAGATTTACTGCTAAGTGAAGCAAGCCAGACTATAAGAGAGGCATTGTATATCCCCACTCAATATATACCAAATGTTCCTCTATGAAAGAAACTGAAAGATTGGAAAGTATAAAAAGCATGAAAAGCAATTGTTGATACTAAAGCCAGTGTGGAAGGAGAGTGGGAAATGAGGGAGAGTAAGAGGGAGGGAATGAAAAGGAAAAGGAAAGAAGCAAAATGTTTAAGGGATACAAAAATGGAAAATTATCTGTTGATATTTATGTGTATGGTGATATCTTTGACTGGATTGATATACAGTGTATTTATGATGGGAAAATTTAATTAGGATGCCATAATGATACACAGTGACTGAATGTGAAAAAAAAATGTTTGTTTGTTTTATTGTCAACTCAAAATACTGGCTGAGGAAGCCGAGAGTGAGTGTGGTTGAAGGTGGCAAATTAATGAATAAGGAAGGGGGATCCCTAACTGTACAAATCAAATGAGAGTAATTTGAGAGAACCATTTTTCTACTACTACACATCTCCACATCAATGCCAGCACTTCTGCTGGCAGAACCCAAAGCTTTCCTGGAAACCTGGTATCCAATTTAATCTCCTTCATACTGCTTCTCATACACTTATCATTTTATTTTAATCTTGGTTATAATTACATTTATATGTGTATGCTTTTAAGTACACTTATGTATATGTACAGGTTAAATAAATATGACATCTTTCAATAAGCTTTTAAAAATCAAATTTAGTGGGGGTTTTTTTTGCATTGAATGGTAGGTAGAAAATCTTCAAAATATTTTCTGGAAAAAAACCTCTCAAGAATAAAATTATTTTGGTGCTATTTCACATACATATGCATACTTTTCACATCTCACAACAATCATTACATAGCAATGAGGAAATTAAGCAATTAAAAAAATTTTAATCAAAATAAGTTCACAATGTCATTTTACATTAAAATGTTGGTGAAAATTACTGTTTTAAATTAAAGAAAATTTAACTTTCATATTTGTTGACAAAACTTATTTAAGAAAGCATAAGAAAATGCTTGATTCTTACGTCCCTAGAAATTATTTAGCTCTGTTATCTAATCAGTAGGCTCGCTATTCATTTGCTATATTTGAAATCTGCTTTAAAATTGATACGTACCTTGTCTTATTCCTTGTAAAGAAAAAGAAAGAAAGAAAGTGAATAGCATTCACTTAAAGCTTTAGGAAAATAAAATGCACATTTCTAGTGCAACTTGGGAGTCATGGACAAGTATAAATATCAGTATTTGAGGTTTCTACATTCTAAAATGAGGTTTTCTAGCTGATATCTGTCTGGCAATCAGTGGTGAATTATTTTCTTGTTATTTTGTTGCTATTGGCAAATAGTGTGGTAATGAAGTCTTTCACTAAGACTAAATAGTCTTAATACCTAGCATTCATGATGTGGTTATGAATAAGAAATTATTTAACCTTGATCACATTTGAAAAACTCATAGTATGTTTATCTTTGTACTCATGAAGAAGATTATTTGACAACTTTCTGTATTCTCCAAAATATATACTGTATGTCTACTCCTTCAAACTCTGTTTTAGATACTTGGGATACAAATGTAAGGGGAAAGCAGCTTCCTGCCATCTGGACTTTATAGAATGGAGATCGACAAACTACCCCAAAGTTACAATTTTGCTATAATAAAGTTACATACTGGGTTGAGGAAGAACGTAAGGCTGTTTGCTGATAGTTACCTGGGAGAATCCAAGATGTATTTAAGGAGCAGGGGAGCCTGGAGCTAAGACTGACAGGATGAATAGGTGCTGGAATGACAATCAGCAGCAGGTATGACAGATGAAAGTAATGTGAGATGTGCAAACATGAGGAAGTCTGACAGGGTCTGGCAACACTAAGTAATTCAAATAGGGAAAAGGGGATGGATCATCAGGTGAGAAACCACATTTATGTAAATTTCATACTAAGAAGAATCTATAGAAAAGACTTGAGATTTTAGTCTCTGATTAATTTTTTAAAAAATCATTTTCCTTTCTGTAGTTGACCAGATATTTGTATTACAGATTGTTCTGAGATGACATTGAAAATGAATTCATGAAAAGATACAGAAGAAGAAAGATAATTAAGGAGAAACACAATATAGACAGGTGTAAGGGTGAAAGAGAAGAATCGGGCAACAAGGATGAAGAAGAGAGATCAGGAAGGCAGATGTTTGAGACAGTGAGAACATATTGAATTAATGATTGTGCAAGGTAAACAAGAGTAGAAATCCCAGATGAAGTTTCTGTGTTTCTAGATTGAGCTAAGGAGAGGATGAAGTTAACAAGATAAAGAAAATAGGATGAGAAATGTTTTGTTTTTCTGTAGAAGTCTGTAAAAAAGAAAGTTCTCTTTAGGGTACATTGAATTGGAATTTCTTATGAAACTCTTTGTGGATTTTTCTATTGCAGAAATATTAAAAATATTTTAATTTTTATCAATATAATTGTACATATTTATGGGGTACAATGTGATGTTTCAGTATATGTGTATACTGAAACAGATATACAGTATATATATATATATATATATATATCTTGAATAATGATCAGGTCACTGTAATTATCATATCCATCACCATAAACATGTATCATTTCTTTGTCATGAAAAGAGTCAAACCCTCTCTTCTATACTTGAAATACACATCATATTACTTTTAAAAAGATTTTTTTTTGAGAGAGATTTGTGCGATAGGGCACATGCACTCCCTGGAGAAACAGAGTGACAGACAGCGAGGAATGTCCCCCATGGGGTTATGGCCATGCCACCATCCCTTCTCCTCCGTTAACCTCTCAGGATTTTGGGCACACATGCACATGCACCTGATGTGAGTTTTAAGCTGCAGGGCCTGAGAGTCGAACTGTAGTCAGCCATGTGGAAGTCCAGCAACATAACCATTATGCCATCTGCTGGTCTAACATTGTCTTACTTTTATAGTCCCCCCCATTGTGCTTTAATTAGAGTACTATGATTTATTCTTTCTAACTCTACACTGTGCCCATTGACCAACCTTTTCCCATTTTTCCCGTCACTCTCTTCTCCTCAGTCTTGTCCTTGTTGCAGCAGTAGGTAAAGCTACTTTTACACACACACACACACACACACACACACACACACAAAATATATATCTTTTACATATTTGATATATATATACATATATATATATTAGATTCCATATATAAAAAAAATTTCAAAAGGTTCATTTTAAAAATAAAACTAAAATATGATTTTATTTTGGTGCAATTTTATTTTGATATCCATAGTTTTTTTTATATGTGCTTTTTTTTTCTGGAGAGGTTTTTGCTATACGGCATGTGCGCTCACCAGAAAGACAGAGACAGAGAGACAGAAAGTGAGAAATCACCCCCCACAGTGGATGGCCATGCCACAATCCCTTCTCCTCCATTCTCCTCTTCAGATCCTGGGCACACACACATATGCACCCAGCGTGAGTTTAAGCCACCGAGTCCAGGATTTGAACCACGGTTAATTACATGGGAGTCCAGCGACATAGACTTTACGCCAACTGCTGGTCCCATATGTGCATTATTTTCAGGAATTTTTTGAAGTCCCTCTCACATGAGTGAGCTCATGTGGTATTTGTCTTTCTGTATTTCACTTTTTGTATTTCACTTAACATAATGTCCTCCAGATCCTTCCATGTTGTTGAAAAATACACTTTTGTTTTGATTGTTTTGCATAATTAGGGAGTTTTATGAAATCAGTATAAATAACTCAAAAGGTTAATACTTTATTTTTAATATTTAAAATACCAATATCAGGGTAATTAAGACAAAACCATGTTAGAACTATAAAGTCTAGTGAAAATGTAGAGTTCAATACACCTTGAAAAGGAATTTGTTAATATCAGATAAGCTTTTGTAATGCCATTTTTCTGGGGATTTGCCTTTCAAATGCTTTTGAGCATGGCTTACCTAATGCATCTAGTTACATTGTCCATTGGAATGGAAGGAGGGGTGTGATAACAAAATTCAGTGATAATAAGACTATTACCACCATCAGCCAAATTACAACAGGGCCAACAGAATGCTGACACAGCCCCCAGAGTATAGTAAGATGGATAATGCTGTACTTTCCAAAACTCATCTTGACCAGAATATTGGATATGGTTGGAAGGAAGATTTTGATAAATCATGTAGGGTCAGGGTAGAGGTTAATGAGAATCCCACAGGCCGTTCTTGAATAACAACATATGGTTGCTAAATGCTCTTCCAAGAGAGGTGGGTCCTATTGTATTCAAGGTCTTTCTGAAAAGGTGCATTTAATTTCTGAGTCAGAATTAATTTGTTAGTTATAAAGCAAGAAAAGGCTGACTCTGCCTCCATAGTCCTCCTTCGCTGGTCTCAGGCTCTCTGCCAAAACCTTTCAAAATTGTATTTGTTTGAAAGGGTGTCAAATGCGTGTCATCTAGTTAGTCCAAAAATATACATTTAAAATGTTCTTATTGTTAAAAGGGAGAGGGCTTGATGAATGGACAGTGTTTGTTTTCTTTCCATTCCTTACTTTTACCCTTTGCTATTATCTTTGGTATGCTCGTGTGTGATAGAAATACCTTTTTTTAGGGTCAGCATGTTTTATATTGGCATGTTTACCTCTAATATCCAAACTTGAACAGGTTTATGATTATGAAAAAGAGGCAATATGCTGGGGATATTAATACATAAATCATTGTCAGGAAACCAATCCTGTGCTTCAAAGCAGTAAAAAGCTTTTAAAGTATTAGTATAGATCCAGTCAAAAGAGAAGGCAGAAATTTTTCTGTTGTTCTAGCTGGATATCTTGTACAGATGTGGCATTTTTTAAGTACCAAGAAATTTAATTGATGAAGCATTTCTATAAATAGATTCACTTAACAGACACTGATTAAAGAAAAGCTGTCAAAACTGAAGTTCTTTTTCTTAATTTCTCTCTTTTTACACATCATTTTTTATTTCAGAGTTAGAAATGTAAATTGTTCTTTTAGAGCTTGGGTACTTAACCAAAACAACGACTAAAGCATTTTTCTAAAATAGCAGAAACAAAGAAAATCATTCTAATTCATGTTAAGAATATAGAAGAGGAATGAAGATTTGTTATTAAGATTGGTTAAGTTCTAGCATATCATTTATGCTGAAACATTTAAGTACTGCGTATTTTTAATATTCAAAAGTCTTTGTTAATGTATTTGTATTTATCCCGTTGTCTTGCTCCTCGACATTTTGCAGCAAGTTTGCTGGATAATGTGGTAAAAAATTATCTAAAGACAATGTGGAGTAGAATTTCAATTGTCTCATTTCTACATTTTTCTCCATACAGGAAAAGCTGAAAAGAACAGAATTGAGTGGACAAGGGAGAAAACAACAATTTTTAAATGACTGGTTAAGCTAAATTAAACATTTTAAAACCACTGAAATTGGAATAAAAAATATTTGACACCTGGTCCTACTCATGATTGTGTCTTGATTTTGAACAAGTTTTAATTTCTTGGACCTCAACTTTCCCTAAATATAAAAGAATAGGAAAACAAAATTAGTTCTAAATACCCACCCTATTCTGTTCTTTTATATTTCTATGACAAATATAAGTTTAAATAATAAATTACTGTTCTATTTATTTCCCAATGCCATACACTTTGTGGCAACTCTTTCAATTTTCTTAGTACATGAATATAAGACGATTACGTGACTATCATAGGGCAATAACTCTCCTTTCTTTAAGGAAACATGGATTAGTCTATATGGGGAAGGTAATAAATATTCACAATAAAATCAGCATGATCTGATTAGACTTGATGGTTATTTCATGGAAAACAAGTGTAGGAAAGAAATCTACATCAAAGAAAGCAGTAGCATGGAGAAAATGAAATATTAGCTGCAAACATTTCTTGCCCCAAAGAAATAATACAACAGAACGGATAAAAGACGATGAAAATAAACCTGGATTTGAATTATGGTTCCACAGCTTAGGAACTGTATGGCTTCAATGAGATAAACACCTTTCCCTTAAACCCCAGTTTCCTAATCTACACAATGGACATACAAATAGAAACCAGCTCTAGTTGTTCCGGGTGGTAGATAAAATAAGGTGGGGCCAGCATGGTGGCATGGTAGTTAAGGCACTGGACTCCCACATGGCAGGACCTTGGCAGCTTGCTTTCTCTCCTTCCCACTCTCTCTCTCTCTTTCTCTCCCCCCTCCACCCTGGTGAGTGCATGTACCCTACAGCAAATTAAAACAACAACACAATAATAATAATAATAATAATAATAAAATTAAATAAATAATTATTTAGTCAAAAAAAAAAATAATGAATTCAACTTGCTTAGCACAGTGCCTTGCAAGTGCTCAACAGCTGGAAAAGGTCTCAGTCATATTTAGAGTCTAGTCTTCTGGAAAATTTCAGGGTTATTTGAGAAATCAATCTTTAAGTTACTAGTCTTACAGTAAATACTGAGGATGAACTATACTATAATAGTTCCATAACATTTCCTTGCTAGTGGTGACCAGATAAACATGTAGTAGCATCTACAGAGGATGGATGAGAGCAAAGTTTTCCTTTTGTCAAAGTCCTCACTTGTGTGGATTGTAGCATCAAGAAATTTAAGTTTCCAGGAGCAATTGTGAGAGAACTATAAAGTTCTCCTCCATCTGGAATAATAATGCAAACACATTTGTACATGCAAGACTTACATTTTTTTGTCATCAAACACATTTTACTCTTTAACTTTTCATCAGGCATATATAGATATAGATAGATAGATGATAGATAGATAGATAGATAGATAGATAGATAGATAGATAGATAGATGATAGATAGATAGATGATAGATAGATAGATAGATAGATAGATAGATAGATAGATAGATAGATGATAGATAGATAGATAGATAATTATTTTCTGCCAGTAGCAAAAGCATCTATTTGATAGCCTTTATCTGCTTTGGTCAAAAAGTCACCCCTTAATCCCAGTCTTCCACAGAAATTCTTACTAGGTGTCTCAATTTTGTAAGAGATCATGAGTTGGTCCTAAAAACTGCTAACACGGTCAAGGTAGAATAGTGCATTGAGAGAAAAAGCAGAGGTGGCTTTAAAGAGGTATGACTTTCAGGAAGCAGAATTTTCTTGCATCTTCACTATCTTTAGGTTTAACTACTCAGGTTCATTTTATTTTTCTCTTCAATATAATGTTTCCCACAAATCCAAAAAAAAAAAATTAGAAACCAATTTAGAACAGGCATGTGCTCTACTATTACTGGCTAAAGACTTTCATGCAACCATCTCTATTGAATCACACGTTTTCTTCAAATATAATAACTATTCCCAAACCATGTTAAACCATGTTACCTTTTGCTTTATTGTTTTTGGTGTTTGCTTTTAATAAAGATAATGCCTATCTTGGGACCAGCAGTTGGCGTAATGGCTATGTCGCTGGACTCCCATGTAGTCAACAGCAGTTCAAGTCCGAGACCCAGTGGCTTAAACTCACACCATGCGTGTGTACGTGCGTGCCCAAGATCCCAAGAGGAGAATGGAAGAGAAGGGATTACGGCAGCACTAGGGAGGGGGATTTCTCGTTTTCTTGCTCCGTCTTTTCGGCAAGCACACGAACCAGAAAAGAAAAAGATAATGCCTATCTTTTTGTGAAGTATCCAATACAAAACACCATTCAAATAAAATTTTAATATCAATACAATGACTGTTTTTAACATTAAATTTATTTTGAGGTACTGAACCTTTACAATGATCTTTTATTTTATTTCATTTTATGTTATTTGGTTGTAGTTTAAGATTTTCTTAGTGCTGACAAAGTAATTAGAAGCACAGAAAATTATCCCAGTCATTCAATGTATCATGCTTGAGAATAAACCTTAAGGATGCTCAGTTTGCTGTTGCACCTTTAAGCCATGACTACAGTAAATACTATGTGCTTGTTAAGTGTGCTTGCCTAAATCTGTACTAAATCGCATGAGTTATAGAAGGAAAAGTATGTTCATTTATTCTTTATTATCTAAAGTGATTTTTCTATGCTGATATAGTTAAAAAGATAACTGTTGACTTTACTCTTCATTATCCTAGTAGTCTATTTCCCTACTCTGTTGTTGCACTGTGCTTCTTTTGGAGGAGATCTCGGATTACAAAATTGAAACTTTTTAGGCTATTGTATCATTATAAAATTAAATAAAATAATTAGCTTTAAATAACACTAGTAACAACACAAATTCTTGATAATAATGTGTCAGAGTATTTGGATCCTACTGTGTAGAAAGGCACTTAGTTATAACACAAACCTAAGCAATGAGCAAACTGATACTCTGTCAGCTTTGTTTGTGTTTTTATCAGAGATGCAAGAGTTGCAAAAAATGAAACAAAACAAAAACCCCATATACACCATTATAGTCTTTAAATATTGAAATGGAAGCTGGGAGACTACAAAAGTAACATTTTCTGACCAAGAAAGTCTACAAAGAAACAAAAACAATGTGATAAGATGTAAACAAATGGTCACAGTGAGGCAGTTACATGTTAAGAGGAAGCAACTCTATTTTTATCTGTCATTTCAGTTAAGTGATTATGGTGAGTTTTGCCTTACAAATTCATTATGGCAGGATGCCCCCTGACTTAGATGTTGGGGAAGAGAAAGGGAGAAAATGCAGTTAATGAATTATTACAAATAAGAGAAATTAGGGGAGTAAGGAGCTTAGAGAGCAATGTCAGAATTAACAAACCCA
This sequence comes from Tupaia belangeri chinensis, assembly GCF_000334495.1. NCBI lineage: Eukaryota > Metazoa > Chordata > Mammalia > Scandentia > Tupaiidae > Tupaia > Tupaia belangeri. Next base: position 5,953,199 of record NW_006159775.1, on the reverse strand, counting down.
GTATTGTTCTTGGATTTTGGTCTGCAATGAGCCAGGAGTGTGTGGAAGGAAGAAGGTACTTGCAAGCAAAAAAATGTGGGTGCCTTTGCAGGTGTATACAGTGCTCCGTTTCTTAATATGGATACTAGTTTCATTGGCATGTTCATTGAATAAAAATTGAAAGAGCGATATACTCATGACTTATCTTTTGATGTTCACATACATATGCATATTCAAATATGTATTATGCGAGTTCCTTCTGGAGAATCTTAAATTTTAACTTTCTTTGTAATAATTTTTCCTATATAAAATATGCATGTGACAGATTTTCTCTCAGGCCTGGGGAGAAATCTTCCACTATAATGGATTATGTGTTTATTTGTTTCAACTTAGCAGCAACGCACAGTAACACACAATACTACACACAAATGACAAATTATCCCAAAGCATAGACCTAGGGGGATCGAATGTCACTCGAGAAGTGACTTTGACACTAAACAGATATACTTGAGTAAAAGTAACAAATGTGTCCTGGTGATAATACTCCAGGAAGTATTCATGAGCAGGTGGCATTGAGGAGGTGACATTTCACAGAAAAGAGTCAGCAGTGCAGAGCACGGCCACAGCTTCCTTGGCAAGAAGCTGTAGTAAATGCCAAACCCCTAAGGTGAGAATGAATGTGGCATTCATGAAAAATAGAACAAGGCCTGGTTGTTGGCTATAGTAGAGGAATACAGAGAGGACAGCGATGGTCAGACAAGGTGGCAGAGGGAGGGTGGTTCGGGTCAATGCAGGTAAGGAAAGTGCATTTTAATGTCACTCTGAAGCCATGGAAGGTTAGAACAGTTCAGGGACATGATCTAATTGGCAGTTTAAAAAGTTCACTCTGTCTTATATATAGAAAATGAATTGTATCGAGGGAAGAGAGGAAGCAGAAAACCCCTTACAAGGTTACTTGCTGCCTCAGTCCCAATGAGGGGCGATAGTAGTTTAGAGTTGATAGGAGGCATGGAGGAATGGTATGTACAGGTAAAAAAGAATCAAATATTTTGTGGCTTGAGCAAGCCAAAGGATGGTAGTTAGATTTAGAAAATTCAGAAAGGTCAAGATTAATTAAAAATATACATTCATAACATGTAGTGCAAAGTGTGAAAATGTTTAATTAATATCACTTGCTATTATTATTATCATCATTTCTGAATTGTCCATATTGGTAGGCCAGAAAATTCTTTAAATGAAACGTGATCTGTGCACTTCACAATGGTAACTGTAGGGAGTCCTATGTGATGATTCTTAACATTGACATTTATACTTAAAGAAGATTCTGAGGCAATCTTCAATTTTATAGATGATGATACTAAAATTAGAGAGACAAATGATTTTTCTGAAGGCCAACTTTATTCTCCAAGACAAAGTGTCCTGAAATCTACTCTTATAATATAAAATCTCTTCTAAATTGCTATATAGTGGAGTGGAAATATTATTTAGAACCAAAATTGGCAGAAGTCACTTGCACCATCTCAGGGAAATGATACAGTTCATATGAGTTGGAAATACATCTCTATTCTGCAAATACCAAAACTGCTGCTATTTCTTCTGTGCTCCTAAAAGGTAGAATCTGAAGTAGATGATTTACTTGCTATTAAGCAGAACTAAAACACATGCAGTCTTTTTTTAGGGCAAAGTAGAATCACAAGCACTAGAGAGCTCAACTTCTTTGTACAGTGGAGCAAATAAAGCTGAATTTTCAAGAAACTTCCAGCTTTCATGAAGGTTTATAAATACGAGGTCACAGATAAGAAACAAGGACCCTGAAATAAAGAAGGAGGTGAGCAGTTTGACCATATATATATATATGCTGTCTACCACCGCTGCCAGGGACTAACTCTTCTGTGAAAAAAGGTCATAGACACAAATGTTCTGCATAAAAATTTTATTTTTTTTATAGAGTAGACTATCATAAAAAATGAGTTTGGTTAAGAGAATGCAGAAGGAACAAAGCAAATGAGAAATTAGTGAATTACTTAGAGGATAAGTAATAAATTCCCCTAATTTGAAATATACACACATGCACATACATACCTACATAGTTAATTAAAATTTAATAGTAACTATAGCAGTTGTTTATTATCTCCCTCAACAAAAGATAGTTTTCAAAGGAAAATTTTATCTTTAGTGTTATTTAGAATTGCTGGCATGTAGTGATTGTAACAAATATCTAAGTTGAGTTGTTTTACTATTGTTTATTTTTAATTGTTTATCCAATCCTGTACTGCAGTAGGGCACACCTGCCTCTTAATTCTGTGAAGAAATAATATGCAGAGAAAGATGCACTATTAAAAATATCACACACACATACACATGAGAGACAGAGAGAGAGAAAGACAGCAAACAAGAGGGAATAGCATAAAAAAGAAATAAGAAAAATGAAAGCTGTTCTAATTGATTTTTCTTTCATACCAAAATTCATAGTAGCATAAAGAAAGGTTTCATGGGAGAAAAACAATAAGATAAACATTTAAAACCTATATCTCAAAAATATAAAGTGATGTTTACCTCAACAAATGTAATGGAACACTTGATGCTTTTATTTCATTTAAAGTACAATATGCAATAGCTCTCTCTTAGCTAGGCTCATTTATAAACTATTAATGATCTCATTTGCATTTTCATCCAGAAGGAAAAAAAAAAACCATAGTTATATTGCACAGATCTCTTTTTCTCCAGACACTGAGTCATTATTTAATTAAGTACTGTTTATAGTTTTACATACCACATTTGCATTTGTATCGGGGTGCTGCTTTTGAGTAAACATATATAAAATTTATCATCTCATATGTTTTTTTAATATAGGCATATGCAGATCTTCAACTGTTTTTTTTTTTAATAATGGTACACGTTCTTTAAATTCTTTAACTCAGAGATAATGGTTTCACTTCCTTCTCTTTGAGAATAATGTTACTAATAAGTTGGAGACTTGAAAAAAAGAGAAAAAAAGAGAAAATATTCTGCACTGATTTTCAGTGACCTAGTTCACAGATTCCATTTTAAAGTAATTGCATTTTTACTATGTACTGTTGATGTTTCCAATTACTTTTTTTTATACAGATTTGATTTTCCTACTGCATGTTTCCTTTATGAGCTATATAAGTAGTTAACCATGTTTGGAAAATTCTACAAACTTTTTAATAAAACTTAAGATAAGAAAACATCAAAGGACATTATTAAAATAGAAAAAAAATGACATAATATGTCAATTCTAGATACTATGATCATTATCTACAATTATATACCTACATAAGAATTATTTTTTCAGGAAACATAGCAGAAACAAATGTATAAAATTATAAAAATGGGGAACCAGCAGTTAGCGTAATGGCTATGTCACTGGACTCCCACATGGACCGAGCGGTTCGCGTCCTGGACCCAGTGGCTTAAAACTCACGCCGGGCACGTGTGCGTGCGTGCCCAAGATCCCAAGAGGAGAATGGAGGAGAAGGGATTGCAGCGTGACCATCCCCCCTGGGGGGGTGATTTCTCGCTTTCTGTCTCTATGTCTCTCTGTCTGTCTGGCAAGCACACGCGCCCTATAGCGAAAACCTCTCAAAAAAAAAATTATAAAAATGAAAATTAATTCAAATACTAAAGGAAAAGTATGAAAAATTTTAAATTCAGTAATAGTCCTCTGAGACTGGTTAAAAAAAAATACCTTGTGGGGGTCAGCAGGTGGCATGGTGGTCAAGAGTGCTGAACTCCCACATGGCCGACCACAGTTTGAGTCCCGGACCTGGTGACTTGCTTTCTCTCTCTCTCACTTTGTCCCTATCTGGTCAGATTAAAATCAATTAATTAATTAACTAAGTTAAATAAAATAATTCCTTTTAAAAAAATACCTTGTATAAAATAGTTTATTGATTTCTCTAAAGAATATGAAGCAAAATGTCAGTAAAAAAAAGTCTATGTCTTCCTCTATATACTATAGCTTTAGTGCATGTGTTCAATAAGATGGAAAATGTACATACACTTCAGTAGAGTGGTTAGGTGTCCTCAACCAAAGATTTGTCTATACTACTTCTCTCAAATGGTAGAGTCTCAAAGTTCACCTTCCCCCAGACAAATGACCTGAGGCATGTCAGAGGAAGAGGCATTGGTGCTTCAGTGGAGTTGGAACAGCCAGAGTCTGAACCTGGAGAGGAGGCTGAGTGGCTGAGAGGTAGTGAGCCAAGTACAAAGCAGGAAACAGATGGAGCACATCAGTCAGAAGACTGGCTTGAGCCTAGCAGCCCATAGTCACATGGCCATAGGAATCATAGTATGATGAGGAAGTGAACCTGCAACACTTCATCAGAGTAGGAATCTTTGACGAATGTTGACATGGTTGTAGAACAAGGCTGGCTACTGTCATAAATAGACACAAACTGTATCTGGAGCAAAGTTTGCCCAAGACAACTGCAGGACTAAGATCACAGTGATCACTAGGCAAACTAGAAGCCTATAGCCACAATAGATAGGAAAAACAAAAATACAAAGATTTGGGAGCAATGATTGAAACTTTAGGAACCATCTGATACACAGGGTAATACCGCTATGTAGAATATTTAAGAAAATAAAATATGCAGTTATAAAGTAAGAATAAAAGAAGCTATTAATGATTGGCAGATTTGAAAAATAGCTTTCTAGAGTTGAAAGATACAATCACTGAAATAAAAATGTATGTTACTGATAGATTGTGGAAGATTAGGTTTATTCAAAGAGAGAATTCATAAACTGGAAAATATATGTAAAAAAATACTTTGAGGGATGAGCAGGTGGCATAGTGGTTAAAATGCTGAACTTCCACATGGCAGACCATGGTTCAAGTCCTGTACCTGGTGACTGAAACCCACCAGGCTCATATATGTGCATGCCCAAAATTCCAAGAGGAGAAGGAATTGTGGAGTGACCATCCTCACTGTGTACTGATTTCTTACTTTCTGTCTCTGTCTCTCCAGTGAGCACACTCACCCTACAGCAAAAAATCTCTAAAAAAAATTACTTTGAAATTAATAGGATTGACTAGGGGGTACAAAACAAAAATCAGAAATTAAGAGACATGGAAGCTAGAATGGAAAATGGTACCATGCCAATAGTCTCTCAAGAACAATTACTTTTCTTCCCTCAGGGTAAATATGGAAAGTCAGTCACAGAATAATTTCTTAGAATCGTGGACGCTGAATCTCTTTTCTATTATACATGGCAAAACAGCTATCATCAAAATGGTTACTAATCTGCTTCTAATGATTCCACATGGCTCAAAAGAAATGGGACATTGTTTATAGCTCAGTATGTAAAAATCTTGGGAGTTTCCGTTCTCGCCAGGGGATTTTAAAAAAACATTTTTTTTTAATCCAAGGGATCTAATCACTGGGGAGTCTCCACACTCTTTTAAGTTTTACCTTAGGTTTCTGTAGTAAGTCTCTACTGAAGAAAACCCCCATGCTTCTGGCAGGAAAAAGGGAAAGGAATCATGTTGAAATACACCTGAGCATTCTGCTGTTAATTTCTTCTGTCCTGAGAAGAGATTATTAAACCAGAATCTAACCTGCAGGGGTTTTTAACAGAGTGTAATTACCTGAGGGGAGGTAAATAGCCAGTCCCAACTCATGCTAGCCAACCTGTTCCACCTAAGGAACTAAGAAGCAGGTGTGAAGTTCAGGCAAGAGGAATAAGCTAAGAAAATTAAGACCTACTCACTGGATTCTAGAATGTTTCTCTCCCTCCACATCTTATCAGCTCATTACTAAAAGCTTCACTACAGTTGTTCCTTTTACCCAGTAAATGATATTTGTCTATGAAGAAAACAGTTACAAGACATACTCAAACACCAAAAAATACAATTTGAATACACAGAGCAAGTATCAGAATCAAATTCATTTTAAAACAGCGACTAATGTTCAAAGTGATCTAATAAATGATAATAAGAATGATAACTATGTTTGTGGTTCAGTACTGTCAGTCTGTTAGTTCTTCTCAACTCAATTTATAGATTCAGTGCAATCCCACTCCAAATTTCTGACAGTTATTTGGGAATTTTGACAAACGGGTTCAAAAGTTTATGCAGAGGAGAAAACGTTCCAAAATAGCTAGTACAATATTGAAAGAGAAGATTGAAATTAGAAGCATGCCACTAAAACTGCAAAACTTACCACAGAGCTAGATTAATCAAGACTGTGGTATTATCAAGAAGAGAAATAGATCAATAAAACAAATTGGAGATCCCAGAAGTAGATCTGCTTAAATATTGATAACTGATCTGTAACAAAAGAATAAGAGCAATACAGTGGGGAAAATATCATCTGGGAAAACTGGACACCCACATGTAACAAAAGTGAATCTATCCCTGCGGCATTTAGTAAAAGGAGCTGAAAACATGTCCACACAGAAACCTGCACACGGACGTTTACAGCCACTTTATTAAAAATTTGGAGAATATACATGTTGCAAAAGAATTCTTCAGCAGTCTTTGGATTCACCTGTGTTTGGGATTGAAGACACGGAGGCCATCTCTCTTTAGGCTAGTTGAAATTAGAATGGCAACTGCAGAGGCAATATTTGCATAACTGATCACTTCAGTTGAGTCTTCTAGAATCTGGACAGGGCACTCTACTCAATGTGCATAGAATGGCTATCCTCAGGCGAGCTGAGAGCAAATATCTAGGGAAATGATGCTTATTTTATTCTTATTTTTCCATTCAGAGATTATTCTTGGATGTTAGATCCAGAACGATTAAGACTGAGATCATCTACATTAACCAAAATTTTTATTTTTTTAAATGGGGAACTGGTGATGGTGGTGGTTTATTTTAATTGCACATGCGACAACCAAGGTACTGTTAATATGCAACTTTAAACATAAGCAAATTATTGTGCATCAAGAAATATTAAATTATATATAGCTAGTCTCTCCAATCCTCAATAAATTGAAACATATTGGTTCAAAAAATCAGCTGGAAAATTTCCATAAAGAATATGAATTATTTTTAAAAATTGTTAAAATTTAGAAGCAACCAAGGCTTCCTTCAGTGGGTAAACTGATAAAGCAAGGTTCGTCTAGACAATGAAATATTATTCTGTGCCCAAAATAAATAGCTATCAAACCATGAAAATATAGTAAAGAAACTTAAATGCATTTAACTAATTTAACTCAAAGTGAAGGGTCGCATACTATACAATTCCATAAACCACAGACAGTACGTGTAGATAAATAATTTAATAATACACTGTTTACGTAAGTTTTATTTAGCAAATTACTGATTGGTATTATTTGAGGAACACAGTATATCTTCAACTATTGTCTCTATTTTTTCTATATCAGCTAATGCTGCTCCTATCATTAGAAGTCCCTTTTGGGTCAATTAGGCCTTCTGAAGCAACATAGAGAAAACTTGATTTATTTGGTTTCCAGAGTCTTGCCAGGATTTGTTGTTGATGATGGCTGTGAGTATAGACTAAGGGTATAAATTCTGACAAGCTCAAAAGGCATATTTCCAACCAAAATTTGCCTTACCTAAATGTATATCCATTTTAATTTTTTTTATAATAATCATATCATTTGGGAGAAATTTATGTACTTGTGTCAACAATTACTTTTTCTTTTTT
>NW_006159775.1:5938502-5943304 GCF_000334495.1 Tupaia belangeri chinensis | reverse complement strand
TACTATACAATTCCATAAACCACAGACAGTATGTGTAGATAAATAATTTAATAAGACACTGTTTACATAAGTTTTATTTGGCAAATTACTGATTGGTATTATTTGAGGAACACAGTATATCTTCAACTATTGTCTCTATTTTTTCTATATCAGCTAATGCTGCTCCTATCATTAGAAGTCCCTTTTGGGTCAATTTGGCCTTCTGAAGCAACATAGAGAAAACTTGATTTATTTGGTTTCCAGAGTCTTGCCAGGATTTGTTGATGATGGCTGTGAGTATAGACTAAGGGTATAAATTCTGACAAGCTCAAAAGGCATATTTCCAACCAAAATTTGCCTTACCTAAATGTATATCCATTTTAATTTTTTTTATAATAATCATATCATTTGGGAGAAATTTATGTACTTGTGTCAACAATTACTTTTTCTTTTTTCTTTTTTTTTTTGGAGAGGTTTTTGCTATAGGGTGCGTGCACTTGCCAGACAGACAGAGAGAGACAGAGAGACAGAAAGCGAGAAATCACCCCCCAGGGGGGATGGCCACGCCGCAATTCCTTCTCCTTCATTCTCCTCTGGGGTTCTTGGGCACACACGCACACACGCCCTGCGTGAGTTTAAGCCACCAGGTCCTAGACTCAAACTGCAGTCGGCTACATGGGAGTCCAGCAAGATAGCCATTACACTAACTGCTGGTCCCAACAATTACTTTTTCATATGGATTCTTTATTCTTTTAAAATTTGGTAAGAACCCATAACGTGAGATATACTCTCTTGACATATTTTTCTAATATATTTTTAATTTTTTATACATTCAATAACTATATGTCATTACAGCTTACAAAATGGATTTTTCCCATCATAAATATACTGTATATTAGTCTAATTGAAGAAATTATCCTACATGTTATCATCAACAGATAATTTTCCACTTCTGTGTCCCTTCAATGTTTTTCTTCTTTTTCCCCTTGATTCCCTTCCTCTCATATTCCCTCATTTTCCTCCCTCTTCCCACATTGTATCTAGTATCCACAATTATTCTCCATACCTCTAGATCTTCCAGCTTTTTAGTTTCTGCCATAGAGTGTGCACATTCAGTATATATTAAGTGAGGACATACAGTGACTCTCTTTCATAATCTGGCTTGCTTTGCTTAGCAGTAAATCTTCCATACTTGTCCACTTTCTATCAAATGTCAGGGTCTTATATTTTATGGCTAAGTAGTATTCCATAGTGTATATGTGCAACACTTTTTCAATCCATTCATCTGTTTATGAGATCTATTTGGTCTATGGTACTATTCAAACCCACTATTTGTCATTCTAAAGTGTTCAACACATTATTAAAAATGCTGTGCTAAAGTCTTTTATTATATGGATGACCATTTCTCCTTTCCATTTTGTCAGTGTTCACTAAGTATATTTTAGATGCCCTCATGTTGAGTTCATATATTTAAATGTGTTACATCTTAATAGATTAATCCTTTTACCATTGCATAATGTCCCTCTGACACATGTGATAGTTTATTCAAATTATATTTCACTGATACAAGTACGATCATTTGTGTTTCTTTTTATCATTTACTTGGAATATTGTTTTTAAAAATTTCAAATCCATGCTTTTTCAGGTATTTAGATTCAAGTAACCTTAAATATAAATTAAATGTCTTAAAATAACATTTGAGTTGAATTTTTTTTTAAATCTTTTCAGCGATTTTATTGGGAGTTAAATCCATTTGCATTTAAAATAATTTTCAATACAGAAGCATTTATTACATCTATTTTGTTTACTGTTTTCTGTTTGTCTTGTAGTTATTCATTCTTTTTTTCCATACTTAACCTTTTTGTGTTTCATTTTTTTCTCTTTTTTTAATCGATATGATTAAATTTATATCAGTTTTTCTTATATATATAACTCTTATTGATACTTTCTTTGCAGTTCCATGTGGCTTACATAAAATATCTGATGGTTATAAAAATCTATTTTTACCAGGTAACAATTCAGTGACATACAAAAACTCTACACTTATTCCTCCTCTTCAACATTGTTACTGATATTATTATATCTATCTGTATTGTGTAGCCATTAACAGAACTTTGAGTATAGTTATTTTTAATACCTTTGACTTCTTACTTTTTAATATTAGAAGCAAATGATATGTCCAATAATACAATATTTTGTTTTCTTTCATATATTTACCTTTTCCAACAAATTAAATACCTCATCTTTTGTGCTGAATTGTAGCATGTTTCATTTCAACTTGAAGAAATCCCATTAGCATTTCTTGAAAGGTAGCTCTAGTAGTGATGAACTCCATTAGATTTTATTTGTCTAGAGAAGTTTTTATTTATTATTTTTGAAAAAGTTTTTTGCCATATAGATTATTTTGGTTGACAAGTGGTTTCTTTCAGTACTTTGAATATATTATTCCACTTCCTTCTGGCTGAAAAACTTGCTGCTTAAAACTATAGTTATCATCTTATAGAGACTCCATTCATATGACAAGTCTCCTGAGACATTCATAATGTTTGTTCAATAAGACTAGTGCTTTTCTTAGTCTTTATCATTCTTAAAAAAAAAAATTTAGTACAACTGGATGATTTCCAATGATCTACCTTTGGGTTCACTGATCCTTTCTTCTGTATGATCTAGTCAGCTCAACAGCAGATTCAGCCACTGTCTTTGTTCTTAGCAGTCTCCAGAAATCTAGATTATGCCAGTCCTCATTGCTGCCTTGAGACTGGTGAGATAGGAGCAGGACCCAGATGTAGCAGTTAGGAAAATAAAAGCACTCAGTGTGTGGACCAATTCTTTCTTTTCTCAGGAGGATAAGGGAAGCTAGATTTTATCACTTACTTGCTCTACACTGTACCAGAAAGAGAAGCTTTAGCAAATGCCCACACACATGTTGATATTAAATAATCTTTTGAACTGTTGATTTGCTTGCTATAGCTCCCAGAGGATAGGAAAATGCTGAGAATTATGAACTATCAGAGTCAAAAAAGTTAGAAGCCAGCCCCTCAGGTAGCAGCCATAGCAGTTGGGCAGATGTGTAGTCCACCTCCTTCCAGGGAGAAGCTGAAAGCTTGGCTTCATTGCTGGAGTGATTAGGGGAAGGAGCTGTGGAAATGGCACTTTCTACATCCAATGAAAAGTGATGTTTCATTCTTTGTAGCTTCCAGAACTAGTGATTCCCATCCCATCAGGTCCCAGTGGCACGTGAGTGAGAAACCAGACAATTGAAAAAAAAAAAACAAAAAACAGGGGCTAGCAGGTGGCATAATGGGTTAAGATGCTGGACTCTCATATGACTGACCATGGTTTGGTTTGGTTCCAGAGTCAGTGACTGGAAACTCTCACCAGGTGTGTGTGCATGTGTGCCCAAAATCCCAGGAAAATATTGGAGAAGAAGGGACTGTGGTATGGCCATACCCTGGGGAGTGATTTCTCACTTTCTGCCTCTCTGTCTTTCTCTGTCTCTCTGGAGAACACACGCACCCTATAGCAAAAATCTCTCAATAAATACATAAATAACCAGAAAAATCAGAGTACTAGATAAGAGGTCCAAACCCACTCCTCAGGGAGAAACTTAGAGTTTAGGGTTTCCTCCCAGTCATAGAGTACTGTGCCAGGAGAGGAGTTTATGAAAGTCTGTGTCAGCTTTGCATACAAGTCCTTACAGGGGTACTTTCTCATGAGCGCCAGGACCAAGAGCTTTTCAAACAGTTTCTGGATTTTTCACAAAGAGAGACAGTCCACAGGATGCTGTTGAATTGGTGTGTCCCCTGGGGAAAGTGAGTCCCGAACCTCCTACTCTGCCATCTTATGGCTCTCACTCCCACTTGTTAAAAAATGTTATAAAAGTCCTATGTTAAATTGTCACATTTTTATATGACATCTGCATTAAATTCACAAGTTTTGGACCATGCATAAAAATGTATATGTATCAAATATTTATATTAGCACATGATTGTACCGAAAAATCTTTGAACATATTTTAGAAGTAAACATGTTTCTAGAAATGAAGTTACAGATTCTTTCAGAAAGCAGTATTGCTTCATATAAAAAATAAGGGACTAGATAAGCAGATGAAAACTTTTCAACCTTTTTCTTTTTATAAATAAGAACAAATCATCAGCATTATCAGCCATATAAAAACTACATTATTTAAGGAGCTATAATTCTAAGTGTTAACCATAGAAATGCATTATTATGAGGCTATTCATCTGTTCATACACATGTCCTGCTTCCCCAGTACAATTTTAGAATCAGTAAAAAAGAGAATCAATATCTTTTAATATTCCCCCAGCACCTACTACATGGTAGTAATACGTAGTATATTCCTCAAAATAAAAAAATGTGGTGTGCTTAAGAAATTGTAGTCACTACCTAAGAACAGAATAGAAAAGACAATTAGTGAAATATTTTGAAAACAGAATGATTACTAATAGTTGCTTTAAGACATACATGTTGTGGGGCAACTTTCATTTGTTATATATTTGTGTGGCACACAAGCAAAGAATGGTTTCTACATTTTTAAATGATTGAGGAAAGATAAAGTAAATAATATTTTGTGATAAATGAAAATTATACAAAATTCAAATTTCAATGTCTATATAATTTAATAGAAACAAAATCAAGTAAGACTTCAAATAAATCTAATATATATATATATTAGATATTAGATACATAATATACCAATATATACATATTATATATAACATATACTAATATATACACTATATATATATAAAATCCTCAACAATAGCTCAAAAGCTGTTCATGTAACAAAAATTAGAGATAAA
>NW_006159775.1:5927060-5938333 GCF_000334495.1 Tupaia belangeri chinensis | reverse complement strand
CGTAGCCAGTGGCTTAAACTCTGCCGGGACGCATGAGTATGTGTGCCCCAGATCCTGAAAGGAAAATGGAGAAGAAGGGATTGCAGCGTGGCCATCCCCAGTCAGGGAGGGTGATTTCTCGCTTTCTGTCTCTCTGTCTTTCTCTGTCTTTCTGGCTAGCGCACACACCCAATAGCAAAAACCTCTCCCTCCTCAAAAAAATATAAATAGCTCTATAGAAATATAGTATTTAATTATATAAAACACAAACTATATACAAGTGTAAATAAATATAATATATAATGTAATTTTGTAGTGTAAGAGGATATTTAGCCTTTATTCTTTTTTTCCTGTCATTTTATACACACATCTAAAAATTTCAAAAATCATTGTGAATATTTTAATGAATTTAATGTTTGAAAAAAACTTCAAAAATAATGCAGTACTGGGGAACCAGCAGTTAGCGTAATGGCTATGTCGCTGACTCCCACGTAGTCGATCGGGGTTAGCGTCCCGGACCCGGTGGCTTAAAACTCACACCAGCTGCAGGTGCGTGCATGCCCAAGATCCTGAGAGGAGAATGGAGGAGAAGGGATTGCGGCGTATCCATCCCCCCTGGGGGGTGATTTCTCGCTTTCTGTCTCTATGTCTCTGTCTGTCTGGCGAGCGCACGCGCCCTATAGCAAAAATCTCTACAAAAATAAATAAATAAATAAATAATGCAGTACTTCAGAGATGCAATATATAAGTTTGCAAATAAAAGCTTTTAAGATAAATTATTGTAATATTTATGAGCACAGGTGCCTGAGATATACCTGATTGAATCCTGGCTCAGCTGCTTCTAGCTGGTGACTTTGGGCAAGTCCTTATGAGAAAAATGGAAATGGTAACTACCATAGAGGCAGGTTTTTAACATTAAATGAGAAACACAAATAACAATCTGGCAGAATATTCATCACTTACTAAGTACTCAATAAATGATCATTATGCCCACTAGCTTATTTTGATAGCTATAAAACTAGAAATGGAAGCTAAATGCCAATGTAAGTGCTGATAACCCGAATAGTCACCACGCTTAATTAAATTCATGGGTTATTGTGAGAAAACTTCATTAAATATAGTCATCCTCTCATTTCCTTTCCTATATAGCTCAATTTTGAAAGAAGTTTGATCTTTTAAGGAAACGGATTTTACTTTTCTGCAAGCATTTTTTTTTCTCTAGTCTTATGGCGTGACACAAAATAGCAGGAGTGATGCCAGGATATATGAGTTAGGAGAGTATGAATTTACTGGGCCAAATAGAATTTCGGTGGGTGTAATGATTTTTAGAAACTGACAGCAAGCTGTCTAATGCCATATTTCCATATTCAACCTCAAATAGTATGAGCCACAAAGTTCCTAGCTTAAAGCCTCCCTGGTTGTCTGGATTATAACTTTGGGAAGCTTTATAACTGAACTTTAAAATAAATCCACATGATTTGGGGCTTTGAATTCAATTTTTGGAATATTAATCTATGAGAACAATAGACATTTATTCTGTCCAAATGTGCTATTGGCCCTCTTAAAACCATGCTGCACAATTCTTCTGTGAATGATTGAGAACCTTATATTGCCTCCTTGTCACCGTAAGTTCCATGAAAGGCAGTAACTCCTTAATGGATATTTGTTCACCTGTCTCATCCATTCCAATAAAAACCAGAAATAAATACACATTTGAATTGCTCTAAGGATTTATTCACAGGGAAATTATCTGTCAGGAAGTTAGTTACATTCACAAGACATCCATCTCTTCTCTGTGTGTAGTAGGCCACCAGATGGTAGCTCTCTGCAGCTCTCATGGGCTGTGAATTGGCACTAATTGAAACATCAACACTCGCTTCAAGGCTCCTATAGAGGAACTATATCCTCACATCTCCAAATCCTCTAAGTCACATATTTAGGAAGCTCTGCATTATGTGTTATTGTTTTTATTTTGCAAAAATCAATAACATATTCACAAAAATTGTTACACATGTGGTAAAAAAAAGTCGCGGACAACTTACCATTCACATTTTACATTATTTTACCCTGATTATAAATAGCTCTAAATAACATTTCTTCAAGAGAAGATTGAAAATCTGAAATGACAAATTTCACTTTAAGAAGGGTATTATTTTCAATTAGTTTGATTTCATTTAAGACATATATAGATTTTTTTAATGATGGCAAATTAAATTACCATCTCCTATATAATTTCCATGACCATGATCTAGAGAGTAAAAGCGTCTTTAAACTGATAATAGCTCCTCAGATAAGTAATACTCGGTCTCATTATTTTCTAAGCAAATATTTTGTATAGGTCAAGTTACTGGTTACTGACAAAATACTATAATAAAATCTAGATTCAATTAGCAAATATTTGCTTAAAATTCTCATGTACTATTCATTGGGCTGGACTTGGTTGAAGAACAAAAATAAATGAAATAATTCCTGACAATTTTAAGTATCTGTCTCAGAGGTAAAAACCAGCATGAATGCAGAAACAAAAGAAATTTTGTTTAATTGCAGTGCTAAACTAGAAGTATAAGGAGTAATTTTTTTCTGAGAGGAAAAAGTAAAATCATTGGAAAGTAAAAAAATAATAAATTAGAACAGATGAAGATGGGGCAAAGACAATTTAGACAGAGGAGGGCAAGGTGATCAAAGAAGAGGGCATAAAAGTAGTCAGTGAGGACAAGTTCTAGAAAAGAATTTGGGTAAACTGAAGAAAATGAGAATGGACTCCACACCTGGAGATTAATTATTAATTTTGCATTGGTATAGTACTCATTGACTCAGCATTATCTTACTATTATTAAGAAATAGGTAGAATAATCATTTCATTTTGAAATAAATTCTAATATCAAAGCACGTGCATTTTGACATTGCATTACATTTCCTCAGGTGACAATGGCACAGTTGGAAGTCCAATTACAAAGGAGAATTGAGGACAGAATAGTAATCAAGTAGGTCAACATAGGACACGTTGATAATATGACATGAGAAAACATCAGTGGTAAGAGGTTAGATAGCGTGGAGAGAACAAATACTATAGTTAACAGAATTCTGCTGCAGAATTGAAAACTTGATTTAACAAAGCAATTCATTTCAACAGGGAAAATTAGTCCATAAGAAATTCTGGAAGGTTAATGAGAAAGTGTAAAAGTAGTTAAGAACAGAAATTTTCTAACCTATCAAAATACATATATTGGGACCAATACATGGCATGATGATTACATCGCTAGACTCCCACATAGTTGACTGTGGTTTGAGTCCTAGATACAGTGGCTTAAAATTCATGCAGGGCGCATGTGCAAGCATGTCCAAAATCCCAAAAGAAGAATGGAGGAGGGATTGCAGCATGGCCATCACCCCCCCCAGGGGGGGTGATTTTTCTCTTTCTGTCTCTCTGTCTCTCTGGCCAGCACATATGCCCTATTGCAAAAATCTCTCCAAAAAATGCACCTATTAAAAATGAATGGGGTTTGGGTGTGTGTGTGTGTGTGTGTGTGAATATGTATGGGGTGTGTGTGTGTGTGTGTGTGTGTGTGTGTGTGTGTGTCTATCTATCACGCTTCAATAAAATTGATGGAATTATCTACTACTCTGTTTTCTCTTCTATATACTGAGATTAATATTCATAAATATTGCTTGTGAGTTATTTAAATAGTATATATTAAGAATTCAGAATAGTGTGAGAACACAGAAAGCACTCAGAAAAATATGATAGCTATGAAAAATAATCATGATTTACACTTTGTAAGTGAAGATCTGATTAGCAAGAACTAATTATCTGCTAAAAAAATTCATAACCACCTCCTCTCACATACCCCAAAAGATTAAAATATTTTTTGGTAAAATGTACTTTCAGAGTTTAACTTCATCTATTTATTCCATGTTTCTTCAGAGGGGATAGTCATGCCAGCAACATAGTCATAACAGTATTTTCAGAGGTGTTAGTTGCTTCAGATAAATTTCCAGTACATTATCTAGTATATATTTAGTGTCTGCTGAAGTTCTTTCTAAAAAAAAAAAAAAAAAAAAAAATTTGCCAGAAGGTAAATAAACTCACTGAAAAGACTACCAGAAAGAGACAAAGAGAAAGAGAGAAAGTGAGCAAGCACTGCCCCAGAGAGGATGGTCATGTCACAATCCCTTCTCCATCCCTCTCTTCTTTTGGGATTTTGGGCACATATGCACACATGTCTGGCATGTTTTTCAAGCCATCAGGTCTGGGACTCAAACCTCATAGTCAACCATATGAGATCCTGCAGCTTAACAATCACACTACCAACAGCTGGGCCATCTGCTGAAATTCTAAAGTGAAATAATTTGAACTACAAAATACATTGCAAAAAGTCCAAGAACTAATATTACGAATATTTTTGGTCAGATTTGTTTGGCTCTCTCATGGGATCTGAATTTTTTCTCTCGTTTAGCATCATTCTCTCATGGCCGAGACATTGCAGTACGTCTAATCAACCCATTTACAGCATCATACCCAGGACATAATAGTCTTACAGAGATCATGCCTTTCTAAGAAAATTAGAATGGTGCATTCTAAAGGCATTCAGAAATTGTAATGCTTTTGGAAGTGTCAGTTAAAGTAAGTTGAAGGGGACAGGCAGTGGTGCAGAGATAAAATGTGATATTCTGTGACACTGAGCCACGTGGGAAGGTTCTGGGTTCACATCTGGAGACCTCCCTGAATACACTGGGCATGTAGTTACTCATGATAGAAGACTGGCTAGGACTGGGGATGGAGTGTGACAAGACACTTTTGGGCGTGCCTGTCTCTATGTCTCTCTCTCTCTCTCTTTCTCCATCTATTTTACTTCATGGAAGAAATAAATTAATATATATTTTTAATTATTTTTAAATTGAGTAGAGAGTGCTCTCAATGAATCAAAATGTATGTTTCTATACCTTTAAACCAAAAAAAACCATGCTAATGAAAGTAAAAAGAACAACAAATTGATTTATTGGAACAAGTTGATTTGTATATAAAATGCAGATTATTGGGACCAGCAATTAGCGTAATGGCTATGTCGCTGGACTCCCATGTAGCCAACCACGGTTCGAGTCCCGGACCCAGTGGCTTAAACTCATGCCGGGCACGTGTGCATGTGTGCCCAAGATCCAGAGAAGAGAATAGAGGAGAAGGGATTGCAGCGTGGCCATCCCCCCAGGGGGTGATTTCCCACTTTCTATCTCTCGGTCTCTCTCTGTCTTTCTGGCGAGTGCACTTGCCCTATAGTAAAAACCTCTCAAAAAAAAAAAATGCAGATTGTTAAACTTCAGAGAAAAATTCAAAGGTATACATCATTTCACACTGATCAATTTTACATCCTATGAACATTAAAATATTTTACTTGTATATACAGCACAGTCCATATATTCCTTGTTAATAAAATTAGCAGAAAGAGCTAGTGTTAAAAAAAAAAAACTCAAAAGACATTTTAAAGTTAGTATGTGTAAAGGGTAAGAAAGTCTGACTGCCTCATTTATAGTCCCAGCAGTTACACGTCCTTTATTCCCTATGGTCTTTCAAATAATAACGAGAACTCCAGATTATGATAAATATCAATCAAATGAATGGTTGGATATTGTTAAATATATCCAAAGATATAATTCAGTTAGGGATATTTCACGAGTTTATATGAGATATTAAAGTTGATTTTAAAGAATATAAGTAATTTTACAATCTGTAGCTTAAAGAATAAGAAATAACATTTGTGAACCCACCACTTATCTTACAAAATCAAACATTATCATAACCTTTACTGTCTCTGTATTCCCTTTCTTAGTCATAGCTCCCTCAGAAGTAACCACTATCTCTGAATTGGGGGCTGGGTCATTTTTGTATGTTTCTGTATTCTTTTACCAAATATATATAGCCAAGCAGTATATAATCTTTGCTTTATCTAACTTTTTAACTTAATAAAATAGTGTTATCTGTATTTTTCTAAGACTTGCTTCTTTTTGCTCAGTATTAAGGTATGAGATTTAACTAGGTGATTCAAATTACTATGATTAATTTGTTTTCACTGGCATGTAAGTTATTATTATATAAATATACCTCAATTATTTACTTACCTATTCTTCAGCCAATAGGCTTTAGGGTAATTTTTCCAGTAGTAGTCTATTGCAGACAATGTATTATAAACATTCTGTGCATGTCCTTTGGTATATTCATGCAGGAGTTTTTTAGATAACATGTCAAGGATTGAAAGTTCTCAATTAAAAGATTTACATATCGTCAGTCTTTAGATAATGCCATATTATTTTCCAAATTGGTTACACAAACTTACATACCTATTAGGTTGTTGGGAAAATCATGATGTATTTTCCTATGCAAAAATGGGTCATGACTTTCCCAACAATGCAATATAAATAATGGACAAAAGATCTCATTGGCCTGCACCCCTTCTAACTTCTGATATTTTTCAGACTTTTTCATTTTTACCACACAAATCTGTATCTAAAGCAAAGAAATTTGTATCTGTTTAGCAGACAAGAAGGCTAAATTTGCATGACCATAAAGTTCTAGTCCTGGGGAACAGAAATTTTTATTATTATTTATGACTGTAACTCACATTTGGGAGAATTTTATAATGATATGCATTCAAATGTGCCCTGTGATTTTCATTAGCAATTATGATTCTAAGTAGTCATTTCTCTGGTATTGTTTCTAATTAAGGAGGAAAGAATAGCAGATGACAGTAAAAGAATACAGAAAAATCCAAAACTTGCTTATATATGCTCATACACATACAAAGCTTCCCATAACTAATGTAAATTTACACACCTCTGCTACACCTAGTCTCCCTCATGCTTTATGGCTTGTGATCTTTCCTGGGGAAGCTTAACACATTCTTGATTTCTCTGGTAATGAGATATAACAATGGATTTAGTCATTTCGCAAAAACAAGATTATGTGACAAATTAATATAATGTTCATAGACTTTTCTATGAGCGAGAACTTGTCATAGCATTAGAAGCTAAGCACTGATTGACTTTTCAAATATATTTGCAATTGGGGAACAATAAATGGAATTATTAAAATCACAGAGAATTTATGAGTTTTGTGTTTCTAATAACCCAATTTAATCCAAAGGAGGTAAAATACTAAAAGTTCATTGATTACATCAAACCACAGTCTATCACAGAACTCAAAGACTAGAATATTAGGAATTTATTAATTTAAAATTGAGCTCATTCTCCATGTGTATAGCTTATAGGCTTTTGTTTGGATGCAAAAAGAGACCAACCATTTAAGCTTTTTATACCTTTTTCTCTCTTTATACAAAGATTTTTTAAAGTGATGTTCAATATTTTTAAGCACCTCAATGGAACGATTTGCATAAATGTCTGCTCACATTATTTCAATATATCTTTCTTGGTTCTCATAGCCAAAATTAGGACACAATCTATGTAAATCTATAAAACTGCTTAATCATTAACATTATTTTTTCCTGAATAAATACCATGAACATACTAAGAAACCGTAATATGAGTCCATGAACAGTATTAACTGTGATGGTCCTAAATACATGACCAGTGTACGTGCCAAGCCAATTGAATCTTTTTTTTTTAATTTTTTTAACAATAGCTTTTTAGTTCAGTGTAAGGAAAGAGAGTCTGCTTTTTCACACAATGCCAAACCCTGAATAGTTCCAATTTCAGCCTAATCACACTGTCCTTAAAATTTTCCTCTGCTTGAATAATGAAAAAGGGTGATATGAAAATTGTATGAAACTAGCATGCCCCAGGACAGGTAGGGTAGGATGTAATTACATCTGCTTCAACAGCTGGAGCAATGTGCTGTAAGAAAGGCTTTTAAGGTGACAGAAGTTAATTGCACAGGTTTTAGGGCAGAAGAAAATGTATGTGAAGAAGCAAAGGGGAAGGACACAAACCCCAAGAGGGTGTCAGATTTAGAAATCTGAGAGAAAAAGATTTTTTTTTTCAAATTAGAAATGGACATAAAGAGGTAAATGGTGAGCCACTTTTCCTACAGAAGAAATAAAAAGGAGAATCTTGGCTGTGTGGAAAGCACTGTATTTCTAGCTAGCCTCCCAAGCATAAAGCTCTTTATGATGTACCTGCATATAAAATAGGACAGCCGCCCATAAACCAGGCTGTGATATTTCCCCAGTGACACCAGTCCACAAGGCAGCTCAGTAAGAAAAATAGCACATTTTCCTGCAATATCTGTAATGACAGTGGCGTCTATCTTGGGCTACATATTGTGGGGCCATAGAAACCATGATGCATTCAGTCTTGTCTCCAGCTGAAAAACACAAAGCTTTTGAAAGACACCCTTTGGGTGGCATTTCTCTAATGAAGGCTGAATCACTTTTTGCAAGCTGTGTGAGTTTGTCACAAAGAAGAGAAAGGGACTGTGTATGATAGTAGGTGTCACATTGAAAATAAAAGTTTCAAAAGGAAAAAGGGAGGAAGTTGTGTTATCAGTTTCGGTCTTATCCATCTTTCCCAGACGGCTACCTTTTTGTGGAACTTGTTGGACATGAGCTGCTCTACTCACTCCTGGTGCACGCACAATAAACACAGCGTCTTATGCACATATTCTTCAATTCCTAAATGTTTTCTAAATAGGATAAATACCTAAAACAAAATCTTGTATTTGTATAAAGATAGTCTCTTCTAGAAATGAGGTGAGGTATATAAGTATTTCTAATAAGCCTTATATTTGGAATTATAACACTTGCTCAAGGATATTACTCCTAGTTCTTTAATTGGTACTAATAAATTAATTGCAGGGCACTAAAATATTTAATAAAGACTGAACAGAGAGTGAAAGTTGATGCTGAATTTTAATGTATATCTCAGCTATATCAATTTAATTGCTCATGCTCCTCCATTCTTCGGACACTTTAGTTTGATTAGCTAAATGTGTTTTAAAGATATTTCTTGAGTTTGCTGGAAAAGTCAAAATCTGTTCTAAGTTAGAGTATAAATACAAACACTAAATCATTTACTAAATATGTCAGCAATTTACAATACCGTAACCTCATTTCGAATTAAAACCTCCTAATGCTCCATCATTCCTCCCAGGGGAGATCAGCTTGAAATTCTCAAGGCAAATAGGAATTTCTCCTACAGATTCAACCTAATCCTGATTTCTCATTATAAGGCATATTTAGAGTAACATGATGCAATCTGTCTTCTCATTATAGACAGCTGTGTTTATCAGACTCCAGACACATTAAAGGTACAGACATATTCATTTCTATTTTTTTTAAATCATAAACTAACTTTAGTGATTATGTTTTTGTATGTCTTTTGTATATCTTTATATAATATATTTCACATGAATTCTATATTTGGTCAATATCATCTTCATTTCATGAGTCTGATGTTAAAAAAAAAAAAAAGAAAAAAAACAGGGAACCAGCAGTTAGCGTGATGGCTATGTCACTGGATTCCCACGTAGTCGACCATGGTTCGCATCCCGGACCCGGTGACTTAGAACTCACGCCGGGCGCATGTGCATGCGTGCCCAAGATCCCAAGAGGAGAATGGAAGAGAAGGGATTGCGGCGTGACCATTCCCCCTGGGGGGGGGGTGATTTCTCGCTTTCTGTCTCTATGTCTCTCTCTGTCTGTCTGGCAAGTGCACGTGCCCTATAGCGAAAACCTCTCAAAAAAAAAAAAAAAAAAAACAGAGTTTAGGAAAGAAAGCATAACCCGTATTTTTCATGTTTTTAAAGCATTTTGAGAGCTTGAATCTACACACATATGCACAAATTAAAAAGGAATACATCACATCTATGTGTAATAGTCAAAAAATATTTGGGAGATTCATGGCAGTGGATGGGATTAAATACTGTATTCACTTCATGCTTTATCCCTAGACAAAACTGCTCTAAATTTATAACAGTAGAAAAATTTTGAAGAAGTTTTTAAGACCTCTAAAAAAATTTACTCACTGGCCTATCTCCAAAAGATTTTTCCTTATATACACACAAAATCTAGAATATGTTAAAAGATTTTTTTCTCATTTTTCTTTCTTGAAATTGATAAAGAATAATGAACTACAATTTCAAAATAATAGTGTTTATCAGACATCTTGCAAAGAGATCTGGGGCCATTTATATTTCTGTATCCATTGTGGTTTGCCAACTCTATTCCAGATTGTACATAGGTGGAGAACAGACTCGCATCTCTAGTGCAGTAGGACACCAGGGAATATTCTCCCTTCACTGCTATCCTGCTTTGAAAAAAGGAGTATTTACGGCAAATAGCCTTCCATCTCAGAGGGACAAGAATAAGCAAGTGCCGCGGCTCTATGTTGACCTTTTTTTAACCCCTACACCACCTCCATGATTCTAGAGTGAGTTCACTATCTTCCTATGATGGTCAATATTGAACTGTGTATAACACCAGTCCTGTGTATAGACATATAGAGAGATCATTCTGATGTTCACCTTAAATGATAGTATTTAAGTTAATTAAAAACAAATAAATGGCATGGTTGTGGCATAATGGTAATACAACTAGAAAGGTCTCGTGTGTGTCCCAAGACCTCACCAACAATGCTGAGTATGTACACATGTCCATGATCCTGGCTGGATGAAACTGGGGATGGATTATGGCATGAAGATTCTGTTGGGGTTTCTCTCTCTCTCTCTCTCTCTCTCTCTCTCTCTAAGGATTAAGTAAATAAACCTTGAAAGCAAGAACACCAAAACACTTCATACCATATTTACTTTCTTATCAAAATCAAAATCTATCCAAATGAATTTTTATAAGCAGAGTGTTTATTTATTGAAAAACTATTTTTTCAACACATATTGATTATTGTAGACATTTTTGAGAACACCAAGGAATGAGGAAAAACACTATTAGTGCCCACTAGAAATACACAGACTATGAAATACAAAACCAAGTATAAGAAGCTAACGTAATTACATGTATGTATGTGTATATATAGGTGTGTGTGGGGGGGTGTGTATGTGTATACACATACACATACATATACATATACATAATAAATAGAACAGAGAAAATTTAACAAGGAATAATACAAGTTAAAAAATTGAATTCCTTCAATAAAATCAAAATTATAGTGAATAATATGTAAAAAGATGGGGAGAGGGAACCAGCAGTTAGCATAATGGCTATGTCGCTGGATTCCCACGTAGTCGACCGCGGTTCGCATCCCGGACCCGGTGGCTTAAAACTCATGCCGGGCACGTGTGCGTGCATGCCCAAGATCCCAAGAGGAGAATGGAGGAGAAGGGATTGCAGCGT
>NW_006159775.1:5919355-5926987 GCF_000334495.1 Tupaia belangeri chinensis | reverse complement strand
ACACCCTATAGCGAAAACCTCTCAAAAAAAAAAAAAAAGATGGGGAGAGAAGATAACTGTATATATCTGTATTTTTTATATATGTTTAAGATTCTTGAGAGTTTCTGGAAAATTAGGGTTATCCTTAGGTGTACATTCACCAGGGACAGTTGCAAATTTTGTCTTCTCTAGGTATAATTATTAATAGTGCCTGGTATAATTATTAGTCACAAGTACATGAAAACGCATCCCAACATGGATAATAAATCTTATGATTACGATCATCCTAAGAGGGTAATCATAAGTCAGAGAAGTCGTCATGGTGACGATGAGTTATAAAGAAAATTCTAACTGAGAGAAGAGTGCTATGACTTGTGGAAAGCAATGAGCCAGCATTAGGCTGTAAAGTGATAGGAGAACAGGGTCTGAGGTTGAGGCTGCTGAGGTTTGTGTGGGTGAAAGTGAATATATTTGCTTCTAGGGAGCACAATGTTTGACTTTAAATGTTTCAGAAAATGAGATCGACTAAGCGGAGAGAATCCCAGTGATTAAGAATTTTGAAGCCTGTAATTCCGAATTCTAATTAGACTTCAGCCAGTAGTCATTTTCCTTCTCAGAAGAGAAACTTTGCTGACCACTTTGTACTGAAGGATTCTTGATTCCCATTGCTTCAGAAAGTCTAGATTGAGGCAAAAATACTAAAATCAGCAGGAGCGGCTGGGGGATTGGGCTTGACATTGAGTGTGCAAATTGGGAAGCGTCAAAATGTAAGAAATCAAAGCTTTAACTACAGGCTCTGTGAAGGTGCAATAAAAGCACCATTTCCCCTCAAAAGATACATGTACATTCCATCTAATATATAAAGAAAGAGAAAAACATTCTAAATGTTAATAAAAATTATACATCATTTTTAGTTTCAACACACTGTGTTGTTTCTTCCCACTTATCTTTTATTAAATAAAAATGACATTTTAAATAGACACGCAGACACACACACACACACACATACATATTTGCTATAGGGTATGTGTGCTCACTGGAGAGAGACACAGAGATGGAGAGAGAGACAGACAGACAGAGAAAGTGAGAAACACTCCCTAGGGCCAATGACTCTACCGCAATCCATTCCCTTCCTGAGATTTTGGATATACATGTGTACATACCTGTTGTGTTTTTCTTGTTTTTGTTTGTTTGGGTTTTGTTTGTTTGTTTTTGTCCCAGGATGCATACACTCACCAGAGAGACTGACAGGAAAGTACAATCTCACCCCATAGGGGGATGGCCATGCCATAATCCCTTCTCTTCTCATGATTTTGGGCACAAACACACATATACCTGCTGTTATTTTCAAGTTGCCATGTCGGGAATTTGAACCAAGGTCACTCATTTGGGAGTCCAGCATCTTAACAATCTTGCCACCTGTTGGCCTCACCCCATTATGTTTTTCAGCTGCAGGGTAAAAGATTTGAACCAAGTACTCAGTTATGTGGGATCCGGCTGCCTTAACCACAAGGCCACCTGGCTGGCCCCAGTTCTTAGATATTTTAATGAGCAAAATATGATAAATCTGAGTTGCACTATCCTGTGCCCTTATTAGAGATGTCGTATCTTCCAGAGTCATTCAGATCAGTAACAGTTGCGCAAGATCTCAGAAAATTCAGTAATTGCTAATAGCTAAGTATCACACACTATGACACTGCCTGTAAGCATTTGCTTGATGGTCTACGGTCCTCATTGCAGTTTGTTTGTTTTTCTTGGTGAGCTATCCCAGGCACTGTCAAGATAAAGACCAGTTCTTTTTTTCTTTTTTTTTTGGAGAGATTTTCGCTATAGGGCACGTGCGCTCGCCAGACAGACAGAGAGAGACATAGGGACAGAAAGCGAGAAATCACCCCCCAGGGGGGATGGTCACGCCTCAATCCCTTCTCCTCCATTCTCTTCTCGGGATCTTGGGCATGCACGCACACGCACCCGGCGTGAGTTTTAAGCCACTGGGTCCAGGACACGAACCACGGTCGACTACGTGGGAGTCCAGCGAAATAGCCATTACGCTAACTGCTGGTTCCCAAGATAAAGACCAGTTCTTAACTTGTGTTAAGAAGGGGCATGGGATGGGACCAGTACATAGATGGCATTATGGTTATGTCGCTGGACTCCATAGTTGACAGCTGTTCAAGTTCTGGATCCAACAGCTTACACTCACACCAGGTATGTGTGCATGCAAACCCAAAATCCCAAGCAGAGAATGGAGGAGAAGGGACTGCAGCATGGCCATCTTCCCAGGGTGGGGAGGGTGGGAGGTGATGTCTTGCCTTCTGTCTCTGTCTCTCTCTCTATCTCTAGCAAAAATATCTCTCCTTAAAAAAAAGAAAAAAGAGAAAAAAAAAAAAAAAAGAAGAAGAAGAAGGGCATGGGGTATGCAAACAGTTTGTAGGTCCATGAGAGAAGGCCAGGCCACGAGGATCTAGTTTGTGGTGGAGACAGAGGAACCGGCCTCCTAGTCCTTTGGTCTGAGTTACCTCCTTTGTCCCAAACCTCGAAGAGAATAAAAAATGTGAAATTCAAAGGCTCTTTGTTAAACTTTTTAGATACATACATTCTTCTAGTTTGCAAAAAATTCATGTTGGGATCAGCAGATGGCGTAATGGCTAAGTTGCAGGACTCTCATGTAGCCAACCACAGTTTGAGTCCTGGATCCAGAATAGCTGACCAAGAAACAAACTTAAACTCATACCAGGTCTGTGTGCATGCGTGCCCAAGATCCCAAGATCCCAAGAGGAGAATGGAGGAGAAGGGATTGCAGCGTGGCCACCCACCTGGGGGATGATTTCTCGCTTTCTGTCTTTCGGTCTCTCTGTCTTTCTGGCGAGCACATGCTCCCTATAACAAAAACCTCACCAAAAATGAACAAACAAAAAAAGACAATCATGTAAACTTGTCTAACAATACCTCTTCCAATGACTTCCCCTCCAGAAGGTTATTGAATATGAGGGCTTACACCATGGGCATCAGCATACCTAGTTCCCAGAACAGTAACTCCTTCTCACATTACAATCAGTGTTTTCTATGGACCTATTAGCCCCTGTAAGGGCCATACATAAGCCTGTAAACTGACAGAATTTCTTACTACCCTTTATTGGCTATCATTACTAATTTTCCTAAATTCTTTCCAGTAGCGGAAGTTATCTCTGCTTTTTAGAGCATGTCTTTAATTTTCTGGCCATACTGGTTTTTCAGGTGCTTCTTATGTGTAGGAGCAACTCACCGTGGTTAAAAACCTGGGTGTGTGCCAGAGGCAATTTCAAAGTACAACTAAGATGACGTTCCCTCTTCCCTGAATATAACCACAGCAGTTCTCTGTTCACGTTATGTTTTACCCTCAGAATTTATTCTAAATTGTCACCTGAAGTAAATTTAGCAGACCCTAGGTGCCTTTTCAAAGGTCTCTGACATTAGGTAAGTGTGTGTGTGTGTGTGTGTGTGTGTGTGTGTGATGGGGGAAGTACTAAAGCCCAAGATAGCATGCTGACACTTCTTAGGGATATACAAAGCCTCAAGTTTTTGGTTGTATTTTTTAATTCTCACTCTAATTCACCAGTGAGAGCAATCTGGATTTTATGATTCTGAGATATATTAAAATACAAGTTACCTAGTTACTGGATAGGTTTCTAAGCAAAATAATATACATAAAAAATATTTTTTTTCCAAACCAGACATAAAGAATATATAATATTTGATAAAACATCACCCATGCAGATAATAAAATCCTATATTCCACTAAAGTTGGAGTTAGCATTAGAATTAGAAGTTAGGGATAAAGTTGGAACTCCTGATGACATTCCATAGGTACCTCCCCAAATCTACATGAATAAGACATGTGATGTATTTATCTTACTGCTAAGAAATATTTGAACATTTACCAGAGTTTTGTCTTATACTTTCTGCTGTTATAAGACAGTTGTTAGAGAAAGAGATGTAAATCTCATACATACCCTAAATCCCAGAAGCTATCAAAATAGGCCAAAGTAACCTAATACTGAGTAGCCAGGGTGGCTCAAGTCAGTTTCCAGTGCAAGTACAGGGCTATGATAATGGGTCAAACACACATGATCTCTATTCTTTCTAGCTTAAATCTAGAAAGCATAATATAAAATATATGGAAACATTATAAACTTTAAACATTTCAAAAACTGGAGTCAGTAGGTGGTACACTGGTTAAGGTGCTGGATTCCCACATGGCTGACTGCAATTTGAGTCTTGGACCTGACTGCTTGCTTTCTTACTTTCTCTCTTTCTCTTTCTGTCTTTCTCTGGTGAGTGCACATGCCCTATAGCAAATTAAAAAGAAAATAGTAGTAACAATAATAATAAATAAAATTAAATAAATATATATTTTTTTAATTTTAAAAACTAACCAGCAAATGTGAATCCTGTGAACCCCCCATTCTCAGTGTGGTCTTCAATAAATAAAATAGAATTAAGAATGGCTATATTCAACAGCTATTCAGTTTCACAATTATCACATAATTAATTTTTATTATTCTTGGTTGGAAATTGTAACATCAAATATTACATTTCTAAAGCATACTGAGACCATTTAAAGTGTAATTATAGAAAATTAATTAGAAGATATTACATATAGGAAGGTGCCACATCTTGGTAACTGGGTTCGATAATCACTGCAGTTCTCAAAGAGTAGCCAGCAGACCCCTGGGGGATCTCAAGACACTTATAAGAGGTCTATAAAGTCAAAGAAACTTTAATTTTTTAAAAAAATGTATTTTTTTCTCTTATTATGTTGATGTTTGCACTTAAGGTGCTGGTACCTTAGTAAAAAACAAAAGGGTGAAAACATACTATATTAACAGTCAATACCAATAGCGGTATTCCATGCTACTATTTATTTGCAAGATAAATATTCATTTAAGGATGGACTTGATGAAGCAGTAAATAGGAACTATTAATTATACTAAACATCACCTCTTTTTTAAAAGAAACTTACTACTTTAATCTTTTTTTGAATGCCAGAGGACATATGCATGAGAAAGAGAGAAGGAGAAGCATTCCCTGAAGAAATCTGGTCACACTTTAATCCTTTTTCCTCTAGTTCTCCATCCTGCCAGGATCCGGGGCACTTGTGCACATATCTGGCATGTTTTTCAGGCTGCCAAGGCTAAGACTGAAACCCTGGTGAGCTGTTGGGGATCTGTTTCCTCTGAACAGCACTTAACCCCTGTGGCATGGGGCCAACCCCCATATCCTGACTCCTTTTCATAGTCTATGTAATGGACTTGGTATTTACACATAAGACACTTCTGATGGTTCCCAAAGTATTACAGTTGTACAGGAAAGCATCTGTGTGACTACTGAGATTCCAATTAGTAGTAGCTTTCTCTATGGACTAATAACTTTTTGAGAGAGAGATTTTTCTGCTATAGGGCATGTATGCTCACAGGAGAGACAGAGAAAGAGAAAATGAGAAATCACCCCCAAAGGGGATGACCATGCATCAATCCCTTCTCCTCTATTATCCTCTCAGGATTTGGGGGCACATAAGCACACACTCCTGGCATGAGTATGAAGCCACCAGGTCCAGGATTCGAACCACAACTGGTCATGTGGGAATTCAGTACCTTAACCAGTATGCCAACTGCTGGCCCTTGGAATAGTATTTTTACTTGAAAGAAAAACAGACCAGCAAATCAAGGTTATTCACAGTTGAGTATCTGGCATAATGAATAGTGTAAGCCTATCATTTCAAGGAAAACATATGTCAATATCTATTCCTATAGAGAAAATTTAATATTTCAAGAGAAAACATAACTTTTTAAAACTCTTGTCTACTACTGTGAACATAATAATTTCTCAGTATTTAAGATTAGTGATAGTAGTAACAAGTATGATTTTTAAATATATTTGTAATAAGATGTGAAAACATTTGAAATAGCTATATAACTCTGCAAACCAATATTTGTTAAGTATCCTGTGCATTATACTCTGGAATCAATCATGCATGCATAAAAGATCTGGTCAATATGGGTGATATAGACCAATAGAACTTAATATAACCAAATATGAAAAGTTTATTGATGTGGTTTCAGATTACACATTACAAGTAACCTTGAAGAAACTATCACTTGTCAAGTTTGGAGGAAAATATATACAATTACTGAAAAGGCTATTAAAATACCCTACTCTTTTCCAACTACTTATTTTTGTGGGTCAAGTTTTCTTCATATGATTAAAGAAAATATATTATGAAACATTAATGACAGAAACAAGACATGAGAACTCAGCTCTCTTTTATTAGTGAAGACCTTAAAGAGATTTGCAAAAATGTAAGACAAATCCACCCTTCTATTATGATTTTTGTTTCATAAAACATAGTCATTACTTAACAAATATATATTTTCATTAATGTTTAATAAAGATTTTTTTTTTTTTGCCATAGGGTGTGTGCACTTGCCAGAGAGTGGCAGGGAGAGAAGGAAAGTAAGAAATCAACCCCTGGCCATGGGGAATAACCATGCCACAATCCCTTTTCCTCCATTCTCCTCTAGGGATTTGAGGCACATACACATGCTGTGTTTTTCAAGCCATGGAGTCCAGGTCTTGAACCATATACTGGCCATATGGCATTCAGCACCTTAACTACCATGGTATCTGCTTGCCCTAAACCCTTTAAATAAAATAAATATTTTTAAAATTTCTGGTGTTAATTTTTAGTGCACTAAATATCAATAGATATGTTCCAATAAACATGGATATGCAAGTGTTTTTCTGATTGTTCCATTTAAAAGAAGCTCTTTAGAGTTCTTACTTGTTAAGAGTATAAAAAAATCATGAAATCAAAGTTTTTGAGAAGTAGTAGGTAATGAAGAAAAAACAAATGTGACCACATAAATCCTTGCAGGATAGTCTTTCTGTTTTTTTAATGCATCAAAAACCATAGCTCTGGGGTCAATATGTGGCATGGTAGTTAAGGCACTGAACTGCCACCTGAATGAACAAGATTTGAGTAGTGGATCTGGCAGCTTGAAAATCACACTAGGCCTGTGTACGTGCGTCTCCAAAATCCCAGGAAGAGAAAGGATTATGATATGATCATCCCCACTAGGGGGTGATTTCTCACTTTCTTTCTAACAGTCTCAGGTCCTATAACAGTCTCTCTCTCACTCTCTTTAGTGAGTGCTCAGTTCCTAAAACAAAATGTTAAAAAAGAAAACCAAAGGAGCCAGCAATTAGCGTAATGGCTATGTCCCTGGACTCCCACGTAGTCGACCGTGGTTCAAGTCCTGGACCCGGAGGCTTAAACTCACGCCGGGTGCGTGTGCATGCATGCCCAAGATCCCAAGAGGAGAATGGAGGAGAAGGGATTGCAGGGTGGCCATCCCTCCTGGGGGGTGATTTCTCACTTTCTATTTCTCTGTCTCTCTCTTTCTTGCGAGCGCACGTGCCCAATAGCAAAAACCTCTCCAAAAAAAAAAAAGAAAACCAAAAACTGAGACCAGCAGTTAGCGTAATGGTTATGTCGCTGGATTCCCACATAGTCGACCGCAGTTCGAGTCCCAGATCCGGTGGCTTATACTCACGCCGGGCGCACGTGCACATGTGCCCAAGATCCTGAGAGGAGAACGGAGGAGAAGGGATTGC